>NW_025335268.1:111617556-111692793 GCF_004798865.1 Varanus komodoensis
CCCAGTTGCAATGTATGGCTGTGAAAGCTGGACCATAAGGAAGGCTGAGTGCAAAAGGATTGAGGCCTTTGAATTGTGGTGCTGGAGGAGACTCCTGCGAGTCCCTTGGACTGCAAGGCGATCAAACCAGTCAGTCTTGGAGGAGATCAACCCTGACTGCTCTTTAGAAGGCCAGATACTGAAGATGAAACTCAAATACTTTGGCCACCTAATGAGAAGGAAGGATTCCCTGGAGAAGACCCTAATGCTGGGAACAATAGATGGCAAAAGAAGAAGGGGATGGCAGAGGATGAGATGGCTAGATGGAGTCACTGAGGCAGTTGGTGTGAGCTTAAGTGGACTCTGGGAGATGGTGGAGGACAGGAAGGCCTGGAGGAGTGTTGTCCATGGGGCCGCGATGGGTCGGACACAACTTCGCGACTAACAACAACAACAACAACAACACTCTACCCCAGCCTTTTACTTTACATACATGTATATATTTGAGGATCTATACTATAAATATGGATCTATACTATAAATATGTGGCCTTCACAAGCTGAAAAATGAGTAGAAATGGGCTGCAAATTCAACTTAATGGCCACCAAACTTAAATTAATAGACAAACTCATGTGGGAACCTTTGTCTCAACAAGCTGTCTAACTGTGGCAGAATGAAGGTGGGTGAGGTGGACAAACCTGAATCTGACATATATATCTGGAAATCTTCCTGTGGAAATAGACTGTATTTTTAGACATGTCCTAGCCGTTTACTCAGATTCTGCACTTTTTGAATCAAGTCTAAGGTGATTCTGCTACCAAGATATGATTTGAGACAGAATTAAATCTTTCACTCTCTAAAACTTTCTAAAGTGCTTTGTGAATGGAGGTGTTTGCTACTCCTAAGCAATCTCCTCTCCTTCCAGCTTTATCCTGGCATGACCCTTTTTGTCCTCTATGAGGTACATTTCCAGTTTTGGGGAAGCAGCCAATTTTTTTCCTGCACTGACTGCGAGGGGGACAGTGTGGGGGCTCAGCCATCCGAGTTCGAGAAACAAGGTTAAGGACCTTGCTACTGGGACTCCAAAGAATCCTATGCTCCCCTCTCCAGATGATATCTCTGTGTGTACACCCAGAGGTACCAAGGGAATTAAGCTGGCAGCTCAAGCCACGGGTGAAGCTCAGACTGCTACTGCTACCGTTACTAGCCAAGTCTTCTAGGAGCCTACTAGAGGACACGCTGCACTCTGCCAAAACCTGGTGCTGACCTTGATTGGCTTATGTCAAAAATTAGCAACATTTGGGGAGTGAGGGGTACCCTGACCCACTTGGAATCCTTGGTGTGCAGGACCCCAGGCATGGAGGCAATGCAAGTTCATACACACCCACTCCAACACGCATTTGAGCCTGAAATAGATGCTGCCAACACAAACTATGATGATGTGAGATTTGTATGAATGAGAATATGCAACATTCATAACAAGCAACGAGTCTCCTCTCCACCAAATAATAATAATGATAATTTCCTTTTCTCTTTTTTAAATACTGTGATCTCTTTGGTTCCAATTCATTTCTCACTGTTATGACATTTCCGCAGGCATTCTTTTGAGAAATGGTGGGCCACTTATACTTTTCATAGTAGTTCTTTTCCTTTTCTTCAAGCTAGATAGGGAAGCAAAAGCTCTATTGTTGCTTCCACTTGTAAGCCAATGGAGGAAAGATACATACTGGTGGTTGATAGACCTTTGTTTTCATTCTTGAAAAAAGAAAAATCTATATCCCCTGTATACTGTTGTTAATGAAAAGAACTGTTGCACCAAAACTCAATAATTTTCCAATGGCCAAAGTTGCAAATGTTTGTGAGTTTGATGTTTAGTCTGATTTTTTGATTCTGTCTGAAATCTCCAGTGAACCATTGTGAAAATATAGTTTTCTCTATCTATCAATCCATCCATCAATCTGAAAAACAGATTTTGGTACCAGTTCAGTTGATGTGCTGCATATGGATTATAGTGGAAAAGCAAAACACAGACGCACAGAAATATCCATGCAATTGAAGTTCAGGGAAATGACAGAACAGATGCATAATTTAGAATCATAGTGGTATAAACGCTGTCTTTTAAAAATAATGACTATACATTGTTATTTTTCAACTCTACCTTTTGTTGAATCCTTCCAGTAACATTAAATATTTGCATTAACATTTTATACTGCAATGGTACACATGTCTACTCAGAAGCAAATCCCAATGCATTCAGTGAGGCTTTCTCTCAAATAAATAGGTATATGATTGTAACTATATCTATTTTATTTAAATGTTCATTTGTATATTGCTTTCCAAACTTATTATGTCCCCCAAAGCAGTTTGGCAATTTGTGCATTACAACAATAAAATGATTAAACAATGTAAAACATCACAACAATGTTTACCTTATAATCCTGAATGCTTGTATTTGGAAGCAAGCCCAAGGAATTGATTGGGACTTATTTCTGGATAGACATACAAAGGATCACACTGTTAAACAGAGAATAAGAGCCAAAATTTATATAAACAGAATGCCACAAATTAAATATTCTAGTTTAAACCCCTCTGAAAGCCAGATGAAATAAAATGGTTTTACTGCGTTACGTAAAAATGAAAATAGAGCTAGTCTAACTTATTTCAGGAGGGGATTCTACAACTTGTGCTGCTACCAGGAAGACCCTGTCTTGGGATCCTACCAAACTAAATTATCTAGGAAGTGGGACAAAAATTGTAATCTACAGGCAGGTTCATTTTGAAAGAGGTGATATTTCATATATCCTCGTGCTAGACCATGTAGAGCCTTATAGATAAGTATTCCCGGAAATAAGCCAGAAGCAAATTGGCAGCCGGTGTAATTTCTGTTCTGAAAAGCACAAACCATAATGTATCCTGCTGCTGTGTTTCTCACCAGTTTTTTTCTGAGTGCTTCAAGAGCAGCCCAGTGAAGTAATCTGAAGTGGTAATAATCAAGCCATTTGCTCAGATCTGTCCTCTGCAGGAAAGGGTGCAATGGAAGCACCAGCCAAAGCTGAGCAAAGAGAATTTGGTCACAGTAGAAGCAATGCCAGATTCATGAAGCCCAAATGGTGAACCTGATTCTTTATAAGTCACACCATCTGATCCAGAGCAAGTTATACCCCCAGTCCTAGATCAGCTTGTCTGCTGAACATCAGAGACCCTTTCTTAGCCAGACTGAACTTCAGCTTGACAGCCCATATGCAGTCTGTGACTGCATTCAGGTAACAGTGGAGAGATTCTATTGATATTTTGAAATGAAGAGCTAAAGCTGAGTTTCATCAGCTTACTAACAACACCCAACTGCAAAAGCCCAGATGGTCTCTCCAGTGTAGATGTTAAAAAGCATGGTGGACCAAACCCCACAGGCTGAGCAATATCTCCCTAGCACCACCTCTTGGGAACATTTAGTCGTTGTTTGTTTTTACTGCTGAAATATGCCTGTGTTTTTTATTTTTCAGGTAAGGGTATCCCCCACTGAGTTCTCATTCATGACAAGGTTGGGCTGTGTACACAGACTCAGAGATAGTAGGAATTTGTAGCACAGGACTGGAAAAATAAGCAAGTGATAGACTCTGGCGGTTCTATGAGCTGCCACTTCAGTTATAGAATGCACAAGCTCAGTCCAAAAGAAAAATGGTGGATCCAATCAATGGAGTATGAAGTTATCATAATTTAGCACCAGTTTCTTCTGCTAATATATGTAGTTCTGTTTAAGAGGAACCATCAACTACTGAATAGATAAAGTAATCACTGTGAAAATAAAGTAAAAAATAGTCTAATAGCACTGTATTATTTACTTTTTAATTATTAGTTGAGCTTTTGTATGACATATTATTCATATTTTGATGTGTTTGTATTTATGTTTTTTATGTATTTAAAAAAAATAAAAAGGGGGAAAATTTAAAAAAAAGTCTAATAGTACATTGCTTGAAGTGAAAGAGGTAGAAAATACAAAGGTACAAGATTACAAAGATTAGTAGTCACCCTTTCCCAGAAGACAGATCAATAAGCCATACTTTTTACACCCTGCAATTGAGGAAAGAATTAGCCATGCCATATTTTCTAAACAAGTGTAATAAACATCAGTTTCATCTTCAAAAACTGAAAACTGACACAGACACATTTTATATATAAGAATAGCCAAATATTCAACATAGAATAGGCACAGATTTTGATTATTTCTTCATTAGAGTGCCCCTAGACAACATTATGTTGATTGTTTCTATTAGATTTTCTATCTAGAGTATTTAAATTGTTATTAAGTTATAAGGTCAATGCCCTTTGATTAAACTGGTTTTATTTTACATGAAGCAAGTTATTTTGTCTGCAAACTTGTAAGAATGCAGTATCTTGAAGGCAGAAGCATTAATTAGCATTGCTTTCTGGACTGGAATTACTCCTAATTTCATTGTAAAAGTTACTTGCACAAAAGATTACATGAAATGGAAATGTCCTAGTGTGCTGGGTTACTAAAGCCATGTGGAAATTGCCATGCTATCACTGCTTCCTGTGTACCACTGTGATTGTCTTGTGTGTGAGACAGTTATTACACTCTTGTCATAATATTTTGAATATTTATTTTTGTTAATACCTACTAGTCTTCATTGTTGCAGGAATATATGGCAATGGCAAATAGTTCTGGATAGTGGAATTCCCAGATTGTGGGAATGCATATGTCCGAGTGGTCAAGCACCAAGGCAATGGTGCTGCTTGATATGAATATTTCTTGCTTCTACTTTTCCTTAAGTTTCAAAACTGTGTCCAAGGGAAGCAATTCGATTCTGATGTGTCTGATGGCATAAAGCCTTTGTTTAGTGGTACAGCACATGCTTTACATGTAGAAGGTCTTCATGACTCCTGGCAGAGCAGGAAGAGTTTCTTAAAAGTGTGAAACTCTAGCAAGCTGCTTTTTTGCAGGGCCAAGCTAAACATCCATGCATGTTAGCTTCTTTTCCCCTATGTAAGATCACATGACCTCAATTTGGATCGCAACGTACTGCAAGGGGAGCTTTCTCCTCTAGCAATTTGTGCAGGAGGGTAAAATAGAGAATCCAATGAAAATTCATCTCATACTTCTTTAAGTTTTACTTCAATGGGGAAAGAAGCTCAGTCAACTAACATCTGGCTGTGTGTGGAATTTTGTAAAACTGAATAATGTGGGGAAGCTTTAAAGGGGAGGGGGGACTCTCAGAAAATCATGGCTCCTATGCACACTTGCAGAAGATTAGGAAATCTAGCATACATACTCTTACCTGAACATATAGTTGTCCCTCAAAGTAGATCATACTGAGTTAGACAGGCCAACTTATTACTCAATACAAGCCTTTCTATGGTCCTAAATTTCCATGGACTGGCTAGAATCAATACAATTGCTGTACTGACTACCTCTGTATAACCTGTCTCAATTAATTTTTGACCTGTAGTTTTTAGACCTTCTAATTTGATGGTTGTTGTCCTTTCCTAAGCATTTTCTGGTTGCTTACATGCCAATAGATACAAGGAGAGGAAAGAGGCTACAGAAATGGCTGCTGACAAAGGCACTGATGCTACTCTACAACATGGGAAAGCCGTACTAATCTATACAGTTCTTAGGTGAAAAGATATTTGGGGCTTTTCCCTTCCATGCATGATTGCAAGTTCTCCAAACACATTCTGCTTTTTTCTCACCTTTCCATTGGTACCTCTCCCATTTGTGCAGGGAGAGTTCTTCAGAAGAGAAGGTGGACAGACAGACATGCCAGCCCTATTCCCATGGTCTCTCCTATGAGATGAATAGTCTGTAAGGAACCTGCAGGCCTTCCCTACACTGCAGCATATCTATAGGCTTCACCCACATGGAAAGCCCATATGTGTAAAGAAGTCTTCACTCTATAGATGTGTCACCAATGTGTGGGTGATGGTGGCTGGCAAAGGAGTATGGCATTGTTAGAGAATAGGGAGCAAGGGGAAAGGTTGAAGCTGTGGCCTCAGACACAATCCATTTTCCACTTTGTGATATTTTCAACAAGAAAAGAGTAGACCTGAGCTCATATTGAAAGAGACATTTTGAAGAGAATGAATTGTCAGGAGGCCCCAGAGTCCTCTTGCCCAGGGGCTCCTTGTATTTGTTGAGCAGGCCATTACCTATATTTGCTTTCTGTTCTGTCCCTCTATGGGCCCAGAGCTAGCTCTAGCACATTGCTGTCTACTGTGAGTTTTTTTTCCGAATAGTTTGAGGAAACAACACCAGCACAAGCCTCAAGCAGGACTGTTGTGAAGGCTGAGAAGGCACAATGGGGTCCAAAACTTAGAAGATAGAAGATAATCTCTGCTGCCAATATAGACTCTGTTCAGAAAACCCTCCACTGTCTTTTAAGTCCCCAGAATGTCAGCCATCCCATATTACAGCTTAACTGGCAATGTCAGAAATTCTCCTGCCCTTGAATATTTTTTCTGCCTGCCCCTGCCATAGGATATTCTTACACGTTAGATGGCAATCAAGGCATGGATGTTCAAAAGACAATACTAAAGAGAGAGAGAGAGAGAGAGAGAGAGAGAGAGAGAGAGAGAGAGAGAGAGAGAGAGAGAGATATCCTGAGAGCACAGGTAGCCTCTTTCAATGAAAATAGCTTGAGGGTTACCCATAAATGTGAATGTTACTCACCTAGGAGTAGTTGATATGAAACTGTGTGGGACACACACACACACACACACACACACACACACACACACACTGCAGTGCAAATAATCAAGAAGCTAATATTAAAAGAGTAAAAAAGAAAAGATAGAAGCTAATAGAAATGCAGTTAATGTTAAAGCATGTCTACTGTAAAATATATACAAGCTCTAGGGCTTCCTTCCCCCAAAGCATGTGTAAATCATAATAAAAGGAGAGTCTTTTTCAAAGGCATCCTCTGTGTCCATGGACTATAAATATATGCTCAGATTATATTTTAGTGTTATAACTACCCACTTAGTTGAATGCTATATGTTGGATCTAATCTAGGGTTGACTCTAAGAAGGCAGTGGAACCTGTGCTTAACATTGAGAAAGGTGCGACTGTTGCATTAGCAAGATTTTGTCAGTGTGAATTATTTTCTGGTATCTAGAGGGCTTAAAACAAATTAATGTTTTTAAGAAAAAGAAATCTGGGAATGTGCAGGCACCAATATACAACTGCTATAACTGCAAACTATATGAATGTAGAATAAACTCACTTGCAAACAGTTGCAGTCGGTTCACAGATAATAGTGGCAGTTATTTTTCAAGCAAAAAAGAAGGTGGGGAGGCTAATTCCAACTTCCTTGCATTCAGTGGTTGCTGAGGGTGAGTGCCAGGCATTGTGCATATAGCCCAGTTCTTGCATGCAAATGTACTGCACTTCTTCCCATTTGCTCTTAATTATCCAGGCAGGAAGATATGTCCCTAACAGGGTAGAATGAAGGCTGCTTTCCCCTGTATGCTGGAGAGGGCCACGTAAAGACTAGGCTCAAATAGCATATTAACCCATACTCAGGGGCAAGCCAAGATAACAACCATGGTAAAGTCTATAGTTCACAACCCTGCAACCAACCATGGCCTTTCTTCATGGGTTGTTCGTGATTAACAAGCCGTGGCTTGTTGCCACAGCTGATTTCAGATGGCACAATAATCCACATTTCAGTGCCAACCCAGAGTTCAACTAAAACACAGTCTCAACTGTAGAGTGTGAATTATCAAGTTGGCTGAATCAGTCACTGTCTGAGGTTTAGTCCTCAGCATCTCCATTTAGGGCTGCGGAAGACTCAATTTAGTGCCTCAATTCTTGGATGGCCACTGCCTGTCACAACTCTGAATATTCCACAGCCTGCGTGCTGCAGTTATGCAGGTTAAGCATCTTCGCTTCTTCATTTTAAAACTTTCTAGTAGATTAAACATGTGTCAAAAATTCTGCTCATGCAAATATCTCAGAGTAAATCTTCAGATGATTGTATCAGCTATGTTTGGTGGTGGTGGTGCATATGTGTTTAAATTCTAAACTTCATATGGATGGCTTACAAGCTTATTTTCCAGATCACTGAAAGCAATGAACATCCCCTCCTCCCTTTTTGAGACAGGTACTAGCAAAAGCAGATTAAAATGAGAGGGATTTGGTTTCTAAAGAAATGTGTATCAAAGAGTCACTGGCCACATTTTTGCAGGTCATTGCTCAAGTGTTTGTTAGGTAGTATGCTGGATACAAAATGTACATAATGCAGTCTGCTTTTTCTGTTGAGCACACAAAGCAGAAAAGCCATGGGAATAAATCTTACTTAAATACCTATTCTAACATGTAATTATTTAAATAAGTATTTTAAAAGAGACTTTAAAATAAATCTTTGGTAGCCTTTATGCACAATCCTTTAATGTATGGGTTCAATAAGGCAGCTGTTTAGGCTAGTTCATACAATACATGCTTGGTACTCAATCCTACAGTGCTTACCAAATATTTGGGTCTCACCGTTGCTTTTAAATCCTTACACCTTGAAATATAAGCATTTATTAACAAATTTATGGGTTTAAATACATATTTTAAAGGGAAAATAGGAATCAAGGGAAACATTTCTGCCATATCAAGGAATATGGAGGAAGCTGCCTTATATCAGTTTGTATCATTTGCCAGATCATTAACCTGAGCCTGTCTACTCTGGCAGACAGCAGCCATCCTGGTTATCAGGCTGAGGTATTTGCATTCCATACTGCCGGATAGTTTCACATGGAGATGCCAGGGGATTTAACTGAGAACCTTGGACACAGTGCTCAAATTAAAATGCAAATAAAATATCTGACATGCATGTAAGGGTCTTACTGAATCTGTAAAACGTTAACTCCTGTCAGCATTGGTACAATAGATTCACACTAATGTGATTGCTGCAACTATTCCATACGTTTTCCAAACTTTTGCCTATAAGCAGAAGCCACTAGGAAAAAGAACTGTTTCCTAGCAACATATTAAATACATAGAGACTTCCTATTTTGCATTTAATTTGCTGTGAG
This sequence comes from Varanus komodoensis, assembly GCF_004798865.1. Taxonomy (NCBI): domain Eukaryota; kingdom Metazoa; phylum Chordata; class Lepidosauria; order Squamata; family Varanidae; genus Varanus; species Varanus komodoensis. The sequence continues at coordinate 111,626,572 of NW_025335268.1, forward strand.
GAAGTAAAACAATAATAGATGCCATCTGCCCCATGCTAACTTTTTGGGGAGTGAGTGAAGTCAAAAGGCCAAACTTAATGAAGAAAACATACATTCACAATTCCTCTGGAGGAAAAATCCAACGCTTTTAGCAACTTTTGATGAATGAGAGAGGAGAAAAACCTAGTCCTACTATCATTTAAAGCTTTCATAGCCTAATGAAGCATGATACCTCCTGCAGTTTCTGCCAACTTGAAATTTTTGCAATGGAACTATGTCATTAACATTAACCATAAGGAGAACAGTCAACGTTGTATGGGGACTACCTGCAATGCTTTTTTTCACCTTTGTATTCAGGCTAATGCACTACTGCTACATATGATATCCTGAACATTGTTCATCTAAAAGACCTGTAATATCTAAGCTAAATTAATCTTTGCTTAAAATGTGCAAAAATAAACAGGATAAACAAAGAAAAATGCACATTCCTTGTCTCAGGATGGGAAACAAATACTGAGGTGGATTCTGTAGTGTTCTTTGAAATCCCTAGGTCTTTTTTGCACTGAAGATATACATTTCTATGGCATAAGGCCAATGCAGTAAGTTTGAAGAGTATAATACACATAATTGGAATAAGAGTTTTTCTTGTTCTGGTTGAAAACTAATATCTGTGAGCATGTATTATGGAAGGAAAAATGGAATTATCTTTCTACACAGCCAAAGATAAGCCCCTTTAAGTCCTATTGATCCCAACAAGAGAGATCTAAGTATGTGTTTAACTTCAGAACTGAAATTGATGGAACTTAAAATGACTTAGTTTTGGCTGCATTGTGTTCAGTGTTATATAGACAGAAACCAGTGAACATTCGTTTACATAGCCAGTTTGTGGCAATTTAGAACCAAATGCTGAAGGAAATATGGGCAATTTCCAAGGCACACATTTTTTCATTGGGGATATAGAATCATGACATGATAGATGACAAAGGGAATGTTGAAATGCTATTTCTGAGTCAGAATATATACTGAGATACAAAGAGATTCTTCATCCGAGTGATCTACTACTTTGATGTTCCCTATTGTTCTATAGTAAGGCAAAACATAGATATATTGAGGCAGAGAAATTCTCTCCCCCGCATCATAGGTTTAAAAAAGAAACCTCAGCTTCCTAATGTCTTTTCTATGTACGATAAATTGCAAAAACTTGCAGTGTATTTTAAAATTTCATTTATTGCAAATGATGTGCAGTTGGTGTTACTTCCAGCTTATGGAAACCAAAGCCCAAAGAAGCTTGCACATCTTGCTAAGTCACCCTGAGAATAAGCCACACAGTGTGGATTGTTCATGGAACATGACATGGCAGACAAACAATGCAATTCACTGTGGCTTTTCATCCTGGGCCCTCTAGTGGGTATCCCAGCATTCTTTGTTGCAGAACCCATCTTGTCTCCCTCATTGCTTCAACTGTTGCCCCTTTTAATTCAATGTCATTTGTTTTTCTTTGGACACTCAAAAATGCTCACCTCATTTTATTTTGTTTTAAAATCAGACCCAGAAAATCTCAGCTCCCTTTGACAATTGACACTTAAATCAAAATTGATTGGACAAAACCTCTCATACAAGACAGCCAGAAGTTCATACTTGTAAAGAAGACTGACAAACAATGATTTAAAAACAGTATTGTGCAATTTCTGGCAAAAAGTGTGCAATTTTGTTAAAGGGTGGCAAACCAGTGATGCTCATTGCAAAGTGCTAGATGGGCACTGGTGGAGGTGCTGGCACTGGTGGTGGCACAGCTGAGATTGGAGTGGGGCTTCTTTGCTGTTCTTGCTGAGCAGCATACTTAACCCAGGATAAAATTGCTCTCATGGGCTTGGATGGTCAACCCACTGTCAGTTCAACAACCACTAGAGAAAGCCATGGGCTGCCAGGGTGTCTTGCTGCCACCAAATAGGCACTCTGACAGAAGCAATCCAAGTCCAGAAGACATGGCAACCTAGCATGGCTAGTTACCCATGAAACGTTGTCATGTTGTGTAAAGCAGGTCAATGTCTTAGCCAGTTTCCTGACAGAAATTCCAGGGATCCCTGAATGCAGAAATTACAGTGAGTAAAAACAGAGGGGTTGGAGAATAGAATAAAAAATATTCATGTTTGGTAGTCAGTGCTAAGCACAAAAGAAGCGAATGACTAAAAGGAAAATCACATACACAACCAAAGAGAAATTAGTTTTCTGAACAAGTGTCATTCTCATTTAGAATCTCCTCAATATTGTTTCCTGCTCCACTTGTTATCATTGTCTCAGCTTGGCTATTTTAGGTCTATCCAGAGTGCAGCATAAATTTCCTGCTTTTCCTCTACTGTTTAATAGAGAAGGAAGAAAGGGATTAAATTGTCAACAGGAACAAACCCAATTAAAGTGCATTTAATGTTTTTATTCATGTGTAATAATGAATATACTTAAACTAATCAAACTGAAAATGAGGTCTTTTTCAATGCAAACTTAATTGTATATGGTTTTCTACACTTCCCAACTTCAAATAAGCAACAAAGTAACACAAAATCAAGGTCGTAAAAATAAAATCCATTTCTAATCATTGTCCATGATGGTATGGAGTCTTGCAAGGCAGTTCAAGTTATTTATGCTTTGAAAGGGAAGAAAAGATCATAGATCTTACACCCAGTATATTCAACACCACTGGGAGTATGGTAACTGCAGATCTTTGCATGTAGCTATGGATTTTTTTTTTAGTAGAAAAGTCCTGAAAGAACTATGGGAAGACTTCCTTATAGGTATGAGGCACCAATGAGAGTTTTCTTCCCATTGTGAATAGTGGGTTGTGGGTAGTTTCAAAGAGACAACACCCTCCTTCTCCATGCTGCAGGCATTTGGCTCATGCTCCTGTGCAAGCCATTTTTAAAAAAACAATGATGCAAAGACAAGCTTATGGGACAAATATCACATCCAGTTTGAACTTAAAGATCCAAAGAACAACTTTAGGCCAGGCCAAGGGCTTGTGTTCCTCAGCGAGAGCTGTTGTTGATGATGTTGCTTTTATTATTTGAAAGGCATATTTCTATAATATATTACAAATGGCTTTTGGAATTCCTCTCAGTTTCAAAAGTCATATTGCATGCATAGGAGCATTTTTTATGTGAAACATGTGGTCATGTCACCTTTGGGATTCTGCCATGAGTTGGGTGAATCTTTGGATCCTCGCCAAAGTAGAATGACATCAAGAAGGCCTGTGTCACTGTACTTAGTGACAAAATGGTGATTGTAGAAGCAAAAGTCTGTCTTACTGACCTCCAGGGAGGTTTATGCACAGTGTGCACAGGGATGGAATTTGGTAAGTGAAAAGAAAATAATTTCTTTATAGGGGAAAAAAGAGTGCTGACATTCTTGAGGCTTCTTGATCTAAGATATTTCTTCAGATAGTAAAATATCATTCACAGATGAGATAGAAGCTGGGAAGAATTAGGTCAGTTCATTTATCATCCCTAAAAAATGTTATTTTTATATTTAATCTGCTATCCTATGCATACCTAGATGGGAATAATTTCCCCATAATCTGAGTAGGATTTACTTCTAAGTAAATACTGTAGGATCATGCTGTTGTCTAAATTTAGCCATGGTGTTCTGTCACCAGGCTGTAAAATTCAAGCTAGTTAGCATGGAAGTATATCTGTCACATACAGTCTAGGTTGATCATGAGTGAAAAGCACAATTTTGTACATGTCTACAGAGAAGTCATACTAATTTCAATCAGACTTATTCCCAGCTAAGTGGGTATAGGCTTGTAGTCAAATCAGGCACAATGTTGTATGGAAGCTCTCTGCTTCGCATGCTTAAGTCATCAACACCATTACAAACTTCTAGAGATGTTTTGAAAAAAGAGCATACATTCTTTGAAAAGCACACTTCTGCCTCATACAACTCTAATTTTATCATAGTCCCATTTTATTGGCTTCTGCTTCTAATGAGTCTAATTCTATCACTGGTTCATTTCTCCTACCACAGTATCCTTGCCCACATTGCAAAGAGAATTAAAACCAGGAAAGAAGTCTTGTTGAAAGATGAAGAAGAAATTGTGCTTAAAAATGCACAGAGGGATCACCAGTGAACTCTTTACAAATGGAAGTGAAATAAATTTACCTTATTTTTATACTCACAGTACTTCCTTTAACAATTACAGGAGATATTCCATCATGGTGAGAACCATGGCTGAACATCAAGCCAAATGTAGCCCATTACCTACATATTGACTAAGTTCAGACAACTTAATAACTCATACTAAGGGGCTGAGCATAGGTTGTCATTAAACAATTCATTGCTGAAATGTGGGTCAAACATGGGTCTGAACCTAACCAAAATAACAAGTCATACTGAACAACCCACAGCTCATAATAATAATAAAAACCCAACAAATTGGGTTTTCTTCAGGGGTTGTTTGTGGTTAACAAGCCATAGTTTGTAGCTCAACTGGGTTTAGTCAGTACGATAATTCAAGGACAACTTGGACTCAGCCCTTGCGTGTGTATTATATCAAGTTATCTGAACTCAGTCCTTTTAGTCCAGTATATTCACATTGTTTCTGCCATTCTATAGAGACATCAAAATCAAAAGAGTTTTTTGTTTTTGGCCAGCCTCTACAAATTATGATTAGTGGACTATATTTATACTGATGGGCCACATTTTGAACAACCGCATTGACATCATATGATTATCTGCTAGCAAGGATTGATACCATGAAAGTTTTGTGGATTATCATAATTTCCAGTTTCAATCCATCACCTTACTTAGTCAAAGCAATCACAAAATGCCAACAGAGTTAAATGAACCTAGATTAAACAATAATCATTAAAAATAGTCTGCCCACCTGTAATCTCATAGTTCCAACATGGCCTTGAGTTTCTGAGACTGTTTACCTGGCACAATAATATTAAAAGTGTTAAATGCCCTTTTAGGGGATAAAATGATCTTTTCAAAAACAAATGTTTCCACTTGAAATTATGAAATATGGTCTATTTTCCTCAGACTGGAATAGGCTAAGTGCATACTGAAACATTAAGGCATATTATTTATCCATGTAAATACATATTTTGGTATACACATTCTTAAGTGCACACAGTTGTATGGGGAAGATGAGTATTTTGGTCAGCATAATGTCGAGCATCGAGTCTCAATGTGCAAAAAATCCCCCGCTTTAGTGGTGGTGATTTCAACACTTATATATCTGAAACAGAATATAACTTCAAATAATAGAGAACAGAGAAATCTATGTATTTCTATTTCTATTTTGAATAGCTACACTCCCAGTTAATCTCTTACAAACACCATTCATATTAGTCATAGTGGGACATTCCTAACTTCAACCAGCATCACTATCTAGAACACATTCATTGCAACCCCAATTCTTCTATAGGTTAATCTGGAAACAACACAATCATAGTTAAGTGTCCTAATTGGTCAAACAGATTGTCACAACCTTAACTATTCAACGTTTGGGACATTTTATGTATAAGAAGTTCTCAGTTTTATCACTTGAGCTAATCCATTTATTTTTCATATTTTTCCATGACTGGGAGAAATATAATTGTGGTCAATTAAAAATATGAACAGCAATGATATCAACTAGATGATCAGAGATTATCATGTAAGGAACAGAAGAAAACAAACATACCCATAGTATAAGGACTAATAGACTCTGTAAAATGTTATTGTAATTCCTAACAACCAACACAATCCACATCAATTCCCAGTAAATTCCAAATTGTACAATGATCATATAGAAAAAGGTTACCAAAGAAGAATAGAATTTTCATTGGGACTAATTCTATATACAGAGAGACACATGCTATTTTGTTTAAATGGGACTAGTCAGTGCAAAACGATCTACACGTGTCTGTCTTGACAGGATTCAGCTCTTGGCTGTTTTCAAAAGGAACCCCAGTGGAGCTAATCTGGAAAGCACTTACTGAGCCAGCCCCAATTCACAGTACATATTTATAGGACTGAGCTCCTGCTTTGTACATAAGATCACCTCTCTTGAACAAGCAAGGAAGTTCACACAGGTTTTTTTCCCAACTGTGGACTTATGCATTTAAGAAGAAATTGCAGCCACTAATTGCAAATGAAAATTCAGAGAATGGACAGAACATTGGACTAATATTTCACCTGCTATATTGATAGGAATTCCCGCAAAAAGAAAAAACATTCCTAATCCTTTTATCACATTTATTTTCAGTTGTAATAGTAGTAAAAATAAAATATCACCCTGTTTTGCTGCAGGAATCATCAGACTCCATGTGCTGGGGAAGGATCTTGAAGGCAGTTAACTTGATTAGAAAAACTGAATGAGCAAATTAATCAAAACAATTCTTTGAGTATGCCAGACGCAATTCTGGGTATTCTTTGTTTTCAATGTATCTTTGAATTGTTCCTTGCTCTTAAGAGAGTACTGTCAGAGCTAATACTTTCTGCAACACTGTTCTTTCAAATGCATTCTAGAACTTTAAAGCTGCAATACAAGAAAGAATAGAGAAGGAGGTTCCAGATATTCAAAGTTGCAGGGAGAATAGAAAGCATAAGTGCCTCACTATGCAGTTTTCTGTGGATCTTTGGAACGTTCTACAGGGGACAGAAAAACAAGTCCCCTCATCCTGTTATAAAACCCCCATTATAAAGAATGGCAAAAAGAGCAATTGCAAGTTACTGGTGTCTCCTGTTGCCCCAGCAAACCTGAATGTCTGTCTAGTCACACCAAATATCAGCATATTGCACCAGATCAACCAAAAGTTCTGTTGCCATATGTGCAGCAGCAATAGATCTGTCATTTATGAATCCAAATGATTAAACAATATTGTCCTATTATCAAATACTTTCAAAATAGCATTACTGTTTCTAAGCCATCTTCAGGTTAAACTAGATTCCTTTCCTAATCTATCAACATTTTATTTATGTAAAATAAATAACAAGCAGTAACAAAGAACTAAAGCAATATATAATGTAGTCTTAGCTGATTCTAATGTTATGTCTAAGCTGATTCATTTGTGACCTAGAGACAATAGTGACAGTGCTTTGAGAACAAACTGTTTAAGTGTGTACAAGGGAACATTTTGTGATGGTGAAATTAAAAATGCTGATGAATTTAGACTATGCAGTCAATCAATTGTATTTGTAAGATTAAGAATTGTCAGTGCATGGATGTTAACTGTCAACAAACTCCTCCAGCTTTTATAGGGTTAAGAATGGGTGATTAAATTGTTTCATAATATATTTATTGTGAGCTACTGTTGAAACTTACTCAAATATAAAGCACTGTAGCTTCAACTATGCCTTTCTGGGACATCACTAAATTGTTCTTTAAGATCTTGGTGTCTACAGAAACACATTCTGAAATACAATAACTCACCAGCAACCTGACTCATTGTACTTTGCTGTGTAGGTCTCAGTGAAAGAGACAAGTAATTATCGCTCATCCTATGGGAAAACAAATACATTCTCGATTCAGCAGCAAAGAACAATTCCTCACTTGTTCTTGTGGAGGAACCAGTACTTAGACATGTACTTATTTCGCATAAGGGTGACATTTTCGTATATTCTATTCCCCCATTTTTCAAGTGTCATTTTTGTCCCTTGTTAATTTTAATACAAATTTGAACTGAAGCAGAATTTGGAGAATTTGGAAACTGGAACATTAGAAGGAGGAGAAAGTACAGTGGTTATGCTGAAATAGGTACACAAGGTTGACAGTCTTACAAATGGATATGTAGAATGCAACATTTGAAATGTTTTATGGTTCCTCTCAAGCTGAATCTAACATAATTTATGAGTGAGAAAAGAGCTGTCTCATAGCCTGTTCACTGTCCGTTATTAAACATACTTTCACTAGCATGAAAAGTTCTTGTATCAATATGCATGTTCCTGAAACCCTTCCCATATTGTATACAACAGTGATATTGTAACACAATATTTACAACAGACTTTCTCCAACCTGGTATCCTCCAGATATTTTGGACTTCAATACACAGTAGCACCAGCCAATGTGGGCAATTATAAGGAGTACTGGGAGTTGTAGTCCAAAATATCCAAATGATACCAGGAAAGACTGATTTGCAGGATTTCACCACAAATCTCTAGCTCCACCACTGCCATAACAAGTAGAAATGTGGCTATATTATGAGATTCACCCATAGCAGGCATTTGGGTGGTGGAGGAGCTATATGTTACGTAGGAGGAAAAACACTGCTTTAATGTTAATGAAAATTTACTTTAGGAAAGTATTTACGTAGTGGTGGCACGTAACAGTATGTTCTAAGTAGAAAAGTACATGTATTTGAATGATTGTGAATACTTATGTGCATGTGAGTGCACAAGTGTGCATTTTAGAAACTTTTCTATGATGAAAATTCTTACTCTTCTAAGAATATTTTTTAGACCTAAGCACTATATTCTATAAGTGAACCAAACGGATACATTATAAATTCAAAATGGAGAACAACACTGACACATAGAACTTGCCACTGATTATAAAAATACAATAAAATAAAGGGGTGGTCACTTCTCTGCTGCCTTTTAAAAAGTCTGAACTGGAATGAAAAAGAAAAAAAATTGTTACATTCACAAAGCAGTCTTGGAGAGATATCTGCTGTTTTGTACAGATTTGTAATATATGTTGTAAGTTACCACCTAGTTACTCTTTCTGCTGTGCTCAGTGTTTGCAGTAGTTTCTTTACCCCACCGGTGGTATGCATTTTACAACCAATAGCACCTTTGTCCTTAAGAAGAGATTCGGTACATTTGAGCTTAGCATCTACCAAAATATATCTATCTCCCATTTGTTTGAGAGGAAGAGAAAAACAGTATCTTATGAAGGCACACCCATGCTGAACTTACAATAAAATAAAAATCATAGCATAACTGCACAGTGCAGTCATATTGCAAGGCTCATTCTTGAATTCTGAGTATCATGCTAGAAGAAAATCTAGATATGTGTTATATTTTTGAAGAAATGAAATGAAGGCAATATCATTTAGCTTTTTCTGTAAAAAGAGAAAAGTAAAAAAATTCTGTGTCAATGAAGATATAATCTTATTTAAAGCGGGAAGTAAATGCTTGTATTGCAGCCTTAAAGGTCATGTTTTTAACTGCAACATTTGGGTTCTTTTTATGTAAACTACAGTCTGCAAGTCAGCAGACCATGACTGAATGTTTTGAAAAGTTATAGAGTACAAACATGAACTCACAATTAATATCCCGTAAAAGTAATTTCAGAGCTTTCACGTCTTTTGAAAAAGAAAAAAAAAGGAAAGAAAAGGAAAGGAAAGGACAAAGTGTACTTCTTCACAAGGTAATGCAGCTAATAAAAAAGAGAGAATTAAAGTATTTACATAATGAGCAATTCTACAGAAGGCGATCATCCCCATATAAGCACTGTTGATTATATCCCACGCCGCTTTTTAACAAACTCTACCAGATTGGATCCAGTCATCAGCACTTTCAAAGAATCCTTAAAAGCTTTTCATGGTTCTTTACATTAATTGTAGAATGATGTTCTTCAGGTACATTATGCTGGTGTAAGAGGACAGTGTCAACACAAGGTACCAGCAGGACAATAGAACTTCAGCATTCCCAGTGATCCCAAGCTGAGTTGTACTTGGAGCTGGAAAGAGAAGAACAGAGATTAGTTAAACTATTTCTGCAATTTCAGTACTCTACTTTAAAAACAAAAAACTATAAGCTAGGATTATTGCAACAACAGAGTAAACTAGGAACCAGCAGCAAACCCTAGCTGAAAAATAAGAAATGCATCAGAGAAAGTATACTTTTGCACAGCTAATTTTGTAACTATGTGAACTGCTGTAGGCAAGGTTTCATGGTATATGTATTTGATAAGGGCTGGTTCACACATTACTTTCTAATAAGGGAATACATATTCTATTTCCACTCTGTTTCTTTTGGAATCCTGGAGATGGGAGCATGTTTCTTTGATGTCAAACACTACAGGCCAATAAGAGTCTATTAGCTTCAAGCCTAAGAGCTGACTGACTTAATTCTTTACTATGACAAAATAGGGTTATTCTATAAGTTTGTTCCCTTCTATAACTTTCCCTTGAACCTGAACAAGTATATCCCTTCCTGGACCTAGTGGTCTTAAAGTGGTTCCATCACAATACTACATTGCTCCAGTTCAGGATTTTCTTTATAAATAAACTCATTTGACTGAAACCAAATATTTTCAGCAAACAAAACTACAATGAAAAATAACATTGTTAATAACTGTAGGTCAAAGTTTGCTGCCACTTCATCCAGTAGAATATATTTTTTACCACTGGCCTTATTTAGTATACCATGTAGGTCCTGCATAAACCTCTTATATAAACAGATCTTATATTATTCAGGTATGTACACCTGCTGTGTGCGTCTTCTGTTTTTAATTTTAGATGTATGGATATCGAAACAGAGTGAGTCAGAAGGGGTCTCCCGGCCTTCTAGTCTGACTCCCAGCTCTAGCCAGCTCCTTTCATGACATGCCTACCATGTGCATGTCTAGCCTATCCTTGAACACTCTCACCAATGGGGCTTCAACCACCTCCCATGGAAGCCTTAAGGTCCTAGCTGTCAGGAAGTACTTCCTGGCACCCAAAATGAAACTTGGTTCCTTGAGCTTGCCTCTGTTGGAGCACATCCTTCCCTCATCTGCAGGGGAGGACAGATCTCTACCCACCTCCGTGTGCCACCCCCTCACCTAGCTATATGTTGCTAACAGATTCCCTCCGAGTCTCCTCTTCTCCAGGCTGAAGAGAACCAGTTCCTTCAGTCTCACCTCATATGGCTTTCCCTGCAATCTGCGCCACCATCCTTGTGGCCCTACACTACACTGACTCTAACCCGGCTATATCCTTCCTATGATGTGGAGCCCAGAACTGAGCACAGTACTCCAGTTGCAGGCATACCAGAGTCGTACAGAGTGGTAGTAATACCTCTTTCGATCTAGAAGCCACGCTACTGCCAATGCAACCAAGGATGGCATTCGCCCTCTTGACTACTGCATCACACTGCTAACTCATGTTTAGTATGCAGTCAACCAGCACCCCAAGATCCCTTTCTCAAATGCTGCTCTCCAGCCACTTGTGTCCTAACCTGTACTTATGACACCCATTCCTACGCGTCAAGTGCAAGACCTTGCACTTATCCACATTGCACACCACTCCCATAGTCTGTCCAGATCCTTTTGGACCTGGAATACCTGCTCCTCAGTTGTGTCCACTGCCCCAGTTTTACTATTGTCTGTGTATTTGATCAGCAGACTGTTCACCACTTTTCCATGTCGTTGATGAAAAGATTTAACAGGATCGGCCCCAGGACAGAGCCCTGGTGTACTAGTAGTAAAATGTAGTAGCTGGTTCCCAGTGGTTGTGACGATGTGCTCTTTTACCTGTTCATGGTTTGTTGGTACTTGCACATTCTGCTGTATGCAAATATGTGTGATGTCACATATAGTGTGTTCACCCTGGTCAGTATAGACCAGACCTGCCTCTCTGTCTCACATGTGCAGGTGTTTCCCCTTGGTATGCACATGGCAACTTATGGTAGCTATCTATAGTAGAATCTATCTCCAGGTAGGCAGCACTTACAGAGAAATGAGAGTATCAGTGGCCCACATATGCCATCACAGTAAAGTTTTTTAGTTGTTTGTTTCTGTAATTGCACTACTTTGCCTCGGGCTCAGTGTTACATAGCAAGCTGTAGTCCAATACATGGGGAAGGAACAGTTGTTCCTTCAGAAACAGTTGGACAGAAAACAGTTGTTTTCAGCATCCTCTTGATCAGGAACCATTCAGGAATCCCATAGTGTGTTAGTGCAACTAAGCTGGGATTCCGGTCTGATGCGGATGATTTATTTAATTTATTTATTTAAACATATCTCCTGCTTTTCATTATAAAATAATTCCAAAGTGAAGTATGCACAATAAAACATAAATAATACAACATACATGTGTGTAAATAAACAAGAGAGATCAGTTTCAGATTAATAACCATTTACACAATGAAACAATTGTCTCCAAATGTCTCATCATTCTTTACCTGAAGCACATCACTAGTTGACTTAATCCCAAAAGGCAGAATGTGGCATTTGTGTCTGCCCTGTGGTGTGTTGAAAAAACACAGATCAGCAGGCTTCCCCACCTAATCCAATTTGCCAAAATCCATTTTTGGCCTCCAGAATCACAAAGAAGCTTTTATTAGATTTCTATCATGCCCCTTTAACCAAAATGGCTCTCAGGAAGGATTACAAGATGTACTATAAGACAACATATACACAATAAAATAAATAGTAGTAATTTAACAAAAGCAGCAATTATAAAAACAACCAACAATCAACATAGATTTTATGTCATAAAACCTCACAATAGCCAATTAAAATACAATAAAGGGTAACACTTGCAGGTATGATCTCAGCAAGGTCATACCTGCTAAGGAGATCATTTAGTAATCAGTCACGATTTTGGCTGTGACTGTATATGATCCTCAGTGACCCCAAACTCACAGGCTGGTGCTTTTCTTTCAGGTCTGAAAAATATCTGGTCTGTTACATTACATACATTATTGCAAACTGCCCAGTTCTGTTTCTGGGTGGCACCGAAATCTTGTTAATTAACCAATGAATATTTCTGCCAGTGTTTCTGCACAAGGAGAATGAAACCAGAACCAGTAACCCTAGCACCCAATGTCCAGAAGGGGCTGTCGAGCCAGTTTGTTGCAATAAGCAACAAGAGACTTTTGGCATCTTAAAGACTAACACAGGCATCATTCCAGAAGTGAGCCAATTCAGATATGCTATATGAAAAAATACCTTTGACCTTGTTCAAATCACAAGAAAGAGTGAATTTCTTGATAAATTGTGCTTCAGCAATTTTGTATTGATATCCACTTTTGAAATCTCTTTCTATTCTTTGTGTAGTGACTGGCCTATTTATTGAATGCAGTAGGCTATTGCTGGCAAATTATGGCATATATCATACTGCAAAGTGCATCACAATGGTGTAGATGGTGTATTTCACATTACCTTTACAATATCTTTACAATAAATAAAGTTAAATTGTACTTCAGTAATTTTATGCTGATATTTGCCCTTGAAATTCCTCTCTTCAAGAATAACCTTAAGGTCATTCTCAGAATGTCCTGAGCGATTAATACATTCCCTACTGGTTCTTGAATGGGCCATTCCTGATGGCCATTTATGTCCATTTTTTCTTCAGATCACCATTTTTGGAAAATAACAGGGCACTGTTGGGAAATTATGACATGTTATCACCTTGGAAGAGGATGAGGTATATATATTGTACACATACAAAATTTACATTAACTTCTGGTGTTGTGGATGGTGTTATTCAGTCCTGTAACAGTGCTGTCAGAGTAGATGCTTATTTATTTATAAAATTTGTATGCTGTCCATTACTTGCATCTCTGGATGGCTTACAACATAGATCAAGATAAAATAGATAAACTGACAATTCCACTCTGGCTGCTGGGGACAGAGTTGGTATCTGGGTCTGCCAGAAGATCTGGTTATTTTCTATTTCTGTGTTGTGAAATCTGTTATAGCTGCTGAGTAACCTTTTCAGGGTGATCAGCAATGCCCTACTGCACTATACATGGAAAAAGACTTTATTTCCAGTGATATTAACAAGGACAAAGGTTTCTTTTCATCACATTATAGCCAGATTCATACAATCATAGTGAAAAGAAGCTACAGTGGCCAATTTGCCAATTTGAGCTCAAGACTTCATGCTTCTTATGGCCAGTGTTCACAAAAGCTCATACTGAAGTAAATTGGTTAGTTGCTAAGGTACTACAAAACTCTTAAAAACAGTGTTCTCTTGGGTTTACAGTAATTTCTTATTTTTGTTAAAACATCATTCATTGCAGGGCCCTCTGTACTTGGCTGTTGAGTTAAGTATTAATCTTCAGGGTTTCTCTCCGGGCCACTGTATTGTCTGCCTCCAAGCCTTTCATAGAAATGATAACATGAATTCAGCCCATAGCTAATGGGGAAAATTTCTCAGTGTTATATGTAACATTTTGGATTATATTTTGTGCTCTAAAACATGTCTATACAACACTTTCTGTTAAAGTCTGGTTATTTTCTTTGTTCTTAAGGTTATAAAGCATCTTTTTTGCTTACTTGTTTTATTGTTGCATACGTTTAGGAAACTTGGTTTTTTTTAAAAAACAATAATCCCTCTGATGCAGTTTTATGTGATCTTAAATACTTGCTAGGTGATGAAAAGGTAGAAAGTAAAATCTTTTGCACGATAACTGTGGTACAATACAGACTCCAAAGAGCTGGAATGTTTGGCCCATCATCAAGTGGTAAATTGCTTCATGGAAGTAAAACAAGGGCATGAGATACTTGTATGAGGTGGTTAAATATACAGGTTTATCTAACTGACAATTTCTTCATCTACATGGTATCATGAAGGAATTCAAGGTATCAAAACTTTAGAGAAGAGGTGGCAGTAGGAATTCAATAGTCTCATCTGAGGCCTGGCAAGCATACTAATACTTGATCTGCATTGGGACACTCGTCTCCAATTGTACTCACAGACACAAGAAAGATCTGTCCTAGAAATGAGAGAAACAGTGATGCTCCATATCATTGAGTTTCACTAATTTTCACCTTGAAACTCAGTTCATTTATTTTCCATTCCTGAGTGCAAAGGTTTTTTTTGGGGGGGGGGGTATTCTAATATGAAAACAGTGCATCTGTGTGTACATTTTTAAATCAGCACCCAAATGTATACTCCATCACCCTCCCTTGTTGACTAAAGTCTTTCCTTTTTCTTGAGTGTACTTTTTTAATTGCAAACACAAGCACAGGGATAGGCAAACAGGTCATTCTGACTGAATCAAAACAAAATGCTCATCTATGCTTGGTCTGTCCACTCCAATGGGATCATTAGCATGGTAGTGGGGGATGAAGTTATCTCAGACATGGCTGCAAGATTACTTCTGTGTGCAGCGTGGTTTATTCAAAAGCAGCCAGATTATTTTTAAGCAGTTAAAAAACAGCACCTGTGAACTGGGCTCGGCATCACCAAGCATTTTGCATATTGCTTTTTAGTGACCAAGAATATAAACTGACTTCTGGTGAAACTTTAAAAGCAACATCCAGTTCCATTTATCTCCTATTCACATTTAGGGCAGTGACTATCAGTTATTGTGGCTTTATTGTTTAACAGTACTTTAATAATTTAACAATTGAGCAATGTGACTCAGTAAACCTCCACAAAAGTTCTCTGGAGATAACCAAGCTTTTCTGTAAAGCTTGGTTAAAACTTGATTATTTTGGTAATCAAGTTTCAAAATAAGAGAGAATGCATTTAATTTGGGATACCAACAATACATATCAAGGATAAAGTTAAAGAAAGTAGAGATGCAGATCAAGCTCTGACTTCAATTTTGCATGAAGTCCCAGATACTTTCTTTAACTTTATCCTTGATATGTATTGTTGGTATCCCAAATTAAATGCATTCTCTCTTATTTTGAAATAAGTTTAGTTATATGTTGTGTGAAGTGCTTCCTTTTATGTACATAGTTTAGTTATATGTTGTGTGAAGTGCTTCCTTTTATGTACATAGTTTAGTTATATGTTGTGTGAAGTGCTTCCTTTTATGTACCCTAAACCTTTCATCAATCAGCTAATGGGATGACCCTGGGTTCTAGTGTTATGGAAGAGGGGAAAAAATGCCCCCCTCTCTACTTTCTAAACATCATGCATTATTTCAAAGACCACTATCATGTCTCCTCCTACTTGCCTTTTCTCTAAGTCAAACAGTCCCAGTTGTCATAGCTGATCCTCATACGGGAGCTGTTGCAGCTCACTGATAATTTTTCTTCCCCCTTTCTCTGTACCTTTTCCAACTCAACAATGTCCCTTTTGAGAGAAGGTGACCAGATATGAACACAATATTCCAAGTGTGGTGGCACGAAGGATTTGTATGAGGTGGGTACAATCTTGGCAGCTCTACTTTCCATTCCATTTCTAATTCTGCCTAATATGGAGTTCACTTTTTTCACAGCAGCTGCACATAAGGACAAAACTTTCACTGAACTTTCCACTACTACTACTTTCTTGCTCAGTCACTGCCAACTTGGATCCCATCAGCCTATACTTGAAGTTGGCACTTTTTGCCCCAATATGCATTACTGTACACTTGCTTATATTGAATTTCATTTGCCAATTCCTCATAATCCCTTTTGTTTTTAATCATCTTAAATAGTTTGGTGTCATCAACTAACTTGGCCACTTCCCTGCTTACTCCTAATTCCACTTTGTTTATAAAAGGGTTAAAAAGAATTGGTCCTAATACAGAGCTTTTGGTGAAATAATTTTTGGGGACATCTGGCCTTTTAATTTCCTTAAAAATAATGTTAAATTACTTTAGCTAGTACCTGTGTGTTAGGTATCTACCATTCTTCAGGCTATCCCAGAAGAGAAGGTTATACTTCATGGGCTAAAAACGTTGGTAGAGTACACAAAAAGCTGTATTAGATGTATGTCTGACTGCCCCTTCTCTGCCTCATCCCCAGCTCAGAAGAAAGATCTTACTGTTTCAGAGCCAGGTCACTGGCACTTTTTGCAGCTAACTGCTAACTGCAAATTCCAGCTGGTTCAGGAGTACTTGATAAGCAGTCCAAAGGTGCTGATGACACACCCATCATTCATTATCCCAAGATAAGTCCCCTTGGTCATCGGGCTTACCCTGTGAAATAGATTGCCAATAATGTGGGCAAGGACTGCCCTGATACAGTTTATGGCATGTTAATCATGCTTCAGTCCTTGAGTGAATGAACAGCCTTGTGTCCACTTCCTCCAGTCTACCCAAGCAAGGTCTGCACTAGAGGGACACCAGAAATAGCTACTACCTGCCACTGGTGCTAATCAACCTGGTTATAGCCTGTCAGGCTTGCAACCATGCCATATTTCTTGGATATTTCTTCATGGCTGTTAAGCTGTGTTTGAAAAACATACCCTTTTATTTCTCTAATAATATTAATCACTGGAGTAGCAGATTATACCAACAATAGAGTGGATATATTTCAGAGTATTTCCAAGAAAGGTATTTCCCCCCACACACATACACTGCTGCTACACTGTATTCCAAAGGGGAACACAACTGTACACTGCTGCTACACTGTATTCCAAAGGGGAACACAACCAGATGACAACTACCATGGATGCACATTTTGCCTAGAAAACAGTAATTAAATTTCTCACAGCTGAAGAGATCTTGCCAACTGAGATTCACCACTGTATGATGAATGTATTCAGAACTCTACATGTTGTGAATGCTGGATACACTCTTTGAAAACTGAGCTTAAAGTCAGACCTTGCAGCAGCCAGCAGGAATAACTATTAACAAAGAGAACACATGGATCACAATAGAAATGGTCTGCAAAGGCTGACACCTCACATGGCATGAGTTAAAAAGGACTCTCAGTATCATTTAGTGTGCTACACTAACTACTAGGGCCATGTGCATAGAACGCTGTGGGACTAACAAAGACAGATCATTATCTTTCAAATCACAGTGTGGGGTAAGGATGTGGTTCTACAAAGCTCCTGTCCATGGTGAGATTGCCTTAAAAAGAAGCAACAGATGAAGAGGGAAAGAAATCACAAGAAAACTGCCTGCTGTCTTAAACCACCCTTGTTGCTTAGGGACCTCCAGGACTGAGTTAATGAATAAAACCATAAACACAGAGACATCGGCCCACAAATCTGCCCCTGACAGTGATAAGGCAGAAGCTCTATGTATTAGCATGAATGCAAATACTTACCCAAGAATTTGGGTATAGAATTTGTATTCTTCATGCACACTAGAATTTGGGCAATTCATGTTATTCTATAGAAAGATTTGTGTGTGCATCGATGTGGGCTGATTTATGGCACTTCCTACTACATGCTATTAGGTCAGCTTCTCTGACCTGGTGTCTTCCAGATGCTTGGGACTTCAACTCCCAGGATTCCTGATAATTGGCCATGCTCACTGTGACTTATGGAAATTAAATTACACAACCAAGTCTGGGAATACTGAACTAGGTGGTCTCTGTGCCACTTTCATGCTCTGAGTTACATCAACATTCAAGTTTCATCAAATTCCAATATGCCATAAGTATGAAGTAATAGGATTCTAAAATTTTATGCCATACAATGAATCTTTTATTAGGTCTTAGTGCTATGATTTGTATACTTGTTTTGTCTTGTTTTAAATTTTTATGTCATAAGCTTTTAGATTATGCTTTTAAAAATGCTGTATTATAAAATTTAATTCCTGTGAGCTGCCTGGAAAACTTTGGCTACTTGGAGGTGTAGGAATCAAATAAGTAATAACAACTATAATGTTAGACAAAATACTAATATTATTAGAAATCCATGTTGTTGTTAGTCGCAAAGTCGTGTCTGACTCATCATGACCCCATGGACAACATTCCTCCAGGCCTTCCTGTCCTCCATCATCCCCCAGAGTCCACTTAAGCTCACACTGACTGCTTCAGTGACTCCATCTAGCCACCTCTTTCGCTGCCGTCCCCTTCTTCTTTTGCCATCTATTGTTCCCAGCATTAGGCTCTTCTCCAGGGGGTCCTTCCTTCTCATTAGGTGGCCAAAGTATTTCAGTTTCATCTTCAGTATCTGGCGTTCTAAAGAGCAGTCAGGGTTGATGTCCTCTAAGACTGACTGGTTTGATCTCCTTGCAGTCCAATTCATCTCCAGCACCACAATTCAAAGGTCTCAATTCTTCAGTGCTCAGCCTTCCTTATGGTCCAGCTTTCACAGCCAAACAGTACAACTGGGAAAACCATAGCCTTTTGTTGGCAGGGTGATGTCTCTGCTTTTTAGTGTGCTGTCTAGATTTGCCATAGCTTTCCTCCCAAGAAGCAAGCATTTTTTAATTTCTTGGCTGCAGTCCCCATCTGCGGTGATCTTCGAGCCCAAGGAAATAAAATCTGTCACTACCTCCATTTCTTCCCCATCTGTTTGCCAGGAAGTGATGGGACCGTATGCCATGATCTTAGGTTTTTTAACGTTGAGTTTCAAGTCACTTTTTGCCCTCTCCTCCTTCATCTGCATCAAGAGGCTCTTTAGTTCCTCTTCATGTTTGGCCATTGAGTGGTATCATCTGCGTATCTGAGGTTGTTGATATTTCTCCCAGCAATCTTAATTTCAACGTGTGATTCATTTAACATGATGTGCTCTGCATATAAGTGAATTAGGTATACAGCCTTGCCGAACTCCTTTCTCAATTTTGAACCAATCAGTGGTTCCGTGTCCAGTTGTCACTGTTGCTTCTTGACCTGCATATAGGTTTCTCAAGAGACAAATAAGATGGACTGGTGCACCCATTTCTTTAAGGACTTGCCACAATTTGTTGTGATCCACACATTCAAAGGCTTTAGCATAGTCAATGAATATGTAAGTCAAGTAGATGTTTTTCTGAAATGCCCTAGCTTTCTCCATGATCCAGCGTATGTTGGCAATTTGATCTCTAGTTCCTCTGCCTCTTCAAAACCCTGCCTGTACTTCTGGTAATTCCCAGTCCACATACTGCTGGAGCCTAGCTTGTAGGATTTTGATCATAACTTTGCTAGCATGTGAAATGAGTGCAATGGTGCAGTAGTTTGAACATTCTTTGGCACTGCCCTTCTTTGGGATTGGAATGTAAACTGACCTTTTCCAATCCTGTGGCCACTGTTGAGTTTTCCAAATTTGCTGGCATATTGAGTGTAGCACTTTTACTTCATTGTCTTTTGGGATTTTGCATAGCTCAGCTGAAATACTGTGTCCTTCACTAGCTTTGTTGTTGCTCAGACTTCCTAAGGCCCATTTGACTTCACATTCCAGGATGTCTTGCTCGCGGTTGGTGACCACCCCATCATGGTTATCAGGGACGTTAAGCTCTTTCCTGTATAGTTCTTCTGTGTAGTATTGCCACCTCTTCTTAATCTCTTCTGCTTCTGTTAGGTCCCTGCCATTTATGTCTTTCATCATGCCCATCTTTGCATGAAACCTTTCCCTTCATATCGCCAATTTTCTGGAAGAGATCTCTAGGCTTTCCTATTCTATTGTTTTCTTGTATTTCTTTACACTGTTCATTTAGGAAGGCATTATTATCTCTTCTAGCGATTCTGCATTTAATTGGGTGTATCTTTCTCCCTTGCCTTTCACTTCCCTTCTTTCCTCAGCTATTTGTAAAGCTTCCTCAGACAGCCATTTTGCTTTCTTGCATTTCTTTTTCTTTGGGATGGTTTTAGTTGCTACCTGCTGTACATGTTGCGAACCTCCATCCATAGTTCTTCAGGCACTCTATCTATCAGATCTAATTCCTTAAATCTATTTGTCATCTCTACTGTATATTCATCAGGAATATGATTTAGGTCATACCTGAGTGGCCTAGCGCTTCTCCCTACTTTCTTCAATTTTAGCCTAAATTTTGCAACAAGAAGCTCATGATCTGAGCCACAGTCAGCTCCTGGTCTTGTTTTCACTGACTGTATAGAGCTTCTCATTCTTCAGTTAGTCTGACATTAATCTCAGGAAATATTCTACAGCAAATTATTAAAAAAGCAGTCTGCAAGCACCTTGAATAAAATGCAGTGATTAATAGAATCCAACATGGATTTATCAAAATTAAATCCTGTCAGACTAATTTAATCCCATTTTTTGACTGGGTATCCTCCAGAATGGACAGAGGGAACATTGTGGATATAATCTACTTTGACTTTAGCAAAGCTTTAGGCATAGTGTCCCATGATATTCACATAAACAAATTAGCAAAAACTGGACTAGAGAGAAAAACTATTAGGTGTATCCAAAATTGGCTGCTAACTCGGACGCAAAGCCTGCTCATCAATGGCAATTTTTCAGACTGGAGGGAGGTAACTGGTGGCATGCCACGGGGTTCAGTCCTGGGTGCAGTGCTCCTCAACTTCTTTATTAATGATTTAGATTATCATTAATAATTTACAAGGGATGATAATCAAATCCGCAGATGATACAAAACTGGGTGGAATAGCAAGCACCCTAAAAGACAGAATGAAGATGCAGGTTGATCTTGTTAAACTTGTAAGCTGGGCTGAAAGCAACAGAGTGACATTCAATAGTGACAAGTGCCAAGTCCTCCACCTAGGAAAAATAAACCAAAGGCATTGATACAAGATGGGGAAAATGTGGCTCACCAGAACAGAAAAAGAAAAAGACCTTGGAGTAACTGTGAACAACAGGCTAAATAGGAGTCAACAATGCAATGCAGCTGCAAAAATGACAAATGCTATTTATTTTATTATTTATTTATTTTTCGATTTATATCCTGCCTTTTTCCTACAAAGGGCTCAAGGCAGCTTACATCATTCTCCTCCTCCATCTTATCCCCACAACAACAACCCTGTGAGGTAGGCTGGGCTGAGAGTCTGTGACTGGCCCAAAGTCACCCAGTTGGCTCCATGGCCAAGCAGAGACTCGAACCCAGATTGCCTGAGTCCCAGTCCCATGCTCTTAACCACTACACCACACTACTTTGGGATGAATTAATAGAAGTATTACTTCCAAATAATGAGAAGTAGTACTTCTCCTATACTCTTCACTAGTCAGACCTCATCTGGAATATGCTATCTTCTTCTGGACACCAAGACATAAGAAACATGCAGGAAAATTAGAAAGGGTTCAGAGGAGGGCAATCAACATGATTCAGGATATGAAAACACTACCCTTTGAGGAGAGTCTGAGAAAACTGGGCATGTTCAGCCTTGAGAAGAGAAGACTGAGGGGAACATGATATCCCTCTATTAGTACTTCAAAGGCTGTCACAAAGATGAAGGTCAAGATCTGTTCTCACAGATACCATAGTGTAGGACACAGATAATCAATTCAAGCTGTGACAACCCAGTTTCAGTCTAGATATCGGGAAAAGTTTCCTCACTGACAGAGCAATATGACAGTGGAACCAGTTGCCTAGAATGTTTGCGGGCTCTTCCACACTAGAGATGTTTGGAAAGGAAGTGGACATCCATCTGAGCAGGATGTGTAACTTGGTGTCCTTCAACAGCAAAGGGTTGGACATGACAGCCTTCATGACTCCTTCTACCTCTACTATTCTGTGATTCTATGATATTATCATGTTACCAATTCAATACTGAAATTCACTCTAGTTTCGTGTAGGGAGCTAAAACTGAGCTAAGGTCACAATCTAATACTGAATACCAAAGAGTAAATTCTACTGAACTCAGTGGGGCTTACTTCAGAATAAACATGCATACAATTACATGGTTAAATTCTTTTTTTTTTTTTTTGCACATTTTTTATTAAGATTTTAAACTAAAAACTAAAAAACGATCAATCATCAGATATATCGGACGTACTGGGTCAGCCCCCTATAACATATCTTTTAAACATTCTATAATCATATTCAAACCAATTTATAAAAATTTAAAGGCATCTTTAAATCTAAGCCAAGTCCCATTTCTCCAGCCAATCGTAAAAAAGGTCCCAAGTTTGATAGAAGTCAGTATCTTCTTTCTCCTTCAATAATAGAGTCAATCTGACAATTTCTGCACAATCCAGAATCTTTTTTAAAATCAGTTTCTCAGTGGGTAGTTCCTCACTCTTCCAGTATTGAGCAAGCGCAATCCTCGCTGCTATGATTAAATGTAGTATCAAATACATTTCTTGTTTGCTAATATTTTCTGGTACAATGCCTAACAAGAAAATTTCAGGTTTAAAAGCTAAGGGTTTTTGTAGCATTTCCTCAAGGCATTTATGTATTTTAATCCAATACTTTTTCACATATTCACAAGTCCACCACATATGATAAAAAGTACCCACATCATGTTTACATTTCCAACATCTGTTTGACATATTTGGAAACATCTTGGCTAATCGATTTGGCGACAAATACCATCTATAAAACATTTTATATAAATTTTCTTTATACGAAGTTGCTAAAGTTACCTTAATGTTTCTCTCCTATAGCTTTTGCCACTTTTCTAATTCAATATTATATCCAAAATTTTGTGCCCATGTTATCATAGTTTCCTTAACCTGTTCCCCTTCCATTTTCCTGTCAAGTAAGAACTCATAAATTCTTATAAGAATTTTCTCATCTGTTTTTAACATCACTTGATCAAAGGCTGTTAGGTCTTTATAAAACCCCCATATTTTACAATCTTTAGCATATCTTGATTGTATCTGCACCTTATACCAGCATGAGATATTGAGTCCCTGTTCTTGTATTTCTTGATCTAGTTTCAGGCCTCCATCCTTATCCAAAATATCATCATATCTTATGATCCCTTCAAAATTCAATGCATTTGGATACACAAAAGCTTCCATAGGTAAAAGCCATCTTGGTAACTTATTATACAATTTTGACTTTAACTTTTCCCACACTGACATTAATGATCTTCTAATAAAGTGACTTAAAAAAGTCCCATGAGACTTACCCTTACCACATATGCCACATATAAGCATGCCAACCCATTTGCAAATCATGTCCTTCAAGATACAAAATTCTCTTATTTCGCAAGGTTATCCATTCTTCTATCCAAGTTAAAATAGACGCTTGATAGTACAACATCCAATCCGGTAAAGCCAAACCCCCATTCTTTTTGGTTTCCTGAAGCATTTTTAGTTTAATCCTTGCTTTCTTTTTTCTCCAAATAAATCTCAAAATTTGAAAATTTAAATCCTCAAAAAATTTTTTATCAATTTTTACAGGGGACATGGTTAAATTCTAATTAGGACTTGAAAGATACTCAAATTGAATTATACCGAACTTACCAAACTTCTTCTGAAATAAAATTCTGCATAATATCCAAAGCAGTCATTCGGTATATAAAAACCAAATACAAAACTTCACTGAATTGGCCGAGTTAGCTTCCAAATAAGGTTTAGGGTCTAGGTCAAAGATCTCAAATTTATGGTGTGATTAACATTATCTTAACCAGCCTCCTTGTACACTGTTGACAAGTACGACTTGCAGACACTCCAATTGCAGAAGTCCAGTATCTTGTAGTAGCTACATCATAATAGCTACCTGACTGGCCGATTCCAGAAGGTGGTGCTGGGGGATTATGGCTCTGCACCATGGCAACTTTGCCATGGAGTTCCGCAGGGTTCAGTTTTATTTCCCATACTCTTTAACAACTGGATGAATCCACTGAGATAGGTCATCTGAGGTTTTGGGCTGTGGCATCATCAGTACGCTGATGACACCCAGCTGTACCTCTCTTTTACATCTAATCCAGGTGAGGCAGTGTCGGTCCTTAATTGGTGTCTGGCTGGGATACTTGGCTGGAAGAGGGCCAATAAATTGAGGCTTAATCCAGGCAAGACAGAAGCCCTGTTGGTGGATCAGCGTTCCAGCTTAGTGATTTTTGCCCTCTTCTGGATGGGGTTGCACTCCTCCTAAAGGACAGGGTATGCAGCTTGGGAGTGCTCCTCCACCCAGACCTGTCCCTGGAGCACCAGCTATTTCCTTTCAGTAAAGACCTTTTTATTTTCCCAATATTTTAACCTTTAAATAATTAAATTATAGTGTTTTCTTCCGAACCCACAAAAGAGGCTATTCTGGGTTTTATTAAGACCATTATGCAGGCAAAGGTATCAACAACTGAGGGTTCTTCTTATAACACAGCCTTGTTTTTCTTCATCCTCTTTGACATGCATACATAGTTGCAGATTGGTATCATACCATACTTCCCACCTAGACTTCTGTAACGCGCTTTACGTGGGGCTTCCCCTGAAGATGGTCCGAACACTTCAATTGGTGCAAAATAGAGCTGCCAGGTTGCTAACGGGGACGGGGCATTATGCTCACATGACTCCAGTCCTCCGTCAGCTTCACTGGCTGCCCATTGAAGCCCGGGCCCAATTCAAGGTGTTGATTATGACCTATAAAGCCCTAAACGGCTTGGGTCCTGGCTACCTGAACGAGCGCTTACGTCCGTATATGCCCGACCGCCCTTTGAGATCTGCGGGAGAGTCCCTTCTCCGGGAACCCTCCATGAAAGAAATTAGGAGAGTAAGTACTCGGAGGAGGGCTTTCTCTGCGGTGGCGCCCAACCTATGGAACTCACTCCCCAAAGAGGTCTGCCTGGCACCGTCGTTACTGGTTTTTCGGTGCCAGGTAAAGACCTTTTTATTTAAACATCATTTTAATTGTTAAAATATATGAACTGGCCAGGGCAACTTCTTCTTCCTTTTCCCCTCCTATATTATTTATTTACTTATTTTATACTGATAATTTTAATTTTATATTATGATGTTTGTGACTCAATGTATTTTTTTGGTATTTTTGTATTTTCTGGTAATTTATTATGCTCTATTGTATCTCAATGTATTTTATTGTGTTGTAAGCCGCCCCGAGGCTTCGGCAAGGGGCGGCATAGAAGTGTTATAATAATAATAATAACAATAATAATAATAATAAGCCGGTGTGTACCATTCAGGAACCTGTCTAGAGCAAGCTGCTCAGTTAATGAACATGAGCTAAGCTCTCATCCCCTTTATGGAGAGGGAGATATGAACATCATACAAGCCTACCATCGTATAAAACAACTTGGGCCAGCCTTTATTTTGGCCGAATTTACAGTTCTGTCTCTATCAGCCATGTCCCTTCCTCAAGTTCTGGTCTTGTTCAATATTGGGATAAAAATGTCCTATATTGGGTGGATTTCTAAAATTTGGCTGACTTGACCAGCACCAGCCTACCCGTCAGCTGGGCTGCTGGCAAGTGCTTTTGTTCAGTTTCCTGACTTATGTACCGTAGAAGGAGTTACATGTGGATTCTTGGTCATAGCACCATCCTACATCTGTCCACTCAGAAGTAAGTCCCATTTATTCCAATTTATTCCTTGGTAAGTAGGTGTAAGATAGCAGCTTTAGACAGAGAAAAAAAGCACTTCAGTTTCATCTCCATAAGTTCTGAAATTGCCATTTGCTTATTCTTTTGTGACTTACTGGATCTCAGTCTTCCCTTTCCCATTTACTGTGTCCACTAATCCTGATATGGCAGAGCTCAAGGCTAAAAGGACCTGCACGATTCAAAGGGAATGCCTTGAAAAATCTAAGGAGAGTTTTTAAGCTTTTACCTCCTGATGCCCAGGTGCAATCCATGGCTCCATGAAACTATGAGAGCCCACATAACATGGAGTTAAACTCTAGTTTGGAAACCTTGAAAACATAAAAAGCTTTTGGAACCTTGTCAGTTTTCATGTGGTTTGTCCATCTTTCTCTTTTTTTTTCTCTTAAAAAATCAGGTTAATGTGACAATTTGTTGATGAATATATGTGAATGTGGAAAGGACAAGAGAAACTGATTCCCACTCCCTAGGTAACAATTGTAGGTTAGTACAGGAAAGTTCCCCAAGCATGTGTCTCATAAAAGTGACTTGATATTCCAACAAATAACAGGTAACCCAACAAAACATCATGCTGCATTCATCAGCATTATAAATACAAATACCTTAATATTTACTAATGAAAGGGCCTTTCTAAGTTTAGTAGCATACAATGTACAAGAAGAGCAATATTATAATGAATGGAAGAAATGCTCAAAGGTACATTCTCTTTTGCTTGCTTTATGGCTCTTCTCCCTGAATTAGTAAGTTAATTTTTGAAAAGCAGACCTAAAATCTCCCTCATTTCCCTGTAAGAATAAGTTAGAGACACAGCTGTCATGTCATGTCTTGACAATTTCCAATTTATGTTGAGATATTTGGTTATTATGCAGAGTAAGACATGAACAAAACATCATTTTAACCCATCATAGAGAAGTTTCACATAATATAATAAATTTGCAAATTATAAAATTAGGGCCCAATTTATTTGCATAAAGAATTCTTTCAGGTGTAAAGATTTTGTAGTCCTTCAAATCATTTGTGTATTCAGTGATGCTGAAGCAAAATATGTTCACTTTTACATGATATTTCCTTTGATTACAAAATAAAGTCAAATTAGAAATCAGTATGATAAACTACCCTTTCATTTATATCAAAGATCAAGCCAGGAAGCTCAAGCATACCATAGGTGGTATTTCACAGTATCATACAAACATAGAAAAACAGTTTCCTCAATGTACAAGGTAATTTGGATGGTTGTGCCTTCTTAAATAAGTAGGGAATTATGTAAATCTGCTTCCCTTTGTATAAACTACAAGCTTAATAAATCCTACCCAGATTGGAGTAACACCATCAGATCTACCAAATGTACAATTCTTCTAGTGTTTAGCTTTTTGCTTTCTAAAAAATGTGGCATTATTTTGGAAAGCTAGCTTGAGGTAAGTAGATGACCTATTTGTGTGTCTCCTAGCACTGATGGAGCAGAAAAATTTGATACAACAGTAGTAGCAGGTAAAACTAACTCCATTGCCTAAAATCCACACTAGGTCACCCCACAACCTCAGTGGGACTGCTCTGCCTGAACCAGCCAAGTCTGGTTTATTGTCAGAACTGGAGCATACACATTTGCAGAACAAAACCAAAAGTTTAACAGTGCCTTTAAAACTCTAAATGTATTGTTGGCGACATACAGGTATGTGAGGGGATGTCACACAGAGATGGTTAGAGACCTGTTCTCCCCTGCAGAGGAAGGCAGTACGCGCTCCAACGGAGCAAAGCTCAGGGAGCCAAGGTTCCATTTAGATGCCAGGAAGCATTTTTTGACAGTTAGTACCCCAACAGTATGGAATGGGCTTCCACGGAAGGTGGTTGAGGCCCCATCGGTGAGGGTGTTCAAAGACAGGCTGGACATGCACATGGTGGGCATGTCGTGAGCGGAGCCAGCTGGTGCCGGAGGTCAGACTAGATGGCCCAGGAAGCCTCTTCTGACTCGCTCTGTTTCTATGTTTCTATTTCAGTGTTACCATGTGCATGACTGAATCATGCAGGGTTGCTGATGGATGCTTTTGTAGTATAACATCTATGCACACATCATAAATTCTGTGCTGCTATTTAGGAAACCACCCCTTAATAAGAGCGAGTACAATAGTAGTACATGCAGCCATTGAATACTGTCAGGAGCCAAGGTTCTTCCTTCAAGTATTCAAAAGCCACAGAACGTTTTCCTGGCAAAGCATTCTTTTTGACCCAAAAGCACAAATCATCGAGAATGAATCTCTGAGCAAGCTCAGAGAAGTTTGTTGAACCCAATCTAGTTTTCATCTCCAGAAACTTTCCTTATGCTTATGCCTGGTCCTGATCCCCTTGGGAGGGGTCTTCTGAAAGTGAGCATGCCTTCTCTCCTTATGCTGATTCTGTAGCTGGGCCACCCTCCTCTACTGAGATCATGTCGTGGGGTCAAGAGCTGGGGCTGCTTGGCTTGCATTTGTGAAACTCCCATATGTAGGGTTCCCTCCTGCTTGCTGTGTATTTTAATATTCCCATGGGCTGCCTCCCCACCTGAGGGTCCTGGCCTTGAGATAAGCACCTCCACTTCTTCCATCTCCTTGTCTTGGCACAGCCCATCTGCCCTATCACCCTCCCATTCTGTTCACATTCCAATTTAGATTTTTCTGAAGTCTAGCCAGCAGTCCTTGAGAACAAACAACCTAAGCCCAGGAAATAGCTGGTTTACTAAGACGAAGTACACCTTAGTCCTTCAGTAATGGTTGACTAAAGTAAACCATAATCACCCAGCTTTTGCCAGCTGCTATTGTTGTTGCACCCCAAGATGATACTCTTGTTCTTTGGATATCATCATCCTCATATAGCTGAATGCAAGCAATTCTGTTTTAGCAAACATATCTGGAGGGTCAAGATGGGGAATATGTGGCTCAACAGAACTGAAAAAGAAAAAAACCTCAGAGTTATTGTTGACAATAGGCTAAATAGAAGCCAGAAAAGCAATGCAGCTGCATAAAGGGCAAATCTTGTTTTGCAATGCATTACTGGAAGTATTTCTTCCAAATTATGAGAAGTACTAGTTCCCCTGTATTTTTCATTAGTAAGACCCCATCTTGAATACTGTATCCGGTTCTGGGCACCAAGATTTAAGAAAGATGCAGAAAATTAGAAAGGGTCCACATGAGAGCAAGAAAAATAATCCAGGATTTGGAAACACTGCCCTGAGAGGTGAGACTGAGAGAATACTGAGCGGGGATATGCTTTCCTTCTATAAGTACTTTGAAGGCTGTCACAAAGAGCAAGGTCAAGATCAATTCTTGCCAATATGAGAGTGTAGGACAACCCAGATTCAGGCTAGAGATTAGGAAAAGTTCCCTCACTGTCAGAGCAATACAGCAGTGGAAACACTTGCCTAGGGAGATTGTGGGTTCTCCTACACTAGAGACATTCAAAAAGAAACTGGACAGTCATCTGAATGGGATGGCATAAACTGGTGCCCTGCAGCAGCAGGGGGGCTGGACCCGATGGCCTTCATGACCCCTCTCAACTCTACTATTCCATGATTCTGTGATTGATTCTATGAAGCAGTTATCCTTTAAATTGATGCTCCCATCCCCAGGCCAGACTTGTCTAGTCCAGGAGCTATTACAAGTTTCCCTTTCACTCCATTGTTGTAATATGCATAAACTTAAAATGTTATAAATTTTATAAATAATCTTAAACAGAGAAACAATAATACACCAAAAGAAAATATTCCAGTACACTGTCTTAGAACAGAACATAATTCTAAGCATTAGTTTTGGTATTGAACAACTTCCTCTGTTACTATCTCTAATAAAAATAGAAGTTTGGGGAACTACAAACTTAAATTGCCATCTTTACTTCCATACAATTGAGGTCTATTTAGGGAAAACATATGCAGGATCAGGTTGCATATTTTAAGCTGTATGCTAGTTACTTGAACAAAATAATTTAAAGGTATCATTATTAACCAAGGACACAACTGATGAATGCCTTAAATGTGTCTGAATATCCTATGAAACACTTGAAACTAAGACATAGGTTAGTAAGTTAATATATAAAGCAAAGTTATTAAAAGCACAACAATTCTGTTTGGGTAATAATCAAAGTGGTACCACATTTAAGAAGTGCATATGCAAAAAGTAGGTAATGCCTAACTCAAGGTCATAACACAGATGTTCATAGTAAAGAAAGAGGAAGCAAACTCTGGCTTGTCAAAAATGTTTCTTGAGTATAAGGATTGGAAGATAATAGAGTTGTGAAGTCCCCACTGCATTCCTCAGATAAAGTCTCTACATATTATACTTCAGTTGAGGACTGATAATTTTACAGAAGCTGGGCAAAAGTCTGTACAAAAGTGCTGAATTAGAAAGCATTGACTTGAGATAGGAGAGCTAATCTACTCAGCAAATGTCACAACAGAATTACAAGGGTTTAGATGGGAGGAAAGTTTGTCAAAAAGGAAAACTATAATGTATGTCTTCAAGGCCAGAACAGGATAATTGAAACAATGACCTTGGAAGATAAACAAAAGAATGAATGCATAAAAGAACTGAATTAGAGAAACCTCCAGTTGATATTCCTATATGTGCTTTTTCGTTTCTCAACACGCAAAGCAGCAACTTCATTGTTAACATAAATAACTCAGTGAAAGGAAGCTCCGTTGACCACACAAAGAAGTAAAAAGAGAAGATAAAAATACATGAACAAACTGAGGATTTACAGAGAAGTGTGAGATTATTGAGATTTTAAATAGCACTCAAAAAAATTTAACATTGACAATTTTGCTTATAACATACACAATGTTGCACTATTATGAACAGCTGCAACTTTCTAGAATGAATTTTTGATTTCAACTCAAAAATGGTGTCATTCAGAAACTAGTTGTGAAGTACTGATTACATGAGTCAAGATCAAAGATACTCTGTTTTATATATAATCACAAGCCTTGACTGAATCTGTGCAATGGAGAAAGCATGTAGGTTTATGCACACTTAGGTTTATGCAGACTGGGAGGCACTGCTACAATAATGATGTTAACCTGATCTAGATCTGAGATAAGCTAAACTAGTCTTGAACTTGAAAGGGTTCTGATGTGAGTCATCAGCTCGGGTCTGCCCAGCCACAGTGAAAGCACTGGAAATGTGCTTTTGGGCAGGGAAGGAGTGACTAAAAATCTGAGGATTATAAACCCTCCTGAGCACTCTCCTGTCCTCATGAAATGTTTAGACACAATCAAGATTGCATTTATTGAGAGTATAGGATTGTTCTCTTAATCTTTTTGATACTGTGCTATGAGCCAAATGGAACTGTATCAACATTTGTAACTTTGAACCCAAGGATACAGTCTGATACAATTGAAAGCTAGTGTGGCAGAGTGATTTAAGTCCTGGAAGGGGACTTGGAAGGACCAAGTTCTAGTCTCCATTTGGCCATTAAGCTCACTGGGAGACTTTGGGCAAGACATAAAGTCTCACTGTAAACTAACTCATAAGGTTGTTGCAAGCACAAAATAGAAAGGAAGAAATCATGTAAGCTGCCATGGGTTCCTTGCAAAAAGGGAAAAGGAGTGGGGTATAAATCTAAAGTGGGATATGTGTGTGTGTGTGTGTGTGTGTGTGTAGTAATAATATTGATGATATCTAATCAACTGTTGATTTAATTTTTCTCTTTTGAGATGAACAAGGGATGGAGAATGTTATGCAAATTGTTCAATAATTATTCTGCTTGGCACAAATGGCAGCTTAAACCCTATGTTTGAAATTAAATCTTTTAAATTCATATAAATATAGCCCAGTTTCTATACCACCTGCCTTATCAGTTGCAGCTAGCCTGGTATTGAATGAGAAGACAAACTCCACTTGCAGATATATGTACCTTCCTTGTACATGGAATAATAATAAAAACAAGGAATAGTCAAATTCTATCATGGCATAATGAAAATGTATTATCCTATAAAGTTGTGCAAGCAATTTATATACATCAAATCTGGACTTTCTATTGCTGTACTTTGTTCACACTATTGTGGAGACTTCACAGTGTATTCCCCAGGATAAGCATTTTGTCAGCTTTTATATTTCCTTGTCCAAAAAGTATGTTTTCTTTATATCAAGCATCCACACCATCCATAGCCTGAATTTTCTGTCCTAAAAGTGTCAATGGAAAAATATTATTGGAAAAATCAGATAAAAATATGGAAAGAAAAACTTCATAAATCAAGATAACTGGAAAAGTTTGAGGCAGCAGCAACAAAAACAACAGGAAAGCCACCTAGAATTTTATATTTAGTACAGATTTTTTTTAAAAAAACCTTGAATACATCTCTTAGAAATAGATTTATGGCCCCAGGAAAGAAAATTGAACCATGTGTTGAAAACTGAATAATATTTTGGGGATTTATATATTTTTATTAAGTATATACTGCTAAATCTAAAAAAAAAAAATCCAAAGTCATTTACTTTCTCACACACACACACCATAATTAAAATTAAAAACAATACAATGGGACATCATCATAGAAAACATGATAGGAACAATAAAATAGAATGATATTTTAAAAACTTGGAGCCCCTGCAGTGCCTGGACTATAATGTTTTCTTATTTTATTGCATATAGATACTTCTTGCACCAAGTTCCACTGAGATCAGTCTGGCTTATGGAAAGATAGGGGAAGGCATTTTTTCCAGATTCCATCTTCCCCTGCAGTACCCAGCTCCATCTCTCATGCTGTTTAAGGGGTCCCATAACCACCTGGGGCAGATGTTTTAGTGTAGGGCTAGTTAATTAGAAAAAATGGCCTCCTCCTTGATTTTTCTAGAAGAAATCCTCTGTAAGATCAAAAGAAGTTGTTTCATTGGTGGAATGTGGAAGTGAAGGAATATTGCTCAAAGAAATTATCCTGCATGAACATGTACAGGATGGTACTCTTAGTCTCTTTCTCTTTCCATACAACTAGACCCACTAGCCTGTTCAGTTATCAGCATCTCATCCTTAGGACCACACAGTCCTTAGAGCTTGGGCACAATACTTTGGAAGGTTAATTAATAAGATTGGAATTAAAATTCTTGATGGCAGTAGTACATACACAGAGAAAGGGAGGGAGATATGGAGACAGCTAAAGCCAGACCAAATCCAAGAAAGGAAGGAGAGTACTTGTGACAAGGGGCTACATATGTCAAATTTTATCTGGTAGAGTTAGACAGCAGGCTTGGTTACTGATATGTGTTTGGCTTTTGACAGGTTAAGAACTTTCAGATTATTCAATTGGATTGGCTTGCCTGTCTGGAAGAAAAGCTGCACTGCAAGAGAAATTGTTAATGAGAAAATGTATTACCACAATGAAATGTCAATGTCAGAAAAATGCTAGATGTAGCATTTGAAATCAAACCCAAGGATGGTTTTGCATTTCTTTTGATGCATGATCTGCCCAAGACTTTTAAACTGATTTAAATGGTTACTTCAACAAACTCTAGTGATATTGTAGCCACCACTCATTTGCATAGCAAACAAATTTAATCTATGTTGTGCATGAGTTGAAAAAGTCCTAGAAGAGTTTGTAGCTTATAAATATAAAGTAACTTAATATTATGTGACTCTGAACCATGAAAAGTTCTAGGGTTTTCCTTTCCTGATCACTGAAAACTTTGGGTGTTTCTGTGATACCTATTTGGTTTCAATTGTGCCCATAGGTATGGAGGAGCAAAGTGGCTCCCTGATAAATAGTGCTAGTGTATACAACAGCTTCCATTTTCTCCACACCTTTCATATTTTTTTGGCTGATTGCAACCAGCTACAAACTTTAAAGCTATTTTTTCTTGCTGGTTACAGCATAATTTCCAAGATCCGTTAGAGGGAATTCCTACATGTGTGAGTGGGGAGAGTGAATGAAAGAGGAAACATCCCATCCAAAGGATTGTGTTTAATTCATTTCCTCCTTCTTTATCCTATTTTTTCTTGGATGGTTTCATTCCCATTAGAACCAATAGGAGGAAAATTATATATGTCAGATCTAGAAATGGTGCATGTTTTTTCCACTTACAGGGTACCGCAGGAGACTGGCAACTCTTTGGATACAGTATAACTACATCTTCTCCTGATCGACTCATGGCATGCATCCTGATCCACTCTCTTTGGCTTTATCAACATTGGACTTCCAGTGTCAGAGAGGTAAAAAGGTCGTTAGAAGTTTTGAATGAGAACCTCTTGTAATGAAAGGCCTCCAGGGTTTCTTTTGGCAGGGAAGGAGTTAACTGCTGGCTTAAACACAGAGCTGCTTAGACCAGGTGGCTATTCAAGAAGAGTTAGGCACCAAGGCTGTGAAAGGGTCAGGTAGGGTCGGTAATGTAAAACCATAGGGTACTGTAAATTACAGCCAAGGGCAAGGAATTTCACACTCCCTAAGAGAGCTGGAGATTTGTGGGCTATAGGACAAATGTTTCTCACCAGGAATATGTCAGGAGATGTCACTCCATGGGTTATCTGATGGTTCTCAGAGGGATAAGTGGTGGGAGCTCAGACAGCTTGGGGTTCCTCTTTTTGCAGGGGTTCCCTGTTGCTGCCAGAGGCTCTGCTGGAGAACGCTGTGCTATCTTGCTGAAGAGAAGGCTATGTTAGGTATTATATTTTTTATTAGAGGAAGGAACAGTTAGCTTTGTTTTTATTGTGTCTGAGCTGGCCAAAGGGCCCTGGGAAGCTCTGGGGAGTATGGATTGTTTGTAATTCTGTACTGTGCTGTACCTCAATTTCTTTTTCCCTCCCTTTCCTCATGGTGTACATATTGTAGTGTTTCTATACTCTCTACCTCATGCATTACCCTTTTTAATAAACTAGTTTTTTCTCATGCTTGGGCTGTCGTGTGCTGAATTCAGTGTCTGGCCCCAGGATTTGGTTAAAAGGGGTTCTGAGCAAAGGTGTATGCTCAGGGAGCCACAGAGGAGGTGGAGAGTCTATACCTCTGAGTATATTTTTATAGTTTTAAAGTGCTAGGAGTGTGTGTCTTTAAATGTTGGTAAATTTCAGAAGACCAAGGTAGGTAAAAGAAGGGGATGAATGAGTGAGGTGATAGGTTGGTGACTGAGAGTATGTGGGGAGGAGCTTGGAAGTATATGAGAAGAGAGAGAGAGAGAGAGATACTTTCAGTCAGTCAGCATTTAACAGTCAGATGTGGTCATTCAGTAGTTTGCAGACTTGCAAGAGGCAGCCTTCTCATTAGAATCTCATATAGTGCTGTCAACAGCATTTAGGATTCAAAAGGAAAGGGAAAAGAATGTAGAATACTCCTAGGACGTATTAGTGACTAGGAAGAGTGAAAACCTAATCTTGTCAAGTATTATAAGGGTGTGAGAAATAGAAACTGACAGAATCATGAGTGAAAAAGGGAAAGATTAAACTGAGATAAACAGCATAAAGACTGGTCTTTAGCCCAACAAAAGGCTACAGAAAAAACATATTATGGTTACAGTAAGTGGACTAGTAATAGTGTAATAGTGCTTCACCCTGTAAAAATATGTTTAAGTGTAAACCCTATTAAATGATATTAGTTTTCTGAGAGATAGATAGGACTACAAAAGAAACAGTTCTATATAGTTGAAAATAACATTAGAAAAATTACCTGGAAAAATCACTGAGTTTCGTACATTTGGAAAGAACAGGATTGCATAATGAGAGTCATAGTACACTAAGGATGAAGGCTAAGAGGGAAGAAGGGGGGTAAAAAAGCATATTATTATATGCTTCCATAGTTCACCCCTATGAGTTATTTTATAGCATGACATGTATTAACCTGACAGTCAATTTTTCAGCTATATGATCTATGTTAGGAAGGAAAGAAAGAAAAATTGACCGGAGGAAAGGAAAAAGACAGAAAGTATGTTTTCCATTATTGCCTGGAATAGATTGCTAAATTGTGCCAATACGGCATATTTCCTCAATCCCAAAATACATTATGGCATGGTTTACAAATTTCACAGGCACCAGAACTGCCACCATCACTATAAATTCTTGAACAGAAAATGATACTTCTGATCTATGTGCTGCATGTCATTACCATTTTATGACAGGCTTCCTATCAAGCACAGTCTTCCCTAGCATGGTGGTCTTAGGACATACAAGACTGCAACTCTCATCATTGCTAGTCAGCACAGCCAATGGTTTCTGACACTATTTCTTAAGTTGCAATGTTTATAACTTTTATAAGTGCTTTTGTTTAAGTGTGAGATGTTGGCCATAGTTAACCTAAATAAAGTGATAAGGGAGACTGGAAGAAGAAATAGTTAAGACACACAATTCAACATAAACATGCTTCTATTTCCTGTAATCTAAATGAAAACAAGGAATTATTTTATAGCCTTTGCAATACCCAATACACTAACATTAGCAACTGACAAAAAGGGAATAGACTTTCTTTAATATGTAAGGTTAACAATGTAACTACAAGAAAGATTAATATTTTACAGTGCTGTTGAACAATTCACATGTATAAAAATATGCAACTGCTAGTGGCTCAGTTATCATCTTCTTCCTCCTATCCTACTAAAATTACAGATGCTATGCATACAAGTGTTAACTGACTTCTTTCTTTCTTTCCATCCTGGATTGTATCAGCTTGGAATGATCTTGGCTGTAGTATAGTTTTTTTCTGCCTAACTAACTAAGAAACATACCACTGGCCATTTCTGGACATGTGTCAAATTTCAGGCATAAACATAAGAGAATAGAAATCAGGGCTTAATGGATATATATTTTGCTTGATGGCATGTGTATTTTGATCTCTGAAGCCTAGCATATGTGTTCTGGAAGATATGGGAATATGTGTACCTGAGAGAGAAAGAGGTAGAATATTAATATTTTATGAATGCTTATGATCTTTTTAATATATCAGACACCATATATAATTCATCTAAAGTGATATCTATGTAAAGTGGGCCTTGGAGCCAAATCCAACCAACCTAGGGACCCTATCTGACCCTCCAGGTTTCTTTAGATAGCTGTGTTCCATTCCTCTTTCCCCACACATCAGTCATTGAATGGCTTCTTCACTTTTATGCAGTTTACCCCCATTCTAAAGGCTGAAATGTCTCTCCTGAGTCTCGGTTATGAGCAGTAAGAGCTTTAATATAAAACATGTCAACATTTTGGCTCTACTTCTTGACCCTGCCACTAACAGATGATGCTTGCTACTTCTTGCTTAGTGGCCCTAAAACCTTCTGCAAAATGAAGATGCCTGATAGATACACATGGAATACAAACACACTCACCCATAAAGATGCATAATTACTCCTTTAATAGTGACTTTGATACTCTCATGTCAACAAAATGGAGCCCCAAGGAAGCTTCTCTCAACTGCATTTTTTAGTTTTTTTAAATGAAAGAAGACCATTATAAACTCGCTATCATCCCCAAATGCATTTTGACAGTTGAATTATGATGTGCAAACCCAGTTTGGCTGACTTGATCTTCCAGGATCTGGAAGAGTGTTTACCAAAACTGTTGTTAAGTTACAATTAAGCAAATTGTTCACATTTATTTATTTAAAACATTTCTATGCCGCCCCATTCGCCAAAGCCTCAGGGCGGCTCACAACATAAATTAAAATATAATACATTAAAAATATAAAACAAATTAACAATATAAAATAAGTCACCCTGGCCAGATAAAATAAGCAAATAATATTAACAATTAAAATGACGTTTAAATAAAAAGGTCTTCGCCTGGCGCCGAAAAACAAATAGCAACGGCACCAGGTGGACCTCTCTGGGGAGCGCATTCCATAGATTGGGTACCACCACAGAGAAAGCCCTCCTCCGAGTACCTACCCTCCTAATTTCTTTCTCGGAGGGTTCCCTGAGAAGGGCCTCTCTCGC
Organism: Varanus komodoensis; assembly: GCF_004798865.1. Taxonomy (NCBI): domain Eukaryota; kingdom Metazoa; phylum Chordata; class Lepidosauria; order Squamata; family Varanidae; genus Varanus; species Varanus komodoensis. The sequence goes on from NW_025335268.1 coordinate 111,664,335, forward strand.
AGTTCTCAAGGGGCGGGCAGGCGTATATGGATGTAAGCGCTCCTTCAGGTAACATGTTATTCTTTATATTTTACCCCATCTTGCTCTAAATTGCTCTGGATAGCCTACCAGTTCTTTCTTCCCTATTTTATTTTCACAACACCCTTGTGGGAGAAAGTAGGCTATGGAAGAATGACAGGTTGAAAGTCATTCAGTGTACTTCATGCCTAAGTAGGGATTTGAACCTTGGTCTTTGCTATTTCAGTTCGACATGCTAAACCAGCCTTCCCTGACTTGTAGCCCTCTGCATGTAATTGACACCAGATGTATTGACCCTGGAAATGATGGGGATTGAAGTTCAATGGATCTGGTGGGAACCAGGTTTGGGTCAGCTGCACAAATTACTGCATTTCATTTCCCTTCAGTTTTTAAAATATGAACTGAACCATAGTTAGACAGCCACAGAAGCACTTGAACTGGAAGAAGTGGAGCACAAGGATGGAGACCAAGGATCTTATAGACTGATAGACAGATTACGTTTTTGGCAGTAAAGATGCTGAGGAGGCTGCTATAGGAGCCAAGTGACAGAAGCCACTGTGTGAAGGGCAGAAATTCATAATAACTATGAAAGTGATTTGTCATAATGAATATTCTTTTGAAAGTAATTTCATTTTAATATGATATCTCAAATTAACATAATAGTTTCAAGCAATTAACAATCTGAACTGGGTCAAGAGAAATCTGTTTGACTGCCAAATGGGAAAGCACCATTTAAAGTGAGCAGCAAATGTCCCCAAGTTAATAGCTGCGTGCCAAACTAAACGTGTTCTTCCTTCTTTTGCTACCAGCACAGTGCTATAACATCCTGCATGTTGGTGCTGAGTTAAATCTATCTACTTAATCTGTCTGCTTAAATCTGGCTAAATCTGTCTACTTCCCCCTCTCTCTCGACTAGCAGGAAAAAGGCACTTCAAATAGACAGTGTGGTTGGAAGAAAGACAAAATGGCATTTTGGACAAGCTAGGAGAGGGATAGACATCAGCCATATAATGCTTGAGAAATCTGCTATAACGCTTTCCTTTCCTGTGAAACAATTTATTTCACTTGTATTATAATCACAAATCCAAGAGAAAATGCCAACCAAATTCCAGATTCAGCGTTTAGAACTTGCTGTAGAGTTGTACAAATGAAAGTGGTCTTGCATACAAATTCTCACTGATATCTCTGTGTTAGAAAATTATTGTTCACAAAGGATATTTCAGTCCTTTGCCTACAATAGAAGAAAATTAGCTTAAAGGTTAGACATATGCAACTAAGGAAGCAAAATATAACCAAGGCCAAGGATCTCTCTACAAACTCAAAAGGTTCAGTTTCTGGAATATATATATATATATATATATATATATATATATATATATATGCTGTAACAGTCTTTTGAAATTCCCAGACATAAGATACAGTAAAAATAACTGTTTGTGACACCAAGTTCTTTATTTCCTGTTTTGTTTATGCTCCAAGAAGAGACCGGATGTAACTAATGTAACCTATAAAAAGCTGTGTTTGAAACTGAAAGGGGAGTTGCTCCTTGCCAACTGTCAAGGACCTCTCCCTACAGTATTTGTTGGGGATGAGAAAGGCAGTTATTCTTGGTGTACTTACCAGGGCCAGGGTGGCACCAATGATTTGCATGAGGATGGTGAGGCTTGGGAAATGGGGTCTATGGTCATAGAGGCAGTGGAGGAGGAAGAGCTTATTGCAAGACTGCCATCTCCAGGTGTTCGGGCGGATTCTGGGAACTGACGGTGTTTGGCAGCACTGGGAGGGGACGTGGGAGAGGAGACAGAATAGCCCAGTATGATAATCTGACTTGGAAGTCACTAGAGCATAAATGGCTATTATGAAGCCATGCTGTGTATGTTGTAAGTCATCCAGAAGCCTCATCATAGTTATACATTCCAAAATACACAAATAAAGCTGGTTGAAACAGCGAAGATAGTTTTGTGATGATCCCAATAGGCCAGGCAGTTGGGTGTATTCTCTTTTTTGCTACTGGGGCTAGTGTTGTCATTCCATGCCTGTCATGAATGGGCAAAGTCCAGAAAACACACACTCGCACCCACTGGCATGTTACTAGCTGTGACATGTCATCTTGTCCAATGATTCATGAAAAATTGTCCACCTCTCTTTAAAGAGGGCCAACCCGAGGCATTTTGCTGCTTGAGGTGAACAATAGGATGACACCTGCTTCAAGTCTGTGTTACAAACAAACAAACAAACAAACACTTTCAAGATTCCACAGCAGGTTAATTTAGGGGGCAATGGGAAGGCCATGTGGTGCATATTTCTTTCCTTCAATGCTTTCCTTCTGCATCTCAGCATTACAAATGACACATGTATTAATAACACCCTTGGAACTGTACTTGTTTATTTGTTGTTGTTTTTTTTGTACTCTCAGAATTTCATTTATAATTTGATTATATCTTATAGTGGCTATATACTTCATAAAATGAGCAAGAAGGGGAAAAGTAAACCCAGAAACTTTAAAAAAGCAAAATGCAAGTGTCTCAAAAAGCCAAACAAAAAATACTAAAGGCTTCTGCTAGCAATTATAGTTTATTTTAACTTGCAGGAATTTAAAAAATTTATCTTGCGTCTACTAGATTCAAATCTTCAGCAAAAGGTGTAAAAGTAAAACATGCCATTCTGAAACACAACCCCAAACATCTCTGAATGCCATGTTTAAATTCTTTGGGGGGGGGCAGTGTGTGTGTGAGGAATCTCTTAGATTGAAAGAGAAGGTATATTTTGCTAATCAACCTCCTGCCATTTAATTTATTCTAGAAAGCAATAATGTGGAGATTTGAGGTGTTAAACAGCACTGGATGACATCCAATGGTTCTACTATGCTAATCAAGACATTCTGAATCTTGAATCTGAATCAAAAGAGGCATGTTTTATAGGAACAAAAAAAATGAAAAATAGACCTGTATATACCCTATTTCCCTGAAAATAAGACCTAACCGGAAAATAAGCTCTAGCATGGGTTTTCAGGATGCTCATAATATAAGCCCTATCCCAAAAAATAAGCCCAAGTTAAGATGGTCAGTCAGATGGATGCATTTAGTACATCCATTGCAACACATGACAAATGTATTGAATCATAAAATAATAATATTAATATATAATTAAATATAAATAAATAATATTATTGACATTAATAGTTAAAATAAATGATAATACACAGTGGTTTAAACTGCTGTGCTGGTTGATCAAAAGGTTGCCAGTTTGAATCTGCACAATGGGGTGAGTTCCTATTGTTCAATTCCAGCTTCTGCCAACCTTGCAGTTTGAAAGCATGCAAATGCAAGTAAATAAAAAAGGTACCACTTCAGTGGAATAGTAACAGTGTTCTGTGCACTTTGGTGTTTAGTCATGCTGGCCACATGACCATGAAGACTGTGTGCGGACTAACGCTGGCTCCTTCGGCTAGGAAATGGAGATGAGCACCGCTCCTAGAGTCAGACATGACTGGACTTTAATGTCATGGGGAAACCTTTACCTTTACCTTTTATTTGTAAATACCCAGGCAGGCACCTTTGGACAAGTGGTAAACACCTATGTAAACAGATGAACTCGAGACTTATTGATGAAAGACCAGTTGGAGCACAGGCACCACACGAATAATGAGCACACTTGAAAATGAACAGACGTGTTTCATAATTCAACATGTCATGTGTTACAACGGACATGTTGTACTTGTGTGTTGCCACTCCTGTCTCGTAAATCTTCAGTTAACACTTGATTTAATGGTAGATTTAAAGGGAATAATATTTTGACCCCCAGACAAGATGAGTGCAAAAAGAAAGAACTATTCTGTTGAGTACCAGAAAGGAATTATGGAGGACTCTCGGGTCAAGAATCGTATGGTTTTCATAAGAAAAAATAAGACATCACCTGAAAATAAGCCCTAATGCGTCTTTTGGAGCAAAAGTTAATATAAGACCCAGTCTTATTTTCAGGGAAACACGGTAGTACATGCACCAGTACAACCCTACCTGCAGATTATGCTCTATATCTGAGACCAGCCTCTCTGAGGGAGGTTCTTGGGGTTGCAAGAAAGGAGTGGGCCTTCTCAGTGGTTGTCCACTTTCTATGGAATGGGCACCACACTGAAGTCTGAAGAACTTTATATGGTCATCTTTTCTGTGCCAGGTTAAAACTGTTCTTCATTCCCATGTAGCTTATCATATGGTATGCTTGTGCCTAATTGATTTGACAGCATAGCATGGGATCTTGATGTCAGTTGTTTAATCAGATACCGGTATCTAATTTTAGATGTTTACTATTTTTATATTCTGTATACTAAGCTTTTACATAATATTTTGTAATGTTTCTGAACTGCCCAGAAAGCCGCAGTTCTTGGGCAATATAGAAATAATAATAATAATAGTAATAGTAATAATAATAATATAAAACATTTGCATGCCATCTATTGAGCCACAGTACCTTTGGACAGCTCACAATCATAAGATAAAAACCACAATAAAAATTAATTACAAGAATTAAAAATACATTACTAATAAAATACAGATAAAAATACAGGTTGAGTGGCATCAACAATTAAAATATTTTTAAAAGGAAGGTAGGTAACAACAACTAGTGACACCCAAAGTAGCAAGGACACATTCACACATAAGCTTTCATTATCTATTACTAGTGTAACAGTTTAATGTTACATCAGAAATACACGAAGTTTGTATTTCTTTATATGAACTGTCATTCATACTTGGCAGGCAAATGTCCTGTTCCATTTTGTGGATCAATACATCTGAACTCTCACTATAAACAGTTCCTTGGGCATAAGTCAGACAGTAAATGCAGCCTGCTTTTGAATAGACATCTGCTGTCTAAAACAAGATGTGCTATAGTGAAGTTTCTCAAGGGAAACTTCATGGTTTATGACAATTCTGAAAAAGCAATCCCTACTTAAAGAACTGTCTAATGCAGAGATTGATTACATCCCTCTAGGGCAGGGGTGTCAAACTCACGGCCCATGGGCCAATTGCCGGGAGGGGCGGGGTATGGGGGAGGGGCCCTGCGGCCTTCAAAGTGCTGGCGGTGCCCGGGCCAGCCTCCGGATGAGCAGCCCACCACCACCGCTGTGGTGGAATACTTGATGCGGCCCAGCTCACCCAGACTCTACTTCCAGCGGCCCCCAGGTAAGTTGAGTTTGAGACCCCTGCTCTAGGGTCTGTAGGGACCACAGAGATAAGGGCAAGAAAGAACTTCAGAGGGGCTGGGTGAACTTATTAAACTTGGTTTGCAGGCATGGGCTGGCATATTAGGGAATGCTGACTGGGGGCAAACCAGTGGAACGTGATGGCTCCAGTGTCAGTGGGGCAGTGTACCCACTCTGGTTTGTAGTCTGAAAATTTGTAGGTAGGTTTCAGCATCTTTAAAGTTCAGACAAAATCCCAGAGCAGATACACTGCCCCACTGGGATTTGGAGCCACCAGCTCCAACTGGAGTAAAGGCAGAATATAGGATCTTATAGAATATTTAAATATTTCTCCCGCTCACTGGCTCACTTCTGTGGTGAGCACCTTAACATTACCATGGCATTTTGATCCAACAATGTGGAGTTTGGTCTTCATTTACACTGCTTGTGCTACGCTGTTGTACCATGCTCATGCCTCTCAATACAGATCAAGCAAAGTTGAATGGGGAGGGGCTGTGGCTGAGTGGGAGAGCATCTGCTTTGCATGAAGCAAGTCCCAGGTTTAAGTCTTTGCATCTCTAGGGAGGGCTGGGGAAGAGCCTTGCCTGAACTTTGGAGAACTGCAACCTCCCACTGTCAGCAAAACTGGGAGCTTATAAGAGAAGAGGGGTGTGGGAATCCATGATCGATACTTAGGTCTCACACATTTTCATAAGCACTGGAATAAATTTGAGTAACCTGCCACAGTTCTATTTTGATAAATTTGCCAAGTACAAAAGTGTCAGTTTCTAACAATAGCTACAAAGTGATAAATTAAAGCTGCAACTAACATACTTCAGACTTAATTCATACTGCACATAGTGTCAGATATTTATGCACATACTTCTGGCCCTATGCCTTTTCAACAATAACACCTTCATTTGTTAACGTTGTGTTGGAGAAAAGTAAGAGCATGTTAATGTATGTGATATCTTAACTGGGTCCCTAATTACTCAAATCTGTTAGTATTTCTGTTGCATTTACATCTCCGACAGTTATTTATGAGTTACTAGAGATAATTAGAGATCAGGAGTTGCAAATAGCTTTATTTTTAAGGAGATCCATATATTAGTAATATACCTGTAAAATATTGATGCATTTAATCTTTCTGTTAAAACCTTTATTTCCATATGCTAAATGCTTATGAAATATTTTTCCTAAAAATAAAGTGTGGCACTATAAATAACCTCCTGAAATAAAAAGCAGGTTACACTCATGAATTCAATGGAAATTGTTGTTCATTTTCTCCCCCTGTATCATGGTTATTTCACTAGTGAACAGACACGCAGTTCATACTAAATCTTATATGACTTGGTACATCTCTCTTATACCATATCCTTTCTCAACTCAGCAAAAGATTTGAAGCTCAAAAACTGATTTCTTTCCCTACCGGTTACTGTGCGTAGGATATAACCACATACCCTTCACATGTTTTGAATAACTTAGGGACTGTTACAGCCTTCTGCTGGCAATCACAGCTACATTACTGTCCTATGGAAATCCTGGTTTTTTCATTATAATAACTGGCTTTTGTTTGTCCAGAATTAGCAGTACTAGACACACTTTTTAAATTTCCTTGTAGTCTGAATTATGTAGATTATTCCATTATATTTCATTTTGAATTATGGAATATATTATATATTCACAAGATCATCTTTTTTTCCATTCATGCAACACTGGAGAGGGATGGGTGGGTTGTTATGTAACTCTGTGTTGAGGAATTGCTGAGGTTTATTATCTTAGAATGTATCTATACTATGGACATGCATTGACTTAATATTAATTTTCTCTCACAAAAGAATTCTGGGAACTATAACTTTCTATGGCAGTTAGGGACCCGCCACCAAAAGTAAAGGAAAGGAAAGGACAGGAAGGACAGGACAGGACAGGACCGGACCGGACCTTAGCATTCTTATCTGAGAACTTGGGGAAGCCATGATCATGTCAAGACTCTGAACTGAAGTTCCTGATGCCATGCCAAAGAATGAAACTATCAAGCTCTACATTCCTTTCACAATGTTGACCACTTGAATCTGTGCTATAGATAATACAGGAATAATATAGCTTATAGGAATGAAGGACCACATTTTGTGATCTGCATCCTATTTTCCTTCGGATCATTCAGGCCACATGAAAGTGGAGGATGGATTATATGCACCCACTTCTCCAACTCCCCACTTTGCCTCAGGTTAACATTTAGATTAGGCCTATAAGTGCCATCAGTATAAAATGATATACGTTTCAAGGTACAGATACATACTTAGAAAAAGTCAGTCATAGCATTGGAAGATACCATCTTGGCCAGCTACCTGCCCAAAGTCAGGATAATTTATTCATTACCCCCACACAGTCCTATTGTACATTCCAAACAAAGAAAAGGCTTGGGCCCCAAATAAATGAGCCCACATGACATTGCTGTCAAAATGATGAACATCTACAGAAGAAAACAAAAATTCAAGAATCAATGCCAATCCGACCTGTAGGAAATGGATTTTTTCTCCCTGGCCTTAAATATGGAAGTCACCGACATCTGAAGTGTGAGTAAAGAACATCCAAAATTATCCAAGAAAAAGTTCAACTGGATGTATTTTCACAGATAAAATGGACAATCTTCTCCCCATCTAGTTGTAGTGTGTCAGTTTGTCTTTGGATACATGAGAAACGTTCCACCTTTCTTTAATGGGCCCAAGTTCAGTAGGCCATTAATATAGGTGTTCAAACAGAATTTACATAATAAACCTCTTAGTGTTTTTTAAAATAACTTTTCCAATAATATAGTAAACATTCCGTTTCTTTACATTGTGTAACATGGTTGGACTACTTTTCCTACTCACAGTTTGCTTTCTTTTTTCCCCCTACACACAGACACACCCACTAGTGCAATGGATACCCATGGCATGGATGTAGGGGAATGACTTGCCTCATTCTTCCCTGAAAACCTGATACTGAGAATGCTATTTATTACAGCTATAAATCACCATTTCAAATCCAAAGGAGATTTCAAAGATACATAGGGCTTACAAGCCAAAACAATGCATTAAATGACATTAAAATCGATCAAAGACATACTAGAGATGTAAAAAGCCATAGTAATAATGCAAAATACAAAGACAAATGATCTGATTCAGCGGACACCAGCGAAGGTAATGCCGATTTAAACATGTTTAAAGGCACAATTGTATTCATGCTTAAACAGAAAACAACAACTAACCATAGCTGTTTGAGAGATGCTGAGAGTTTTCAGACTTTTTCCTGTCCAAACACGTATAGGATGGCATCCTAAATTTCCCACACACTACAATGCTACATGCCTTCTCCCACTGAATTCAATACCTCAAGTAAGTGGATGTAGGTTTGCAGCCATATTTATATCAACAGTGTAAAGCTTCTTCCACATGAAAAGTACAAACTTGCACAAGTTCTTTTTATAAAATTCTATGTACAATAGTGCATTAGTTTATTTCTTCCATTGGTATTATCTTTAGGACATTTTATGTTTAATATTACATATAACACTCCATGTTCATCACATATGAACCTAACTTCCAGACTAATTTTCCCCTACACTTATGGATGAGGAAGTGCAAAGTGAACCACAAACATTTCAATTGTAATTCACTCCCAGTGTGACCTGATAGTGTCAATTCTAGATGTAATTTCTGGGTTAGGTAATGAGAATGATAGTTACGTCTTGAACAAAAGCTTTTTAATTATTTTTATTAAGGTTTTAAAATCACACATTCATTAACTTCAGTGGAATTCATGCCAGTGGTATGTGTAGTCAAGCTAAAAATGATGTCATTTTGCTCTGTACATCAGGACAATGCTGCTCTTTGTTATGAGGTACAATCAAAACAGAAGGACACTGGTGAAGTCATACACATAAAACAAATCCCAAGCTTTGCAGCAAATGAAAATTCTTCTAATTTTTAATGAAACTACAACATATTATGTGGCAATAAAGCATGTTACCCATACCATTTTGCATTTGCTATAATAGTTGGAGAAAGCAATGAAGAACACCCTTGTTCTTCAACAATAAAAACTATCCAGCCTTTTCATGAAAGATGATTGCAATTTCCACTGGCCTGTATATGCAATAAAAAACTCATCAAACTTTGAACTATTTGCTCTTAATATACAAGAGTATTTCTCTTGAACACTCTATGTGACATTAAGTATTCATGAGTTCTGATACTGCCGAAGTAAAAAGTATTACTATTTTTCAAGTTGATTGAAATCTTTTCTCAGCGAGGTGTACACCACAGCCTGCTGAGAGTGCTATTAAAAAAGGGTTGTAGTGATATGCACAATTCATCCAGGTACTGTAGCTTTTAGTGATAGATTTCTTTGAGTACTTTAGCCCTCCTCTGAAGTTGATTCATGATAACTGCCTCCATTTGGGTCAAACAGTATTTAACCGCTTGTAAATTTTAATTAAATGATTTGTCACTTTGAACATATAGTTTGTCATTTTGCAGCTAAGCACTGTGTCTTTATCAGAAAATGACTCAAGGGAAAGACATTCATCTACTCTGTCATTTCAACACACATTAAGATAATTTGGTTGTCGTGTACAAGCAAAGTTGGGAATTTGCAAAATGGACTATTCCACTGTATATGAGCTGTTCCACAGTGTTAAGTTTAAGAAGACTAAAATTGTTCTTTAATTGCAGCCTAATAATTAGTTTAGCCTGGTCATCTCTCATTACAGAATATTTTATTTGCATGGTTTTTAGGAATATAGAACAATCTGTTCTCAAGATACTTTTTTGCAGGCCTTATTGTAATAACTGTGGTCTCCTGCTTTTCTTTCTTCTTCAAGAAAGCAGCAGTATTTGTAATTCAAGCAGTGTAGCTTGAATATCACAGAGCATATTTGCATCTGCTCTGACTCTAAATAGCGTTTTGATATCACTGTATCAAAGAAGAAAGAGAAATTGCTGCTTTAAAGTTCAACTTAGAAATATTGGACACAGATAGGAGGAAAATGGCAATGAAACTCACTCTTCGGAAATGAATCACACAGGTTTTATGGCATGGTGGAGTAACTCTTCTATGGAGGGGGCAGATGGCATCCCTTCTGAGCCTTCCTTGGGTTGGATGACATCAAGGGGTGGGGTCTTGCCAAAGTCCCATTAAATCATTGTACTTAGGTCAGAGATCCAGCTTTGATGCATGCATTCTTTCCCAGTGTGCCCTGGATCTCCTTTGACTGGCATTTCAAAGAGTCTTGGTTTGACTGGCTTTGCCTGCCACATACCTTACACCATTGTAGAGGACAGGCAAAGTGTCTAGTATGCTGGTTATCATCCCAGCTGAGAGATTGTGTGGCAGGCTAAGGCCAAACTCTTTTGTTATTTTCCCTTCTAGACTTTAGAATGCAGGACTTGAGGGGGGCTTATTGGCTCTATAGGCTAGGCTTGCTGAGCTTATTTTGGCCCATGGGCTGCAGGTTCTCCAGCTCTAGTTCAGCACCAAGTGCAAATCGGATCATTTCTTCCTCTACTTTATTCCTTCTTCAGTGAAGTTGGGAGCAGGGACCAGGAAACTGGCAAGTTCTTCAAGAAGTATATGAATAAGCTTCTGCTATGCTAAACATGGTAACTATGGTGAGGATGAAACTGACATGGATGGTTACAGGATGCCTCTACAGGGCTACATAGTGGGCAAGCAGATGTGTAATTGTGTGCACAAGATCACACATAACACACACATGCACATCCCATTTGCACAAATTTCAAGACTCCCACATCCCTAAATAGCACAATTTGCTAATATTATATCCCATCATCCAGAATCCATGTATTGACTCAACTTGCCATCAGTGAGTCAACTTGCTATCAGAGTCAATGCAAATGGGAAGTAAATGGGATAAAATATATAGGACCAAACTTGAAAAAAGTCATTGTCCAGCTGTGGAGTTGGGGGGGGGGGTTATGGTTTTAACCTCCTCAGGACACGGTGTATCTCTATATACATTTACTTTTCTGTATTAAGAAAATAAGAGTCATACTGGATCAGACCAAAGACCTATGTAGTCTAGCCTTGTGTTCATACAGTAGCCAACCACCTGTTTTTGGGAAGCCCATAAGTAAAAAACCAAGAGCAACAGTATATTCCCACTCATGCTTCTCAGTGTAGAAATATAGAAGTATATTTCTTTCAAAACTCCAGGAAATATATAGCCATCAAGATGAGGACCCATTAATAGCTTGATCATTAACAAACATGCTTGGTACATGAATGCATGGAAAAATATCTTACCATAGTAAGACATGTTGGCTCTATTTTGCAGAGGGACAAGTTGCTCTCTGCCTGACAGAGTTGGCCAAGAAACCAGCACATTTACTAAAATATACAGTGCCACAGCATAACCTACTTTGAATCAAAGTAGGGATAGTGGAGAGCCTTTATAAGGTTCTTAGGGAGATGAGACAAGAGTCTTTCCAAACATAGATTTCTACTGAAAAAGTATGACAAAATGGCAAGTTACATTTAGCTATTGAAGGTTGTCTCAGATACAGGAAAGGAAGACATTTGGGAAAATGAGAAATGATGCTTCAGTGTAGGTTGTGCAGTTATTTCTTTGCCATTGGGGAATGAAAAGGAGTGAGAATGAATTGAAAGGCTACTAGGAAAGAAGCAAATGAAGAGTTATACCCTTTCTTCTTCATGTTCTGTCTGAAACAGAGAGATGGGTGCGTAGATGCTTAAATCCGAAAAGATGGTTAAAGGAAGGAACTTTTCCTTGTTGCAGCAAGACTTTTTTGATCCCCTGGAAGTTGGAGTGCAGAAAAAGAAAATTCAAAGAAAGGATTCTAGACTATATGAGGCTATGCTTAACATACCAACTCCCTTTTTCTGGAATCACCTGAAATTCAGAGGTTTACAGCTGCAGAAAAATGGGCACCCAGGAATTCCAATGGCTGCTCAAGCAAAGTACCTGCCAAAAGAAGGATTGTAGCTGAAGTCACTTGGGAAAGGACTCACTAACTTCGGGCGTTCTGCAGCAAATATAGTGTTGGATAACAAAGAGGTTCCACACCAGCGTATAAAGGAAGGACACACTTCATTGTTAACTCCAATAAATGGTTTCAGCAGGAGCTTTCAAGTGCACTTTGATGTAATTCATTAGCTCTCTCCTTCTTTTCCTTGCATAGGCACATCAAATGATGGCAGAACAGAACAGTTCACTAACAGTTAGCTCCACTAGTAGGATGATTGCCCTTGGAAGTGTCCTGTTTCCATCATGTGGGTTAAATCCTGCCTGCCCAGGAGTTGTCCTTTAGGTCAAGGACAAAGGGAGCTGTTAGCAAGGGAGCTGTCCCATACAGAGCACAGCTGAAAGAGATGCCATTTCAGTAATGGCGAGGCTCCAACTGTGTAACTTTGAACAGCTGCCACTGCACTACCACTGTATGACTTGTCACTGTGGCCCTAAGTAAGAGCAAGTTTTCTTCTCAGGGGTAGGACTCAGTGATATTTTGCTCTTTGCCTCTGCCTAGACACACCAGTACTTCTGTACCTGCGATTCAGGGTATAGGTATGGGCCCAATCTTCTTATAGAAGAGCCTTCAAAGTTTGTGAATACAGACCCTGACTCAGATGAAAAGCTCAGGCCAGACTCTACAGCTGAAATGCCAGACAGAAGCCAAGCAGTTGCTGAGAAACAGTTTCAAGTTATGTGGGAAAGTTCAGTGGGCATACACATGTGGTGGGGTGGACTTAATTTCATTGATCTGAGGATTTGGTATCAAGTTAAGTGGGTGGACCAGGTGAAAAGCCTCAAATGCGCCAAGGAATTGATCTTACAACAGTAGAACCAACGTATTCAGAGTCAGTTTCATATCATTATACCACATGTCTCTGTGGAACAATATTGTAATTTGCTTTACTCTTTTGTTATTGACTTCTGTAATACCTTTTTGATGTACTACAAAGGCAGCCTAACTGGTCAGCTTTAGCATGATCAAGACTTTTAGTTAGAAAGATTTGTCCTGATCTCCTTGGAAGAAGAGAGAGAAGAATGGCTGAGCCCAAGGGTTGATCCTTGAAAGTTTGGAGTGGGACATGGGTTAATAAAGTTGTTTCAGTTCTTCCAACACTGCCTCTCTTCTCAAATACAGCAGATGGGACACAAAATGTAGCAGTGATCCTTTAGACCCGGTAAAGAAGATGTGATTCTCCAGATGTCCTTAGACATCCCATCAACAAGCCAGCATAGCCAGTGGAGACAGAGGCTGCACATTTGTAACTTTATCCGTCTGCTCAATGTTAACAAGCTAATACTACTGAAATAGTAACATCACCACTGTAGAGCCCTATTTAATATGCATTTTGAATACTAAGACCAAATAGAGGTACTTTCCACAAAATGTGCCACTTTAAACAGTGGAAACTAACCTGGCAACCTCTTAATTTCTGTGCTGAATATTGGGAGGAGGTTTCACCCATTGTTCTGAGTTTAACTAATTCATTCTGGATAGCCAGATGAGAGAGAAAGGTAAAAAGACAGTTCTGGAGCATTTGAGGAGTAAACCCAGCAGCATCAGGTCCCTGCATGCAGCACAGCAATATCATTTCACAGCCTACTCATTTTGGTGAACAGGCCCACAGTTTCTTAAGGATGGCAAAATCCTTAGGACAGCAACCATCCATTCCTCAAACACAGAAAAACAGCAGCAAATACAGATTAAAGGGCACTAAATGACAATTCTCCAGTCTCCTGTGTTGATATGGGTGATCAGGTGGGCTATAGGGTGGCTCCTCCAAGTATCTAGATCAGAAAAAAGAGTTCTGACTATTCTTACCACCACGTGACTGTTGTTCAATACCAAGGGAGAGTGGCAAATTCTAGATAGGTCCAAGTGCACCTTTGTGGTGCCATCTGAGGACACCTCCCATTCATCCTGGCAGATCTGCAAGGCATTCTGAAGCACCAGTGCGAAGATCCTTTGTGGGAAAGACTAATCTCTGCTCCTAAAGCTAGGCTCTCCTAGCTTCCCCACTGTAACCCCCATAGTGAGTCTACCTCATGTGTCAGTGATTCAGCAAACATGGGGATATGGGACCCACAGAGAATCAGGCTTCTCTGGAAGGAATCCTAACCAGTGTCTACAGATATGCATGTCTATTGAAGAACTGTTGGATGTTAGATGTGGAGGATTTCCTATTATATCACACTGAAGTGGGACTAATCTCACTTACTCTATATGAAAATGAAACCTTCAGCTGAACAGCAATCTGGAACGACATCTGGTATGTTCTACTGAAAAGTATTTAAATAAATCATTTTTAAAAAACTAAAATGGAGTTCATAACAGGCAAGTTTAAAATACAGTAAACCTCTGTGAAAGAAAATTCTGTTAGGGATGCCCATTTGCTTCCAAACTTGGAGGATTATGGTTGTTGTTTACACATGCCTTCCACTCTGCAAGGCAGCTTAACAGCTGATTTGGTCTGTATTGCTGGGGGCTTCATATGCAGAATGGAAACTGGAGCATGGGCAGAATGCATTTTATCTGGTGGCCCCTGCCTCTTCTCCTCCTCCTTCCTATGTCTTCACTACCTCTGTGGTTGTGCTGTCACAGCCATAGAGAAGCAGCCAGCACAGCTCTTTCTACACTGGTGGACGGGAGATCTGAGTGTGGATCCCCAGATTTGAAGTCAGGACTTTTTTCTGACCTTGTCTCTGGGAATCCACAGAATTCTGGGATGCTATTGAGAGGTCATAGGATGGCTCAGCCAGCTATGCTCCTGGGAAACAGCAATGGAAAGACCAATTTAATATCCTTTGGGTCCTACAATTGGGGTGGGGCCCAGTCCTGTGTATCTTGTTAACTGTACCTCCCTTGGCAGAGAATATGAAGATAAAGGCAACAAAAGGGCAAATGCAGACAGGAGAAGGCATTTATTCAAATAATCAGTACTTTAAAATGGGCCCAAGAGCATAGCGGAAGGCAGTG
Organism: Varanus komodoensis; assembly: GCF_004798865.1. Taxonomy (NCBI): domain Eukaryota; kingdom Metazoa; phylum Chordata; class Lepidosauria; order Squamata; family Varanidae; genus Varanus; species Varanus komodoensis. The sequence continues at coordinate 111,679,539 of NW_025335268.1, forward strand.
CAAATTAATCAGGAACTGTGTAATATAGTTAAGAAAAGTGTGTATTACTCATTATTGAAGCAGCAATATGTTGCATTAGCTGCAATTCTTGGCTACTTTTTAAGGGAAGCCTGGGCAATGTGCATTGCAGTCTCTCTTACTCTCCCTCACAGATGCATAGAAAGGAAATTGTGATATAACTCTAAGAATAGCACAACAAAAAAGTCATTTATTTCCATTTATATCCTGCCTTATCCCAAGAACTCAAAACAGGCCACATACGTTGCTACTTGCCACATTTATGAAGAAAGTGTGTGTGTGTGTGGAGATGAAACTGATTTTAAAAATCGGTTATATTATTGCTTCAAGAAGCTGGTTTGCATCTTGGTGGTTGTGGGGAACATTATCATCTAGTTATGACATCAAGTTAGTAAATCACATGCAGACATATAATGTTTTTCTTTTTTCTTTTTGTTTTTCTGTGTTATTTTGCCACCTTTTCTCTCTGCACTTCTGATGCAGCTTTACATTTACAAAACTGCACTGCAATCCCCCCACCCTGCGGCATCAAAAGTTTCTTTCCCCACCCCTCATAAATGGCTCCATGTTTCCTTAGAGCAATGAGCCAAGATGTTATGGTTTCCTTCATGAGTTTCTAGACACATATATATTTAGAATCCCCTCCTTCCAACTTGTAACAATCAATGCTCAGAGGAATGGGTCCTTGTTTTCTGTGACATCCTACTAATTGACTCCTTGGGGGTACTTACAGGTTGGCTCCTATATTCCCCACAGCCTCACCTGTAGTGAATGTATGCAGAGTTCTATTTTTGCTCCAGCTGTTCTATGTTTCACATATAAAGCAACTTAATGCTGTCTCACTATCTTTGACAATGACTGCTGATGTGAATAGCAAGTTGCACAAATACCTCCAAGCAGTTCAGAAGTGATGAAGTAAACTGCAGGAAAGGACTGGCAAAATGAGGGGTATGCAATCATAGTAGTCTGTTGATGTCTAGATGCTAGATTTGCTTATATTGTTTTATTTATTGCATTTCTGTTCCACCTTAAGGTCCATGGGCTCTCTGGGCAGTTTACAAATTTAAAAGACATATAACCAATCAGTAAAATAATCATATTTAAGAAAAACAATAAACAATAAAACCAATACAAGATCTACGATGCACAGCTACTACAATAAGATTGATACATGGCATAGCAGCAATGATCATAAAAACAGCATTAAAGCCACTCTTATCTATTAAAATATCTGGAAAATAAAAGGGTTTTCACCTGGGGCCAAAATGAGAGTATGAATGGTCCTAGGCATAACTCCTTGGGGAGCATTTTCCAGAAATGGGGTGCTGCTACTGAAAAGGACCTTCTCCTGGTCACCACCTCCCTTACTTCTTGTGCGTGTGTGCGCGTGTGTGTGGGCTGCCTGAGAAGGATCTTGGTGGATGATCTTAGGGGCTGGGTAGGAACACATGGAGCAAGGCAGTCTTTCAAATATTTGACCTCAAGTCGTTTAAGGGCTTTAAATGTTAGCACCAGCACTTTGAATTGGGCTCATACTTCAAATGGCAGCCAATGCAACTGAAAGAGGGCTGGCCTGATATGGTAGCATGAGCAAGTCTGCATTAAAAGCTCCACTGCCCTGTTCTGGATCAGAAGGAGTTTCTGGGCCATTTCAAAGGCAGCCTCACATAGAGAACTGTGAAGAGGTAGAGGGGCTCACCCATCTTCTTTTGGTGTCCAGCAGAAAAGGGCTGATGGTGACAGTGCATGGCCAGGAATGTGCTTGGGCAGAACAAGGTGCGGGACTCTGATTGCGTTAAGGCACTATCTCTGGGGAGCCCCATTCATGTTGGTTACTGACCATGCTCCTCTACATTTGCGTAATAGACTGAAGGACGACAACCCATGGCTTACCCATTGGTATTTAGCTTCGCAGCCATACACCTTTCCAGTCCAACAAAGACATGCTACTCAACATGCTAATGCTGATTACTTTTTCCACCAGGTCCCCTGGCCAATACATGAAGATCGTGAACCCCTCTTGGAGAGGGGAATATATGAAAAGGTAGAGAAGCTCACCCTTCTTCCCTTGGCATCCAGCAGAGAGGGAAAGTGATGGTGAATGGCCAGAAATGTGCTTGGGTAGGACAAGGTGCTGAACTCCGATTGCTGGGACCCATGGGTGTGGGCAAGTGCACAGCTGTGAAAGATTATTGGCTGGGGCAGGAACAGATGGGTTGGGAGGAGGCCATGCATGAAAGGGGGTGGTGGAAGAGGAGGAGAATGGGAGAGATGTGGAGAAGAGGAAAGGAAGGAAAAAAACAGAAAAGGAGGCTTTGGGTGAAGAAGCCTGGAACTGGCTGGCTTTGCCTCTTGGAGAGTTCCAAGGCACTGACAACCTAACAGAAGTGGTGAGGGGAACAGGACAATGCACAGTTCCCTGCTGCCCCAGTCCCGATGCCACTCCTTATCCTAGGTCCAGGAAGGGTTCAGCCCAGGGCAGGGATTAGGCATTTTGGGAAGCAGAGCCATGACAGGAAACTGTGAGCAATAATAAAGGAACCTTGTGAGCAAGCTTACTTTCAGAGTGGATCTTGCATGGAGGTTAAGGAACAGGGTCATGGAGAACAGGGCCTTCAATGTGCCCCTCCCTCCTGATAGGGTCTCACTTCCCACATCTCTTTCCCAGCAAAGGTCATTCACATGGCAACCAAGGCTGTCTCCAGTCCAAAACCAGGTCCAAAACCCAACTGATATGGATCTAGTTAATTTGTTTCATTCATGAGTGCTTGGAGCTGCTTGGCTATTGCCTACTCACACACCTTGTCCAAAAAGGGGATGTTATAGTTATTCACTTCCATGGGGTCCAAGTTAGGCTTTTCTGGGAGTGGCTTGATTACAGCTTCCTTTAGAGAAGCTGACACAACAGGTATTTACAGCTTCCTGGCCCCGGATGCAAATCTCTTCCTTAATTCTTCCAATAAGCCATGATGGGCAAGGGTCAAACCTGATCAAGCATATCTTCAGGCCTCAATAACTGGAACTCATCCAACAAAACTAGAACAGATGGTACTCTGGATACCTCTGTTAGTGGAACTGCATTAACTATGATGTCCAATTCATGACAAAACCATGACTTTATCCTCAAAGTGCCATGCAAATTTGTCACAGTGAGCTACTGAAAGTTCTGTAATTTCTCCTATTGGCCCAGAATATAATTGTTATGAACCACTCAGAAAAGTTCAGGTGGCACTGTGAAGATGAAAGACTGGTTGCAAGGAATCATCTCTTTGCTACTATCACCACCACAGAGTAGGCTTAATAATGGGCTCCAAGCCATGTTTGGTCAGACTCATCACAGGATTTCCTCAACCTGAGCTCTAGCCATCTTTCCTCTTGCTTAATCATCCTCTGCTCGGATGTATACCAAGGAGCTTACTGGGCTCTGCTCAAGTGGAGATGGTGCTTGGGTGCTAGTGTACCAACCTTCCAAGCCATTCCACAAAGTGACCTTGGCTTCAACAGGACCACCAACCATACCAGCTGAGAAATCCCACAGAGCCCTCTGGAAACCATCAGGATCCATTAATTTCTGGGGGTGGGTCATCTTAGTGGTTTCCCCACCCTTGCAGAGGGAAAAGGGAGCCAAAAGTCTAAACCTCAAAAGGAAGTGACTTGACCATGACAAGGGAGTTGCTTCTGATTACTCTCTCCTGCTGGTCTAAATGATGCTTCACTTAAGTGTACCATGCTATGCATGTTTAGACAGAAAGAAAAATGCTGGCTGCAGAATGTTGGGAGTTGTCACACATTTTTTCAGTTTAAACATGTATAGGATTGTACCCTGAAGGAATCATATATATTAACTGCATGCCTGTTATAGTTGGGTAAAAACATATATCTAGCCTCAGTGGTTAACCAAGTCTTTTAATAGGGTGAATTCTGCTATTTCTAACTGTATCACAGGCTTTCTGATGAATTGTTCAACATACTATATCATTTGTTAGTTTTATTTATGGTATACAACATTGTGACAGACTCAAATAAAAATGTACCTGTTCATGACAAGTTTTTCCATTGTTTGGTCTGTTTCACAAGTGGCAAGAGTTTCAGACTTCCTGGGAACGCCCTGGTCTCCATTTCTCTTCACAGAACAAAGCATTCAGTGTACAGCCACTACTAAAAATAGCAACTGTGGAGATCAGCCTGCTTTCCCATTTTGAACAGATACTATGTGCTGATGTCACTGTGTTTCAAATTTCCCAATTAGCCAATCATATGCAGTGGGAGGAAATAACTCCCAGACTTATGGCACAAGGACATAACAAAGTCCTAGATGTTAGACTAATTAGATGTTAATTAATTAGAAGCTAGAGAGGGGAAAGTACAGTTTAAATGTCTAGTTGCTGTTTTCAGAAGAAGCCACACCTTAAATATACAAGGCCATGCATATTCAGAGAGAAAAAAGAACTGGTGGGGGAGTGCTGGGGGTTATGGGACTTTTTCCTGTCTAAGCATGCATAGGGTTATGACCTTAATATAGTGCATTTTTCTGGCTTATTTCCTGCTTGATGCAATGTGACCTCATTGGAATTTGGCTCATTTTCTTTAATAGTTCTTGTCAGCTGGCACCTATTTTTTAGTAAGTATTTGTGACAGAACACATAGATAGCCTTATGCAGATCTGGCTCAGGCCTGTGCATGGTGAAGAAATGGAACTGCCTGCTTCCCTTGTCTTTTTCAAGGGCTGACCTGATGTCATACTCCAAAAGAGACCTAAATATCCCAGCAAGTATAAGCACACATTTCCATTTTAAGAGATTGTGCATATTTCTGTACATTAAGGGGTAGGGACTGTGTACATTAGTACGCCCTGGTTGCTTACTCTGAACACAATGTCCAATTAATGGATGCCAGGTAGCAGGCTGAAACAAAGAACATACTTTGTTGTGCTGTTGCATTTGCTGACAGATAACAAGGAGTCCATTTCTGCACATTTTAAAGAAGGAAGACACGAAGTGCAGGTTGAAGAGTTCTTTCCAACAGCCACCAACTTGTGGCAGCTATATTCTCATATCCTGTCACCTAGAACTATCCTGCAAAAAGTCACCAATGGCACAAGAACCACTTGCCCCCATCCTTTTTGATGGTCAGATCACCTCCTTGTGAGGTTTGAACTCGGGGCCAGTTTCTCCTTCTGTAAGGGTGCAGACCCTATTAAAATGGTCTGTTCCTGGAGTCTTATGGATCTGGATGGTTTCCTGTAGACTGGGGAATTTTCCGGTTGATAAAGCTGGTGCTCCTGTCAATGCCCTGGATGATTTGTGGAATGGGGAAGTGACCAGGGCAATTGACACGATTGCTCCTAAGCATCCTCTCCCATCAGGCAGAGTCCGCTCGGTGTCATGGTATACGCCTGAATTGTGGATGATGAAGCAGGCTGGGAGAAGGCTAGAGCAGAGGCAGAGGAAATCCCTTGATGAATCTGACTGGGCACACCTCAGAGATCTTTCTCAAGCCTATGCAGTGACGATGAGGGTGGCAAAGAAGGAATTCTTCACTTCCATTGCATTCTCACAGTGCTGTCCAGCTGAGCTTTTTTGGGTGGTGCAGGGCCTATTATATTCTGAGCCCAAAAGGACTCTATTGCACCATCTGCAGCTCACTGTGATGACTTTGATCAGCACTTTAGGGATAAAATTGCTTGGTTTTGCTACAAGCTGGACTTCATGGTTATTGTGGTTTTAGATTGGAAAGCATCCAGATCTGATCCATCTTTATTGGATGATTTTCAATTGTTGCAGCCTGAGGATGTGGACAAGGTGCTGGGACTAGACCAACCCACCACCTGTCTGCTTGACCCTTGCCTCTCATAGCAGTTCATCAAAGCCAAAGATGGGATATGCTCCTGGGTCTGGGAGGTTATCAACGCCTCTCTGAGGAAGGGTTGTGTCCCTGCCCCTTTGAAGGAGGCGGTGATCAGGCCTGTCCTGAAGAGGGAAAACCTTGACCCAGAGTTGGCCACTAACCCTGAGGGAGGAATATTTCTCAGGACCACAGCAGGGGGAATAAAGGGTTAAGATCCCTCCCCATATCTGCTCTGATGCCATTCATTATTTAGCTGCCCCCTGCTGATGACATTTTTGCATTTTTAAAAACCTACATATTATACACAAAGATGCTTTTAATGTTAAGTCTAGTTACTTTATTCTAAACCAGCAAAAGGAGACTGTTCTTGTATTTGGGAGTGACATTTGATAGCATTTTTTCCTTTAAATTAACTCTAGCTTCAGTCAAGGTGAATTATACCTTCCTTCTCTTTTGGTACCACACTATATTTATGTGTTCTAGTCAGATAAACTTTAAATCATTCATATTCCTGGCTCATGAAAAAATAGCAGACTTCAGCTTCAACAGGATTTCCTTGCCCTGCCAATATGCAATTAGTTTTTGCCATTGATTTTGCCATCTATTTGGCACGTGCATCATTTTCCCAGTGCCCTTGACCATTCAGTACATTTCCTTTCATGTAAATGAAGACTGATTGCCCTGTTGATATACATATGGATAGTGGGGAAGTATGTATGTGCTTTCAAGTAATAGATATCCATTTTGTGCAGCATACATATTTCCTTTCAGTCAGCCTAATGGCCTGAAAGACATACAATAGATAGTAATTCAAAACAAGCCAATGTAGGCAAAACCATGTCAGCTTCTCTACAAACGACACTGTTCAGATTATGTCTTGGGGCAATTTCTAAAGTTATGACTTCCTACCTAGAGATTTGCTTGTGTAACTGCTTAGGGTACTATGCATTTGTTGTCTTGGTTGAAGAAGTTGGTTTCCAGTCATATTAAAACTGTAATCCACACAACACTTCAGCACTTCAGACTGATGGGACTGATACGGGATAAATAGTTTGCTGTGGATTCTAGTCAATTTGTCCAAATACACTATCAATTTATATTTTGAACAGGCAGTTCCAAACAATCCATCACACCCTAGAGCAACCAAGAAAATCCCCGACCACAATAATTTCTGAAGTAAACAACCCTGAGGTAAACATGGTTTGTTTAAAATCCAGGATAACATACAAACCAAGTCTAGAATACTTTTGCATATATGTAGCTTTGTTTCTCTTTGATTTTTTAGGTGGCTGTGGAGTTCTGACACAGAACCTTTGGACTGGTATATTGCTTTCTATAGCCTCATTTTAATGACTGCTATTAATGATTTGCTGCTAGTTTGATGAGGACCCATTAGTTTTTATCTTGGTTTTGATTAAGTTTTAGGTGTATGCTTATTTGTTTATTTATTTCATTTTTTGTACTTCACAATAGCCAAAAGCCTCTCTGGACAGTCAGCAATGTCAAAAGAACATATAAACAAGAACAAAAGCACCATGTAACAATAAAACAATGGAACAATAAAACCAGTAAAACAACAAATAACAAGAGGTCCACAGTAGTGCCAACATAACTGAGTTGGCACATTGGTACAGCATTAATATGTAATAAAATGCAATATTAAAACTAAAAAAACTATTAAAATACCAGAAAGGTTTTTTAAAAAGGTTTTCGCTTGGCACCAAAAAGAAGGAAGAGTTGGTGCCAGGCATACCTCTTTGGGAAGCTCTGTAAATTGGGTGCCACAACTGATAAGGCCATTCTCCTGGTCGCTATGCTCCTTACTGTCATCGAAGGGGGATCCTAAACATGATATTATGGCCTGGGTAGTCATGTAGGGGATGAGGCATTCCTTCAGACAACTGTTTAAGGCTTTAAATATTAACACTGTCACTTTGAAATAGACCTGGACTTTACCTGGGTGTCAGTGCAGCTGAAACAAGACTGGAATAATATGATTTTATGGGTCAGTCCATACTAATTAGAAGTACTGTCCTATTTTGAATTAATTGAAGTTTCTGGACCATTTTCAAAGCAGCCCCATGTAAAGCGCATTACAGTATTCCAATGAGAGGTTCCCAGAGCATGGATTGCTGTAGCTAAGCTCTGTCTCTCCAGATAGGGTTGTAACTGGTATATCAGCTTAAACTGATAAAAGGTGTTCTGTGCACTTTTGACTCAAGTGACAATTCTAGATCAAGGAACATCCCCAAACGACGAACCTTGCACTTAGGGGGAGTGAAATTCCACCCAGAACAGGTGGAATATCTCCTGAATGATCAGGCAACCCACCAGCCAAAAGCACCTCCTTCTTGTTTTGACTGAATCACGGTTTGTTAGCCTTCATACCGAGCCCAGACACTGATTCAGAACATTGTCTTACCAGGGTTTGATGAAAATAAGAGGTAGAGCTGAGTGTCTTCTGCATATTGATGTCCCCTCAGCCCATCTGGATTACCTCCCCCAGTGCTTTCATGTAGATGTGAAAAAGGGGGAGAGAATAGAGCCCTGCAGTACTGCATGGCATAACTGCCATGGCACAGAAAGATAATCCCCCAGCACTACCTTCTGGAATTGGTCAGGCAGGCAGGAGTGGAACTACTGCAGTGAAGTATCTCCTACTCCAAGCTCAGCCAGCCTATCCAGAAAAATACCATGGTTGATGGTATTGAAAGCTGCTGAGAGGTCCAGGAGAATCAACAGGGAATTTTAAAAATACAAAAGACTCGGCGGTTAAAAAAAGGCAGAACACCTATTTCTACCTGTTTCATCGAAGCATCTTAATTCTTTTATAATGTACAAGCAGTGAAAATAGTCAATTATCTGAGGAATTGTACTCCTTATGAAACAATTTCTCAGTTTGAGCGAAGCTTTAGAATTCAGCAAGAGGAAAAAGCAAAAGGAGATTCCAGACACACCTAAAGACAATATCCATGTCAGTCATAAGGGAAAAGGTGAGCAAATCCTAAAGCAGCCTTGTCCAACCTGAAGCCCATCCAGATGTTTTGAACTACAACTCCCAACATTCCTATCCATTAGCCATGTTGCTGAGGATACTCTAAATCCTGTGTTCTCACTGCGTGCTGTAGGTGGAGCTGAGAATCCCTAAGCCATCAATTAACGATCCAGTGGTATGGGCTACTAAGAACCACTTAGATCAAACTTGCCCATTTGTCACAAGTTAGGAGAAAGGCCAAAGAAGCCATGGCTACTGGGCCAATGGAGAACAAAGCAGGGAGCCACAGTTAAATTTCTGCCTTCAATCTGAACCTTCTTTCTTCATTCGGGTTTACACACTGCATCACCTAAAGGCTAAGTTAAACATCATGACTCATGGACTATGAAAATGTGCACCACAAGAGAGGCATAATGATCTGAATCCAGAACAGTGCTTAGTGATATTCTAGTCATACTGGAAGAAGGGGACAGAGAACCAAACTTTGCCATTTTTCCTTGGTCCTGCAACCCATGTGACTCCTGGGAAGCTGTTCCAGAGTGTTGGGCCCCTCTGAAAGGGTGTGGGAGAGCAACAGACTGAATGGAAATGACTCCTTCATCCAGCAGGGAACTCTGCTGGAACCTGGTGCCTTCTGTTCATGCAAGGAACCCTTTTATTCATAGAATGGCCAATCTGGATCCAACTAGTGAGAGGAAAAGCAAGCAGAAGGGAAAATATCTTCAAGTTCTAGAAAAAGCCATAAAGTCAGCTTGAAACATTTTGAAAAGTATTTTCTTCTACAGAGAATACAAATAAAATTTTATTCTAAAATATAAATATGCATACAGACATACCTAGACACACATACACTACTGATTTTAAAAATGGCATCCGAATTACATAAACATACTTATTTTTGCCTCTGTCTACTAGCAATTGAAAAAAACTTACCCAAATGTTAACATAAAATGTTTTCCAATGATATGTTAAAATGTCATTCATGTTTTACAATGAACTTTTATCTGCAGCCCCTGAGGAAGGAAATAGATTTTCAAAATGTGACAGCTTTATTAAAGCTTTTAATTGCACTTAAGAACATTTTCCTTTGTGACTCTATAAGCAGTGGATCTTGCCCAATGGTTTAGAGCTTTTCTTCAACAGATTCAGCTCCTGTATCTGTTGCATTTATATGACTCAGCATAATAACCTTTTAAGATTTAACCTGTATTAGGAAACACCGGTGTGTATAAAGTCTTTTTGGTGATTTCCTCCTAAGTGCCGTAATATTTGAATCATAAAGCATTAATATTTGAAATCAGTTGCTTGGAAGCTCTCCCACATACCTAGCTCACCCTCTTAACCTCAAGGCCCTGTTTTGTAATTAAATAAATTCAGTTGCTAAATACAATTGCTTCAGTGTGATTTTATGTATCACATGGAGTATAATCACCTATGGATGCAGATATTGCAATGAATTAGATAGACTGTACGATGCCACAAGACCTGAAACTTTACACAGGAACTGATAATAAGTCTCACAACTCTTTGTGCTAGCATTGTGCTTTGCATACTTTCTTTTCTATGTGCCACTGTGGTAAATTAATAAAAAAAAGCCCTAATTATCCGATCATCAATGTCCATTCAGTTCATTTTCTTTCCCCTTTCTATTCTGATTCCTTGTATTTGCTGCAATGACTGTGACATTATCAAAATCTGTTATTCTTAGAAAATCATATGCTGAAAGTTTCATATGGTATTGTGCCATATAAAATGACATGGGAGAAAATAATAGGGAAGTGCTCTTCTAAGCTTTAGAGAATTCTGAGAAATGAATCATCATTTTGACCTGAGGACTTTCAAAGCTAGTTTAAATTAATATAACCAGTTGCACAGTACATTAAAAGGATGATTTTAAAAGGTGGACTTAGGTAGGTTTATAGAATAGCCAGAATGGTTTTATTTCCAGGGAAATTTTCTGAGATTTTTCCTTTTCTCACCCCTCTAGAGAAAGAAGGCCAGTTTGCCAATTTCTGAATATTCTGCACCATAGTTGTATGTGCACATATGTGTGTGCGGTTGCTGCCATTTTGAAAAGAATGCAAAGTAATAGTGAAGCCGCTGGTGAAACAAACTAAAAAGCCTTCAGTGCAGATGTGCTACCCTGCTTATGGAAAACTTCAGTCTTGGAAAATACTTTTTCTCTAGCTGCACAAATGTACAGAAAAGGTACCCCCTATTACTCTGCCCATAAATACAAGGGTGACTATCAAGAGAATATCTGCACACTTGGATTCAAAGGATCACAACTGTATTGAAGGTAAAGTATATCATGTTTTTACAGAAAATGAAGAAAGTGTGATTATAAGCATTTATTCCAAATTGTATGAGACCCAAGGGAAAAAACTTTGGTTTCTGGACACTCTGACCAATACAGCAAATGCAGATGGATGGTGATAGAGTTGAGTAAATTACTGATGTTCAGGACTGCTGGGATTCTCCAAATATCATTTTGCTACTTGTCTCATGCACCATTCCTATTCATGTTTATGATCATTGCTCAGTGTGAATGGGAAACTTGTGCAAATTATGCAAAGACTGGGAGATTTGTATATATCTTATTTGCAAAAATTTCCTTCATAGGCTAAAATGGGCAGAATTGTCCACGGATTAGGAAATTTGCATGGACTGAATAGGGATTTGGGAGTAAGACAAATGTGAGCATGTGTTCAATTATTTGCAAATATCTTTGGCAGACACTTATGTTTGCATTCAGGGTTTCAGACAGGACACTTTTGCATGTCCTGTGAGTAAAAACAAAGTTTGCATACATGCCCACCTACTGGTGACACACAGGCAGATGATGCTCTGTCTTCTTTTTTTCTCCTCCCTATTAAAAATAAAGCCTCAACAACCAGAGCAAGAACTCTGTTCCCCATCCATATTCAGTGTATCTTTGCAATCACAGTAGCAGGCTGGTGGAGAAACATGAACATGATTGGGTAAGACTTTTGCTTTTTATGGCAGGCCTGAAGGGAGGGTGAAAAAAGAAAGAAGCCACCAACAATAACTGACTTTGCCCACAAAACAGTTTGAAACCTTTGACAAACCTATCCATCCTCACCTCCAATTTGCCATTCATGTTTCTGTTCAGTTCCAACCTGAGTAGGCCACAACTATATTAATGAAACACAGCACAATATGGATCAATGTGGGAAGCATGGTTATAAATATTCATCATGAAATGAACAGGGAGACTGGCAGGCACAACCAGCAGAGATGTCTCCTCTGTACAACTCAGGGCCAAATGAAACATTCAGCAGTTCACACACAGTGTGGTTTGTAGCTTTTCTTATCTTTGTATTAGGAAATTCAGGTTGGGACTAGACTGAGAGCATGCAGCAAGGAGGGTGTGTTAAACGTTATCCCATGGATGCTGTCATCCAGTGAAATTCCATCCCCTCCCAGGAGAGGGGGAATAAACAACAACAACATCTCCATTGGAGATAATGCCATTCATGGGTGTGTGTGTAATTTTGGAACAAATAGATGGGTGGAGTTTAACCCCTCCCCCCTCCATGCACAAAGTGTGGCAAGTCTCTTTTCAAGCAAGGGGCTTCTAACTGCAGTCTCCATTATGTTAAAATGGTCAGCTGGGTGGCTTTGAGATAGAAAAGAGGAGCACTGTAGAAGTGGTTGAGAAAAACACAAGCAAAGTTAACAACTATTGAAAACTGGCTGAATGCTAAGAATTCCTCCCTTCCCTTCCCTTCCCTTCCAAATGAAAAGGAATTAGGTCCACACTCATCATAATTCCTGTTTGTATGCTAGATGACAGGAATGTCAATTGGTCTGTTCTCTTGACCCTCTGTTTTTGCTGATTGATAATGTTGCCTATTTAACAGCATTTCTCACAGAAAGAGATGCGGTCTGCTTCTCACTAGCCTCTCGGCTTATTGCTGGGCCTATTGGCCTTGGCATTTCAGCAAACAATTCTGATCACACCTCTTCTTCTACATTTGATTCAGCTCCTGAAGGAATTTAAAGTTGGAGTGCTGTAGTTTGGGAGAGGTGGGGCCCAGTCCCTACAACTATGCCCTCAGCTCCAAAACTCTTTGGAGATGGAGTGTCACATTTTTATATAGTAAACTTAAGAATGAAATAATATGGAATTTGGCTTCTTTTCTGTTTCCATTTCACTGATCTCCTCTATGATTTTCAATGAAACAATTCCTGATCCAATAAGAAATATCATACATAGTAAGTTCAAGAATATGTCTTCTTCAGGATCTCTCTTTCTCTTTCTTTTGCAATTTGTTTGAGTGCAGCCTTAAAAGGGATACAGAAACATAGAAACAGAGCGAGTCAGAAGGGGTCTCCCGGGCCATCTAGTCTGACCCCCGGCTCCAGCCGGCT
>NW_025335268.1:111692893-111703996 GCF_004798865.1 Varanus komodoensis
TCTCCCGGGCCATCTAGTCTGACCCCCGGCTCCAGCCGGCTCCACTCATGACATGCCCACCATGCACATGTCCAGCCTATCTATGAACACCCTCACCAATGGGGCCTCAACAACCCCAGATACAAATACAAATATATACAAATCTGTATTATCTCTGCTGAATGACACAATGCTCAGACCAAGGCAGTTAATGACATATTTTATCATAAAAGCAGGCCAGTTCCTTGGATGTCATAATTAATTTTTACCAAGAAAGATATGAAAATGGAATTTCCACTATCAAAATACCTGTTTCAGAAATGTGAGCAGATTACTGTGTGTGAGGGGGAAACTTAGTTTATCTTGAATTCATGTCTTTTTTCAAAATAGTACAAATGAAGAGCTGGGATCCACAGATCTCATACTTTAGGGTTTGGGACTTGAAAATTTTAAACAGCCAAATCTAGAATAGAAATGTGGGCTATGTGTTTAAATTTAATAGTAAGGGCATTTGCATGCCCCAATATTGTTGCATTGGCTATAAAAAACATATCCCAAAACAAAATGTGTACATTTCCCAAAACATTTTCTAAAGTTCTTTTCTCTTAGTTATGAAGCCAAAAAGCCAGGGTAGCTGTTATCGCCAAACCCTGGAGAATGCATACATTTTTCTCACCAACCTCTCTCTTAATATTCCTGATCAAGCCTGTCTTAATATGGGGCCAAAGTTTCAAAATGCACCTAACAGAGGGGAAAACAAGCAATTTTAATAATCACCCTACAGCCCCTATGCATGTTTATCTGTGACCAAAATAATGTTTTTTACTTAAATATAAAGCCAAAACTATGTGATATTAAGAGACCCTAAACAACCCAAATATTGAATTTTAATCTGAAAACCATATGCTCACTTATGATTACAGAAATACCTGAGAGGAGTGTAATTGGAAAAAACAGTAGCATTTGTCTATCTTCTCTAAGATTGCATATTTGTAGCATGTAACAACTGTTTCTGTTGAACAATTTTCTCATTTCCTTTTCACTGACATTTATGAATATCAACAAGCATGCACATAGAAAAAAATCTTAAAGTTATGCTTTAAAAGGTCTAAATTAAAAAGGATGATCATAGCATATTCAGTACCTGCTTTAACAGTAACAAATAAAATGTAAAGTTGCCAGCAAGAGAAGCATAAAGACTACATTGAACGAATATGCAACATCAGTGGGGACGTACTTTGATGGCTTCTAGACACTGCAAGGTCATAGAATTTTTTAGAATCCTAGTTCCAAGATTTTGCAATCTCATCGATGGTATTCCAAAGCCTGAGACCCTGATCTGCATTCCTTGAAGAATGTGGAAAGAACCACTCCAGTTGCCTCCTCTCAAGGTCACAACAGGGCTTCAGAGAAGGAAAAAAAGGGCAGCCCAGAGGGACAGAGGAGAGAGGAGGCTGAGGTAGTGGATTGACAATTATTCCTATTGGCATTCCAGCTAGAATTGGGATGAAAATAACCAGAAGCTGTTCCTCTAGCATTCATGGACTTCCTCATGCTCGGTTTAGTCTTGCAAAGTGAGTCAAATTGAGAGGAAGCTCACAATTATTTGCTGAATGAAGATTGTACAATCAGCAAGATTCTTCCACGTCAGGTGGAAGGTTCTGCAGAAAGAGGGTTGCTGCTTACTCAGTGGTCATGGAGGGCTCCATCCCTACTGAGCTCCACACAAACAGCCTTCTTTCATGTCATACAGAGCAGTAGAAATGGCTCCTGCGCATAGCAAGGAAGAGGGATGGTGGTGGTGCAGTGCATGGGACTCAATTCCTGGTGAGTGCTGCTTGAACACTGGGCATGCTCATCAAGGCCTCGCCAAAGCAGACTGGAGTCCAGAGAGCTGAGCCCAGGGATTCCCAGCTCCAGTACAGATTCCTTTACATCCTTCATCCCAGTGTCCTTCCCTCCCTGTTCCTAGCACTAAATCTTGGTGGCCAAAAATAGCCATTGGGATAAAACACACTGCACGAGATCTTATTCCTTGTTTTGCATATAGGATCCACATAAATCTTCAAGTTTGGAGGCTTGCATGCATCAGCAGTGTGGTGTTGTGTAGGCTGAGCACAGATTGTCAGTGACAGTTCATAGATTACCTCAAAAGAAAAGAAAAAAACCTTACAGGAACTATGGTTAATGTTTTCCAATTTCAAGTTTTGGATAGAAATAGTTATTTGAGACAGGGTATTCCTCCTCAGCTTTCCAAATATAAAGATTTTCCAATCTTATTAGTTGCCAGTTTCCTTTATCTTCTGCTGTTGCTTTGATGCTCCAATAGCTGATGTTGCTGTTGCTTTGGTGTTCTTCCAATTATTGTTGCTTCTTCCAGTTACCAACAAATGGGAATCATATGAACAATTACAAGTGAACAAAATGACATTAGGGTTCTACAGTTCTAATCAGATGTGGCATCTTGACATCACTCTAAGTAAACAAGTGGAGGCAATGTAAATGAATTGGCACCACCAAGACATCAGTAACAAAGCTCTATTCAGTGCTGTAGAAAAAGTTTTAAAAAATAATATATTTAAACAAGGGATTCAACTTGTGAGCTCATCCTTCTCTCTCCCCAACCTCTTTCCCCTTCCCAGGGGACCAAGGCTAGAGGCTTTTAATTGTGAACTTTTATTATGTTAAAGCTGACCAGCCTGGCCTTGCTTTGTGATACAAGGAGGGTAATGTAAAGGTTGTCAATAGTAAATATTCATCAAAGCAATGAGTCTGTTAATTGTGGATTGTGTTGTGTCCATGCTAGAAATTTAGAATAAAAATCCTCCTCCTTTTCCTACCAAACAGAATTGGCTCTGTCCTCAGGATGGTACATGCTGCTTCTGCCAGATGTTACTTCATTGGTTGGCTTTCTTGACCTGGTGTTGTCAACTGGACTGATCAAGTTCACTCTTCCTCCAACTGTCCCTGTTGTACAGCATCCTCCATGAATTAGTGGTGCTCCAGTTCTCACGAGCTGCTTGAATTTTCTTGAGGTTTCCTGGGCTTGGCATTGGAGCTAGGGGGTTCTTCTGGATCCAGAGGTATCTCTGGAATAAAAGACCTCTCTGGCCAGGAGCACCTTTCATTAGCTTCTGCTGATTTATCAACTTCAGGCCTATCTGGACAGGTAGAACATGGCAACAGTGATCCACATTTTGGTTACCTCTCATTTGGACTAATGTAATGTGCTTTCTTTATTTATTTACACATATATTTATAGGCCACCTATAACTGTCGAGACCTTCCTAGGCAGCTTACAATACATAAAACATATTAACAAAATAAAACACATTAAAGCCAATTAAAACACAACAAATTAAAACATCTACAAAGGCAATATAAAAATGGCCACAACATTCAAACTAAGTGTTAAAAAATTTTCCTAAAAAGGTATGTCTTCACCTGGTGCCAAAAGGAAAATAAAGATGGTGCCAGGCAAATTTCCCTAGGGAAGGTGTTCCAAAGATGGAGAGCAGCAGTGGAAAAGAACCATTGCCTAGTAGGCAGCTCACTCATCTCTCTGAGAGGTGGTTCTTGTAGAAGGGCCTCCTGAGCTGATCTAAGGAGGTGGGTAGGTATATATGGGTGCAGATGGTCCTTTAGATAGCTGGACCCCAAGCCATTATGTTAATACAAGCACCTTGAATTGGGCCTGGGCCACAACTGGTAGCCAGTGAAGTTCTTTCAGAACTTGTGTTATATGGGCCGCTCTAGAAGTGCCAGTCACCGTTTCTGTGTCCGATTCTGCACCAGTTGCAATTGCCGGAATGTCTTCAAGGGAAGCCCCACATAGAGCACATTACAATAACCTATTTTGGAAGTTACCAGAGCATGGTTAACTATCTTTCGGTTCCCACTGTAGCTGGAAAAAGACACTCCTAGACACTGAGTCCACCTGATATTCCAGGGACAGAGTGGGATCCAGGAGCACCCCACACCGTGGGCCTTGTCCTTAGGGGAGTGTGGGCCCATCCAGGACAGGTAATGCCCTCCTAAACTATCAGAGGTCCCCACTACCAATAGTACCTCCATCTTATCAGGATTAAGGCTCATTTTACTGACTCTCATCCAGTCCACTATTGAGCTCAGAATGGCACCAGCCTCACCTGGATTAGATGAGAAAGAGAGGTAGAGCTGAGTATCATCAGCATATTGCTGACTCCACAGCCCAAACCTCCAGATGACTTCTCCCAGTGGTTTCATGTAGATATTAAGCAGCATCGGGGACAGTACAGAGCCCTACAGAACCCCATGACCCAACTCCATGGGGTAGAACAACTGTCCCCCAGCACCACCTTCTGGATCTGGTAAGCAAGGTAGGAGCAGAAGCACCGCAAAGTGCTGCCTCCCACACCTAACCAGGCCAGCCTGCCCAGAAGGACACCATGGTCGATGATGTCTGCTGAGAGGTCAAGGAGAACCAACAGGGTCACACTCCTGCTGTCCCTCTCCCTGCACAGGTCATCATACAGGGCAACCAAGGCCATGTACTGTACTCTGTCCTGTACTCAGGCCTAAAGCCCAACTGAAATGGATCCAGTTAATTCATATCCTCCAAGAATGCCTGAAGCTGCCAAGCCACCACCGGCTCCACCACCTTGTCCAAAACTGGAAGGTTGGTAATGGGACGGTAGTTACCCAGTATCCCTGGATCCAGGCCTGGCCTTTTTGGAGTGGCCTAACCGCTGCCTCCTTCAATGGGACAAGGACCACTCCCTCTCTCAATGGGGCTGCCCTTAAAAACAGTCTGGAAACTGCAGTTGGTTCAAAATAGGGCAGCTTACCTCATAACAATAATTGTGAGGCATGAGAATCTTATACCAGTCTTACAGCTGCACTGCTTGCCAGTTGAAGTTCTGACCCACTTTAATGTGCTTACATTGACATATAAAGCCCTGAATAGTTTGGGACTTGGATATCTGATGCCTGGCCCTTAAAGTTATTTTCAGAGGTCCTTCTCCAGGAGCCACCTGTAAATGATATAAGGAATGTGGCTACTAAGAGAAGGGCCTTTTCAGATGTGGTGCCCCATTTGTGGAAGCAGCTTCCCAGAGAAGTGTGTCTGGCACCAATGTTCTACACCTTTTGGCAGCAGGCTGAAACCTTTTTATTTTCTCAGTATTTTAATTGTTGGAATTTTATATTTTATTTTATTGTGACACTACAGATTAATTATTTCATTATTATTTATTATTGCTATTGGTTGTATACTTTTTTATTGATCATGATTGTGAAATTGTTCTTGGTCTTATCTTATTGTGGGTTTAACATACATTTTAAATGCTTATAAACTGTCCAGAGAGCTAACTGGCTATAATCATAGAATAGAAATGTTTTAAATAAGAAATAAATTCCAGTGAAACATTCCAATCCTTTTCCCTTAAGAGTCTAAGGTATTCACTTTTGAATGTTGAATTTTGAGAGAAGCAATTCTTCTTTGTCTCTGTGCATCACATATATGGGTGCTGTGCCTGTGCAGCGCCTTCATTTGGGAAGATTTTCCTAGCTAGGCCTAGAATTTTGGGTGGGAACCCTGTCCCCTTTCCACTAGTATAAATACGCTGGGCTCCTGCCATTTTCCCAGTTCGCTTTCAACTACCATTTGGAGTGCCCTGGAACTTTGCCTAGATGCATCCTTTCGATACTGTAGCTCCTATTTTCTTTCCCTTTTCTCATAAATTTACTTCATAAAATCTCCCTCTCAATCACCTCTTACCCTTTTACCTCACATTTTTCCTGAAATCCCCCATTTTTCACCATTCAATTGATCCTCCCTTTCATTTAACCCTTCCCTCATAAACGAAATGAAACTAAATGGAAAAAACAACCTTCTGTTGTCTTCTAAAAATGTCACCTTTCTTCTCTTCTATTTTCATGCTTGATGGTACACAGGATGGCTTTCAGAAAGTGTGCGAGGAGCAGAGTGAAAATGCCCTCCGCAGTTGGACATTCACTGCACCACTTTTGTCTTGGTGGAGAACACCAAGTAGACACCTGCCCACATTGTTAGACCCTAAACAAGCCAGGAAGAACAGGGCAGGCTGTCTGAAGGCCGAGATGTGGGCCAGGGATCTTGTGGCGAAGCAAACCATCAAAGGAAACTCACAGGAATGTGGCTGTCTGTGGCTGTGTCAGTGTACCAACTGCTCTGTTGGTACCTGGAAAATCTAAAAATGCACTGGATGGTAAAAGGGCTAACAAGAAAGAGATGAGGCCTTACGAATTGGTGGAAAAGCTGGCTATGGCTACAAAAGGGGACAAACAAAAGCCTGCAAAATGGTCAGACACTGCTCTCTAACTTTAATGGAGGAAGGTGCTTCTCCTTACCTTCCAGCAGTCCTGGCTACTGTTTGAAAGCTGGTCCTGCAATCGGTCTGCACCACTCTGATATCCAGCTGATTGGTTGCCTCTCCAACTCATCCAGTGAGCACACCACATCAGGATGAGGAACTCCAATGATTCTACCATCCTATGAGACCATATCTCCAGCACTATCACCAGCACCTACCTGTTGGCTGATACACTGACACCGAACTGGGACCAAGAGGCATACTGGGGACCCCCACCATTCACAGAATGGTATTACAAGGGTACCACTGTGAACCATGTCCACTAACCACTGCTTGACCACAAAAGCTGCTATCAACTGCCTCATCCTCTTCCAACCTGACTGACTATGCCTCCAATTCTGACTTGATCCCACCTTATGAAGAACTGGTCTCCACATTGCCATAAGACGTCATCTCTTTCCAGGGCCCTGACTTTCCCTCTGAATAGTTGGGATAGCTCTCAGAGCAAGCCCTTCAAATGGCAAGGCCAGTTCTTGGAACAGATTCCTTGATCTACAATCACAGCAGCTGACCAAACAAGTGCTTGACGCAGTCTACGATGAACAGAGGACACTGTTCTGGTAGCCACACCATTCCTACTGGTGCTCTCACAGGTGATTAAGGACCTGTAGCATTTTCAGAACAGTCCCATCTGGCCCCTCATTGCCTGAGAGCATGTACCAGATCCAGGAGGAAGACATACCCATTCTTTTTCACCATCCAAGACCAAACGTGGTTACTGTGGAATTGGCTCAAGGACAGTCCCAAAGGGAACATTCCACCCTGATGGTGTCATTTGGATGCAATGGCAAGGAGAATCTATGAGGCAATGGGACTGGGCCTCTGCATATCAAACTATGAATTGACTGTGAGGAGGTATCAGGTCTTTCTCTGGTAAAAAATGGGTGGCCCAGCAGAGTCTCTCCTCAAACAACACTGAAAGCTTGCTAGGGAATTCCAAGCAGATGCACTCTAGCTGTCCATGCAGCAAACAAACACTGCTCATCACCACGTCGACTGCAGCTCCCTTATCGGCACAGTGGTGATTCAGAGGCAAGGTCAGCTTCAGGCAGCCAACAATTTTTTGCAAGAAACACGGTCCCACGTCAAAGACATGGCTTTGGATGGGGAAGGGCTCTTCAGCGTGAGGACTGAAGAGAAACTTGATGCCATCCAAACAGTCGGAGCATTGGCTAGACAGATGGGATTCAAAGCACCTCAGCCTCCAAGAGTACATAAGTGGCCATGGGCCCCCTTGGTTCCATCCTCCCACTCCAGCCTTAACGGAGGAAGCCAATACCTTACCAGCAAAAGGAATGTTTGTTTGTTTGCTCCCTTGTTTATTTATTTTTTGATTTATATCCTGCCTTTTTCCTATAAAGGGCTCAAGGCAGCTTACATCATTCTCCTCCTCCATCTTATCCCCACAACAACAACCCTGTGAGGAAGGTTGGGCTGAGAGACTGTGACTGGCCCAAAGTCACCCAGTTGGCTCCATGGCTGAGCGGGGACTAGAACCCAGATCGTCTGAGTCCCAGTCCCACGCTCTTAACCACTACACCACACTGGATCTCTGTTCTGTTCTGTCCCATTCACCAATCCAATGTGCACTATGGTTTCTATTCCAGATATTTCAGCATCCTGAAGAAAGATGGCGGCCTCTGCCCAATATTGGACTTACAAGGCTTCAATCACTTTATCCCAACCAAAAAGTTCTGAATAGTCTCTTTGCAAAATATCCTCCCACTACTACAAGAGGGGGACTGATTCACAACAATAGATTTGACAGTTGCATACCTTCATATTTCTATCCACCAGGACTCTTGTCACTTCCTAAGGTTCCAAGTTGGCATTATTCCTTATGAATTCTGAGACCTGCCATTCGGACTCTCTCCAGCCCCAAGGGTATTTACAAAATGTATTTTCTTGGGCTCCAAGATCACCACAGATGGGGACTGCAGCTAAAAAAGTAAAAGACACTTGCTCCTTTGGAGGAAAACTATGGTAAATCTAGACAGCATGCTAAAGAGCAGACACATCACCCTGCCAACAAAAGTGCATATAGTCAAAGCTATGGTTTTCAAGGAGATCAAACCAGTCAGTCCTAGAGGAGATCAACCTTGACTGCTCTTTAGAAGGCCAGATACTGAAGATGAAACTCAAATATTTTGGCCACCTAATAAGAAGGAAGGACTCCCTGGAGAAGAGCCTAATGCTGGGAACAATAGATGGCAAAAGAAGAAGGGGACGGCAGATAATGAGGTGGCTAGATGGAGTCACTGAAGCAGTCGGTGTGAGCTTAGCTGGACTCCGGGTGATGGTGGAGAACAGAAAGGCCTGGAGGAATGTTGTCCATGGGGATGCGATGGGTCGGACACGACTTCAGGACTAACAACAACAACAACAAATGGTAGTGGTTTGTGCCCATCTAACATTTGTGCCCATCCAACATTTGTCCTACTTGGACAACTGGATATTAGTTGCTCAATCTACAGAAGACCTCCTCTGTACCATCCAAAAGCCTTGTGATCTGCTGCAAAAACTTGGAATCTATATTAATGAGGACAAATATGTTATTTTCCTCTTGCAGTCCATCCTATACATCGGGACATGGGTGAATTCGTCCCAGGCATGAGTGTACCTGCCGCCAGACTGCATATGGAAACTCTGCAAGTCGACCTGCCCCCTCCAGTCCCAACTGATAACCACCATCCAGAAAATTGAATGAACACTCAGACATATGGCATCCATAGTGATGGTAGTGCATTTTGCCAGGCACCATATGCACCCACTTCAATCATGACTCAATTCACAAACCATTAAAGCTTCTCCCTCCTGACAAAGGAACCCGGTCATGGTGGACCAATGAAAACAACATAATTCAAGGACTCTCCTTCATGCCATTGGATCCATCCCTAGCCATAACTACGGATGCATCACTGAAGGGGTGGGGAGTCCATTGTGGACAACACAGAACACAGGGTCTTGGAGCAGGCAGGAGCAAAGGAAACACATCAACTACCTCAAGCTCATGGCAGTCTTCGAAGCTCTAATATCATTTCAGCACTTCCTCAAGGGCAAGCATATACAAGTAGCCTCAGACAATACCACAACAGTGTTTTACTGAGGGTGGCACCAAGTCTACCTCACACACCCGACTCATGATCCTGATATGGTATTGGTGTATCCAGAGGAATATAACACTGGTGCTTGTCCACTTAGCTGGTACTAAAAACATCACAGTGGATGCCCTCAGCAGACTATCATTCCATTAGCACAAGTGGAAGCTCAGTCGAGACACTCTACAGAACATGTTCACAATATGGGTCAGACTTCAACCCTCAAACGCAACTTGAGCTCCAGGCAGCTCTCTTTTGGAAAACAAGGCACTCATACTCTCCAAAATGGAATGCATTTAAGGTCTATGAACATGCCTTTGATCCATTCCAAGCACCAACCCACAAAATTCTAACCTTCCTGTATAGCCTCCATGTTAAAGGGCTAAAACCATCATCCATTAAAGTATACTTGTCCACCATCTTGTCAACTCAGGTCCCCATCAATCATTCATCTGTCTTCTTCCATTTTCTTCCTAGACAGTTCATGATCCACTTGTCTGCTCCATTGTGCCCAGCTGGAGCCTATCCATAGTGTTACAAGCATTAACAAAAGCAACTTTTGAACCACCTCTGACTCCTTTCCTGAAAGGTCGCATTTCCAGTGGCTATCCCATCAGCCTGATGAGTGAGCGAGTTATGCACTCTATGTATAGACACATTGTTTTTTACCTTTCATAAAGATAAGGTGGTCCTCCAACCAGATCACATGTTACTTGTTTTGTCTCTGAGTGTGTGGTATATCTCATGTTTCTCACAATTTTTTTCATCTTTAAAGTGCAATAAACTGTTAACTGTAATCATGGGTCCACGGTTTGTTTGCTTGTTTGTTTGTTTGTTTATTTCAAAGCTTTTATCTGACTAAAGTAGCTGTTTACTTCAGTAGCTATCCTGTTTGAAGTAGCTGCTGAGGTGGAAGGAGAATAGATTATTTATAAATTGCCGTATTATTCTTTTGGAAACAAAACAAATCTCTGCAATAACAAAAAAGATGATTGATTATGCAAAAGACCAAAGAGGAAAATATTAAAAATAGGGCAAGATGTTGCTCTGGGAAATTTTATAGTTTCTCATAAAGTGACTGGAAGTTTTACAGTTTCTCAGACTAGGAAATAATTCTCAACCCAAAAAGGCACTGATTAGAGAACAGAGAGGCCAATATGTTTCCTTTGTTCATTCTGGAAATTGTGATTTGTATCTAGGAATATTTTAAAATAGATTAAATAAATAACAGTGGATGGTGGTGAGTGCAATGACTATACGTTGGATTTACCAAAAAGCCACACACTAACCTTACTAGAAGAAAGGAAGACTACCTTTTACTGAGAGATCTAATGTACAAAAATACATCAGAAAATGGTTTAGGTAACTGGTTTTGTTGCTATTATTATGAATAACGTTACTTGAGTTCCCTGTATTTAATGTCAATTTGCTCTCCCCATCACAGTATTTCACAGAAAGTCTTTTCCTAATGGATTGCATATTAGAAACCCTTAAACTTCTGAGTGTTACAATTGCTAAGCCCACTTTTCAAATCTATACACCTATTTCATAATCTACACAATCAACAAGGACCACCAAATATTAACAGAGATGTTTAGTAAATATGGCATAGAGAACTGAAAACAAATATAAAT
>NW_025335268.1:111704096-111733115 GCF_004798865.1 Varanus komodoensis
CCTCTTATTAATACCAAGCAAAACCAAGCAACTAATTTATATTTGTTCTATTAATGAATTAGAGGTAATTGTGGCCCCCCATAACATGCTGGATTTACTGGAATTACTTGCTACCTTTCAAGTCATTCATCTTCAAGTTGCTGAAAAATTTTTGTTCCAAAGTAATTGGTTTTGTATGTTCATCTACTTGTAGAATTAAGAGAGAAAGAGTCAGTTTCCTCTAATTATCAACAATATGAAATATTTTTATAAGCGGGAATGGTAATTTAAAATTGCTTTGCTGTGGATGATAAATATTTTTCCATTAAGAAATACAAAAGTAATGTTAATTTTCAAGAAAAAGGATTTACAAAGAATATTGACACAGTATTCATGTACACTCTATGAACACTTTAGAATGGCAAAGGTAAATACAGGCAACAATCAAATATAATGAACTTTACTTTAAAATTTTATATGCCACTTTTCTCCTAAATGACAATACATATGAATTTTGCTGGTAGTCTTTTTACATTGATCAGTTTCATAAATAGCTTTTGAAAATAAGGTTTTAATTGTTCAGTTACTCTGGACAGAGTCCAATAGGTACTTATACCCTTGAAAAATTCTTTTATGCTCCACTGATTCCATGGCAAGAGCCAGGTGAAGACCTTTTTATTTAAACGTCATTTTAATTGCTAATATTATTTATTTATTTTACATCTTTGGCCAGGTTGTCTAAAATTATATTGTTTTTATATTGTTATTATTTATTTATTGTTGTGAGCCACCCCGAGGCTTCGGCAAATGGGGCGGCATAGAAGCTTCCTAAATAAATAAATAAATAAATCAGCAGGGATACAATCACACCACTGGATTCTGCCCTATTTTTAATTCATGAAATTTTGGAGGGTGTCCAGACTATGTTGTCATTCTTTTGTAACCCTCTTATGCTTTTCTACTGCTTGTTCAGTCTGTTTTCTTACCATAAAGAGGAAAAACAAAGCAAAACAAAACAACTGCACAATGCCTTCTGGTTGGTAGCTCTAGTAGCCCTCCATCTGGAAGCATTGACCATTTTAAGGGGATAATGCATCTTAAAAGGCAACCAAAATTATCAAGGGCATGGCACAAATTCTCCATGAGAAAAGATTACAGCATTTAGGACTCCGAGCTTTGGGGAAAAAAACTAGTAAGGAGAATGAGAACTGAGCTGTAATAAACAGTAAGGAGAATGAGGATTGAGCTGTAGAGAAGTATGTATGAAGAAAGTGGAGAAAGTTGAGCACATGATACTAGAAGCTGGGGTGATGCCATGAAGCTGAATGATGAGATTCGTGTCTAATACAAGGACACAGCAGAGAATTAATCTATGAAATGTTACCCCAATTTGGATGCCTTAAAAGGGTTTTTAGAGGCAGACAATTTCACGGCTCCTATCAATGTCTAGGAGGCATGATGGCCATATATTACTTCCAATTTCAGAAGCAGTAGGCCTCTGGGAAACACAAGTGGAAAGGGGTTATGACTTTAATGACCTGCTTTGTGGCTTTCCATGAGCATCTGGCTGGCTACTGAGCAAATAGAATACTTAATGAGATAGACTTTTGGTCTCATCCAGCAAGGTTCTTATATCATTACAGTGGTTTATCCTGTGTTTTGTTAGTAACTAAAACAAAATATGTGTTACTGAGAGTGTTGTGTTCTGTTGCGTGCACAGTTCAAAGTGAAGATTGCAGGAGTTGCAGATTGAGGCAACCTGTCCATCATTACATGTTCCTTCTGTTTTCCTTACTCTGTATAAATAGAATTAAGTGTCACAGCCCTGATAGGTCACATCCTTCGACAGCAATAAAACTGAATCTGTATTTGCACATCACATCTCTTGGTGTAACATATGAGCTATTTCTGGCAGTCATTTTTGTGATGCTGGCAGGGAATTTTGCAGTGGCTTGTATCCCATGTGTTCTTTTCAACTAATATTTGCAATATTTCAAAGAACAAATGGGAAAGGCCTGCATCAGTGCAATAAAGTAGCAATATGAAGCAACTCTGACTACATCTTTTCTTCTTTTAAGAGTATGGGTTTTCATAATTCTCTCATAATATATTCCATAGTCAGCAAGAAGCCTTTCCAAAGGAACAGAATAGCCTGGATCATGGAAATCTGTGTTTATCTTGGAAGTAATATATAAGAAAATTGTTCTTTAATAGTGGAATTAATTTTAAAACTGAGACATGGATATGAATATATGTCTTTGCTTTATCCATCGTTAGGATTGAATAGATGAATTGTAGGTTTACTTGCAATCTAGCTGGCTTTTTAAAGAGTTAACTTCAGTGGAATACCATGTCTTGCAAATGGTTAGTCAATGCCAGATTGTGGATCCAAATTTGTACCGACACGGTATTTCTTAACTTGGTGTTGGCAAAAAAGATTTTGACAAATATTTGACTATTTACAAGACTGGGATAACAGAACACTGCAGTTAAATATCAAAGAAAAGTGAAATGTATTTATCTTGTGAGATTATATTTATACCCTGCAGTTCTCTCTCTTCCAAAGAACCCAAGGTGGCCTACACAGCTCTCCTCCTCTTTATCCAACAACAGTCCTGTGAGATAGGTTAGTGGGAGTGTTTGTCACTGGCCAAAATCGCCCAGAGTGGGAACTTGATCCAGATTTCCTGGTTCCAGGTACAATACGCTAACCATTACACTTCAATGGCTCATAATGTGAACATTGGACACACTGATGTTGGCGTTACATGCTTCCACTGGATATTAACATATACTTCCAGAATGTTGCCATGGAACCACTAGAACAGTGAGTCTATTTGTGACTATGTGGCTATTTTATTTGTTGCAGTTTGAGCAGCCAAGTAGCACTTTTGTCCATCACCTGTAGCCTTGGTGCAGATACTTTTAAGCAGCTTCTTACTTAGGGAGCTCCACTTCAACATCTGTATTTGGAATGCAACAGGTTGGAAGACAAACCGCATAAGAAATTGTGAGCAACCAAAGTCGTCCTTAAGAGATGTTCAAAAAATTTTCCTTGCACACAGTGGCAAAAGGTGCTTTTTATTATTGATAATAAAAGCATATGTCACTCTTCTATTATTTTTAAACAATTAGTTAATTAGAGAATGCTTTTAACAGGGAAGTGAGCCATTTAGTTCCAAGTATAGATTTACCTTCTGTGGATTTTTAGAAAGACTCTATTAAAGTCTATAAACTATGTGTGGATGCCTGCCATTAACACTTTAAAAAATATTTCTAAAATGCTGTCATGGAGCACGCTTTTAGTTTTAGAAAAGATTCCACGTGGCAACACAAATCTGCATTTGGCTCAAGTAACAATATCCCCTATTCCAGTATTATTAATTGCTTGCCTGCAATAATCAGGAACTCCTCATAAAAAGTATGTCTAGATGTGGGCAATATTTTTCAGAGATTGCAAATTTTTTTTTTTTTTTTTTTAGGGGGAGAGTTGCTTTTGCTTTTCCTGTTTTCCATCCCCTTTGTTCAAACATGTTTAAAGTATTTTTGATTATCTGTGACAATACGTCATATTCCTTCTATATGGAATGAAACAGTGCAATGATGCCAGGCTCCTAGCTTAGTGGGAGAACTTTATTTGTGTGGGTTAATGGCCAGGAGAGGTGCTTGTAGTGGTGGACCAGCAACAGTACAGTGGATCATGGCAGGTTGGCTGGTTGGCTCCGAGGGGCAGGATCTCAGAGCACACCTGCGGTAAACATCTTTTTTTCTGTTTGCCTTCTGGAATAATAAATTGAGGGTCAGGTCATTGGATGGCCAGGCTTGCTTTTGGCTTGCACAGCCAATTACTCCTGAGTTCAGGTTTTCTAACTGCTATGAACAAAGTTGCTGGTTGACAGCACTGGGATGAACTTTTACCAACATAGGCAATAGCCAATGATGTAGGGATTTTGCCTTCCTCATTACAAGAAGGATATCCCCTTAGCTGATGGACTGCTGCAATATAGGTACTGTCATAAGAACTATGTTCTCCTTCTTTTTTGTCACAACTTTTTGAGGTGGGTGTTGGTAGCACTTGGGGCTGAATCTTTATAAGGGGAAACAGGATTTGACTCCCATGATGGGTGATTCTTATAAGAAGACTTCAGGGTCCAGTATTGGACAGAAACAGACAGACAGATGAAAGAAGAGTGACACCCAGAAGATAGCCAATTCAGGCCACAGGAATCACTCACATTATCAGTTTGCACCATTTCAGCATCCAGCATGAGGCCTGGGCTGAGCTAGTGATCAGCACTCAGGCTCACTAGTGCCCCTTCAAATCCACTCTAGCTGTAATTGATAAAGTTGCAGGTAGTGTAACTCACACAGGTCTCTGTGTGATTTTGTTGCAACCTCTGCCCCCTTTCATCTAAAATGTTGATGTTGCCTACACAGTATTTACTGATGCTCACAGTTCAGGCATTTGAAGAACCTGGAAGGCCAAGGGCTTGCAATTGGTGATAGAAGGATTTGAACGTTGTTCTCAAGAAAGCATGGGAATTTCAGCAAGCAGCCAGAAGGAAATATGAAAAGCCAGAGCCTTCAGTGTAGTAGTCTTGACCCAACAAAAACCTTCTCTTCTCTTCCTTTTATCTTTACATCACTAAGGCCAAGGAGGAGCAGAGCAAGAGCTGGGACTGAGACTTCAGTCTACAAATCGCTTCATCACCTCTGCCTGTGCGTGCTGGCTGGGCAGGGGAGAGATGTTAGGAGAATTAGAGCCTTGTTTCACATAGACGATTAACTAAACAAGGATGATTTCCATCTCCTTTATTTGCTTTGCCAACTGTAAATAAGGCAGAGGAGCCAAAGTTGCATCATTTTATCTAACAGCAATATGTTATCTTACAGTCTACAAATAAATTGTTGCAGTCTGTGTTCGAGTCTGGCATCATTAATTTCCCCTTTAACTGAACAGATCTTATGTAGAATTTTGAAAGACCATTTATCATTCACGCTAAAATTGCATTGGCTATTGCCAGTGGTCTCCTTCCCACTCCCGCTGTCTGTATCTTCCTGGTTTCATCCAGTGCTGCCAGTACTTTTGAATGTCAACACCAGCAACAATGTTTACCATCAGTGCCTGCCTCTCAAAATGTCAAACAACTCTGTTTGTGGGTTCTTTTTAAAATGGCATTTTCAGGGTTTGTGAAGGGAATCCTCCTCCGATTATTTCTGACATTGATTGAAAGTGAATAGTAGCTCATTCACAGCTTCTTTGGCAAAACATTTCATGATGGTGGGAAAGTTGGATAAGCAATGATGAACTAATCTCAAAATGGAAATTTACCCACAGATGTCAAAATCTAGACTAGAAACTGGGACCAAGATTTTAAAACACCTATGTATTTCTAAGGTTGCAATTCTACCCGCCCATCCCCACACTGCCATTATTACTGATTCTGTACTTCCCAGGAAACATTCTACATCACGGGCACGCTCCTGCAGGAAAGACGGGCGCATTCTCGGCCATCACCCCCCTTCCATGCAACCAGCATGATAGTGGCCATCCCCCCACCCCAAGTGGGGAGATGGCCACAATTGCAGTCCACGTGCAAGGAAGATGTGTTTGATTGTGGCTGTGCTGCACCCATCTTTCCTGCAGGAATGTGCCCGTGGAGAGGGGCTGGAGAGATGGCTGCGATAGTGCTGGCTGTGGTGGGGGGAGATGGCCGAGATCGCGCCCGTCTTTCCTGCAGGAGTGCGTCTTGCCAGGAATTCTTTGAGAAGCACCACCCCAACATAACTGTAATGAACAGAGTGTTGAATCTGATGAACGATAACATGGTCTCTCATTTCCGGAAGGTTATGCAGCACAGGGAAAAGCAAGTGACTATAGACAGATTTTTCACCAAAATTGACCGTGCAGCTAAGAGACAAAGAAGAGAGGAAACCCCTGAAAGAGCTCTCCCCAATGTCTTATGGAGGGGGACTCTCCTTCAAAACAATAACCTCCCCCCCCACCTAGGTTAGTGTTCTCCACTGTACTGTACAGCACTTTGTTACTTTGTTGTTCTTTGTCACTTTGTTTCAAATTTTTCTGATTAGAAAAAACAGTTGCAGAACGGATTAACCTTATTTACATTGAACCTTATGGGGAAATTTGACTTGGGTCACGACCAATTTGGGTCACAACCAGAGTCCTGGAACGGATTCAGTTTGTGAGGCAAGGTACCACTGTATACATAATACCTGTAGCATTCTGCAGCCATTAGAAGTTTGGTGCTGAATGCTGATGGCAAACTTATGTCCACTTGTTTTGGGGAGAGATTCCCCATGGATTGCAGAGGAACTGGTGGATTGTGTTTCATCCCACAACCCAGGGGTGGGTGAAAATGTCATTCCTTATCTAAAAGTTGCTCATTCCTGATCTAAAGGTATGGTGCCTCCACATATAAATTCCAGCTATCACTAGAAGCTTTTTTTTCTCTAATACATCTAATCCAGGTGCAGTGAAATCTGCATATGTTTTGGACTGTAACGCCCATAAGCTTTAGTCAGTAAGGGCAATAATCAGGGTCTGTACGAAATGTTTCCACAATAACTGGAAGATAGCAGGTTGACTGCTTCTGAACTTATCAGATCTAATCTAACAATCAACTTTACATTTTTTGCTGGGAGTTTGCTAACTTAAGTATATTTTTTGTGAAGGACTGAATCAGAAATAGGAGTTTGAAAACCCACTAACAAATCACTTGGGCTGGAGCTACATCCACTGGGCTTGTCCCTGCTAGCTCCCCTCTTGCCCTCCTGCCACATAGTCCATGCATCAGAAGAAGAACAGAACAAGGGAGCCTGCTGTACGCACAGACGTAGTAGAAGGAGTGGCTGGCTGAATGCCAAAAGCAGATTCCCTTCTTTAGTCCTTCTTCCAATGGTTGGTCAGCAGGATGGAGCTGGGACAGGGTGGGCTGGCAAGTGACATCAAGGCTGGGCCAGCAGGTGCAGCTCCATGCTCTTATTTCATGCTATTGCAAATACGTGATTTAGAGCGCTTGAATAGTGCTTATAGTTGCGCATACCACATAAAGAGGAAAAATAGCAGCTGATCACCTTTTCCCTGGTTAGAAATAAAGGCAGGGGTGGGGAGATGACTACCATGTTGATGGTGGCTAGTGGCTGCTGCTGAAGTCTGGAGATGGGAAAAGATAGATTAATTAATTCTGTCAATACTTTTGATAAATATGAACATTTGCAGGTGGGGGTGTAAATGCATCAGTACAAATGCTACTGATTAAAAACTGCTGGTGAAGGGAAAAAAACCAAATAAATTGATAGAATTATAAATGCTTACATGGAGGGAAGAAAAACTTATCATTTAATTAAGCCTAGCATTTACTGACTGAAAAGGAACATGCAATAATTTGTACAGAAATAATAATAATAATAATCCCAGCATCTATGCAAAAATAGATGACCCTCTGGTCTGTGGGCCTGATGTAGCTTGTAGAGGTTGCCCATTTGGCCTGGAGAACTTTGGGATACCCTTGAAAGCCCCTCCTGTTTGTCACTCCAAGACCTTCTCATTGCCAGGCCCTGTTCCTACAGGATTTGTAAGGAGGCAAGACAAAGAAACCCCTTCTTAACTCTGATTTGTCATCAGTGAATTGAGTAGACGGGAATCCATTTGTTATCTCCAATCACTTATAGATCACAAAGCAATTGGGGGAGTGGTGGCATCTCCTTCAACCAGTGAGTGATGGCAAGGCAGAAGCAAAACACCTTCAATGCATAGGAGCCTTCACTAATGAGAGAAGACAGATGTGTAGTGAAATATGTTCTTGGCAGATGTGCCAGGTGTATCATCATCCTCTTATTAATATCCACAGGTTAACCAAACTTATCTGCTCAAATTATTTCAACTGGTCACAGTACAACCTTTCTGCATAAGAGATTGGTTAAGATGAGAGAGGAAGGGACCACTATCTCTTATTGGCCATTTGTAGACTCATGCAATTTGATGGGGATGATTGCTTCCTTAATTGCCAATGATCCTGTAATGCCTAGAATCCCACAAAAAATCCTCTTAGAATTAAGGCACATGCATGAGAAGGGTGGTGCTGAATCAGGCCACAGGTCTATTAGGTCCAGTATTCTGCTCCCACAGTAGACAACCAAAAACTTATGGAAGGTGGACTAGCAAGCCATGAACACCATAGCTCCCTCCTCCTTACAATCCTTGGTAACTGACATTAAGAGACCCACTGCCTCAACCTGGAGGAGATATACAGTTGTTTTAACTAGGCAGCCTTTGCCTGCATGATTTTAATGCTTCGTGATTTTAATGCTTTAATGCTTCATTCTTTCTTAACGCTCATGGTCATCATTACAACTTGTGGCAGTGAATTCCTTAAAATAACTATGCACTGTGAGAAGAAGCATTTTACTTATCCTGACTTTTCCACCAAGCAGCTTCATGGTATGATCCCATATTCTAATATTAAGAGACACAGAGAAAAATAATTTTCTTATCTACTTCCTCTATACGTAATTGCATATGTCTCTATCATGTTACCTTTACCTGTTCTTTTCAGGAGCTCCAGGTGGTTTTATTTCTGATTTTTTTCCTAATGATTCCTAACACATAATTTGCCCTTTTCAGATCAAAGTTTTCATCAAACTACCCAACACAAGTTTCCTTTCACAGTCAGTTACCATCACCTCAGACTCCATCATATTGGATTTTTCCCCCCTGAAAGTGAATGACAGCTGCCTACATTGATCTGTATTTGCTATTTTGATGCCCATTACTCAATTTGGAGAGATCCTTTTGGAGTAACCATTGGTGGCTTGGGTGGGGATTTTGTCCCACATGTTACTGTGATAGTTTGTCATTCTCACTTTGTCAATACCATATTTTTTGGATTTGCTATGACTCTTGGTGTGGGCAGCTGAGAGGTGGGGTAGGGGAGAATAGTTAAAACTATAAGAAGAGTACCCAGGACACAGCAACCTCAATTTGTGAAACATTTTCAATGCAGTTTTAGGTCACTTTCTTAGCAAGAATGTCAGTGAAAATGATCAACTAGCAACATATGTGTAAGTGAACTTCCAACTTGGGAAAGCAGGTTTTATAGCAAAGATTGATAACAGCATGTAAAACTGAAAGGGATGAGAAAAAAACCTAGCAAGTTATATAGTAACTATTCTTGTGAATGTGGCAGGATGACCAAATGTCCCATTTTACAGAGTATGGCTGTCTACTCAGAGGTGTTCTCTCCTCTGTGTGAAGAGATCTTCAGTCCACTTTAAAGGTCAAGAACCCTATGGAGGAAGAAGAGGAATCTTGAGGTTGCCCATAAACAGAAGAGCCAGTGTGGTGCAGTGGTTAAGAGTGCTGGACTAGGACTCTGTAGATCTGGGTTCTACTGCCCACCCATCGATGAAGCCTGCTGGCTGACATTAGTCCAGTCACTGCATCTCAGCATAATGTACCTCACAATGTTGTTACTACGAGGATAAAATAGAAAGGAGGAGAATCCTATAAGCCATCTTGGGTTCCCACCTTGTGAGGTGGGATATAAATGCAATGCAGTGTAGATGATGATGATGATGATGATGATGATGATGATGATACCTAGACATGATACCTAGGTACACAGGCCACAGGGTCACAGTATTTCTCCAATATGGTATTTCATTTTGTAAATCCACCTACATAGATATAAATTAGCATATGGAAATTCTATGCAAATATCTGTCCTCTCTTGCCCTCTTTTTGGTGATGTAGTTTATCTTTTTTGATGATGCATAAGTATCCAGTCATGCAAGCAAACAGGTCCCAAGCATCACTGCTGGATCCAAAAAGACTTGCAAGATGATCCCCCGCCAAAAACATCCCACAATCCTATCTGTTATCTAGAATCTAGTTTGCATTATAGCCTGACATGGCAGTATGTATGTGTACATGATACTTATGTACTTATGATTTAAGCCAGTTAATTCTATGGGCTCCTATAATCCCTGGATTGGCCTCAATTATTTCATGGTAATAGTGATACAGCCTGGGCTACTCCCCCTTTGGGCTACCCCCCTTCCCCCTTGGAGTTCTAGAGTAAAGTGTCCCTTTTCCCCACTCCCACACTTGGCCCCTGTATACAACTGAGATAGAAACATCAGCCAAATCCCGAGCATTCATCTATGTTGTTTCTTTCAAGACACTGCTTGGCTGAAGTTAGTTCTGCATGTGCCATGCAGAGTATAGATGGAGCAGAAAATGCATGGATATTTCCACAGAAGCAGAGGCAACCTCACTATTTACAGTTCAAACCATTATCTTAAAAAGAGGTGTAGATTTTTGCACTAAAGATCACCATATTTCAAAAGTCTGTGCAGACAAACATGTTGTATTTGTGCATGTTCTTAACTTTGTAGGCCACATGGTTGAGTAAGTCTATTGAATCTTGGTTTGGAATTGGAAGAAATCTGGATTTTTTAAGAGTGGCACTTGCTTCCACAATTCTGATATATATGGAGATTGGGAAAAGAGACATTCCTGAAGTAGTTAGTTAAAATGATACATTCTAGCACTGTTCATAGATTCTAGTAATGCTCTATTTGCAGAACTAAAGAATCTCTGTATGAACTACCTCGTATCCACAGAAATTAACCTGGAAAGTAAAAGAAATATCAGAATATCCTTTAAGAACCAAGGCTTGATTCTGGGTTTCTAATAATAGGTTGTCAAGACAAATGTACTGAAATGTTTCATTCCACTCAGAAGGCCTGTTTCTGTAAGTAAAAAATTCATAGGATTCCTTCTCTACCTTGTAATATTACCCCCCTTGTGGTTTTATCTTGTGGAAACCCTTTTCTTTACAGAAAATGCACTCCATCATTAACATAGTCCTACATTTAATAGTATACATTACAACACAACATTCACAAAAGAAAAGCCAAGAAACCCCACACACAAATGCCTTGTTTCTAGCAAAACAGCCCACAATCAATTTACCACAGATGATGCCACAAAGGGAATCTAAAAGCAAAGGCATTTCACCACCAAGCCAACACTGTATGCATCTGCTGCATGATCTTTGAGACAGAGGGAAACAGAGAAGCACTTTCATAAAAAGACTCTATGAAGGCAGGACAGCGTTTGCCCAAGGAGCAGCACAAACTGTGAATGCACACAGATGGGAAAGAGATAATTTAGCAGTACCAGAAGCAATACTGCTCCACATCAGTTAGATGTATATCGGACATGACAACAAATATATTGTCATTCCTTAGAAAGAGACACAGAAACAAAGAGAGAGTACCCAAGCATACTTTTGGGCTGTATGTGGATACTGACCTGGGCTTGAGACAGGACTAGTAGTAGTTGGCTCAATAATTTCTACAAAAAGGGAAAAGGGGAGGAAAAAAAAGAACATTTGGATATTAATCACATATGGAAGACAAGTACAAAATGAGACAGTCAACAGTCATGATCATGCAACAGTGACTTATGAAAGTAATTTAGGAAACAAACAAACGGACACCCAACCCAATCATCCACATGGTTGGTGGGAAACATGCAGTAAGCAGGAACTGTGCTTAAGGATGAGGTGGATCAACTTATTTATGCATGCATCACTCAAACTCAAGATTCAAAATACAGCACTCTGACAAATTTCAGCCAAGCTACATTTGCTGACCTACCCTTGAAGTTCTCAAATATAGTTGTCTGGTAGAGTACTGAAATCAGCATACAAAACACACCTTAAGATCCTTCTTTTATTGTGAATACAGATGTAACATCTGCTCACAAACAGGCTTAACAAACTCCTGTCTCTGCTCATGTGAAAATAACAACACGTGAAAAATAGCATTTACTATCAAGAAGGAAAATGCTTAAAATAAAATAAAAATATATTTGTCCCATTGGTACAATAGAAGGAATGTTTAGAACAAGCTATATGCAGATCACAGACACCCTACATGTCATATAACAAATAATTTTCAGCCTTCTTACTAAAGAGGAAGTGTTTCCATTGTTTTTTTTGAATAATGCTAAGCAAGCAATTTATTACACAATTTATATGGTTAGAGAAAGCACAAACTGGCAGAACTCTTTTCAAAGAGAAATCAAATGTCTTCAAACACATTCTCTTGGAATCTAGTCACATTGGCTAGTGGATAAAGATCAACTAGCCAAGTAAGGATACCAATGGGGTACTATTTTAGACGCTGCAATATTTTTCCCATTTACTGCCTGACATAGCCTATTCAATCCCAAACCAGGTCAGCCTAGATCTCAAAGAGAAAAATTCAAATGACCAATTCTTAGAAATGCTGCCATATTTGAGATGATGAAAAGCATGTCAAAATTGTGCATCATTATACTTTAAGCACGTACATTTTTATAAAGTACATTCTTTGAGATCTCAAAAAAATAAAAAATAAAAGGCCACCATCAACCTCTTCTATAAATTAGCACATTTTTAAAAAATGGAAAATGATTTTGGATTGGCACTTCTTAGATAATTATGCTACTTGAAGACCTTGACCTGCAATGAAGTAACTTCACAATTCCTTTGAGAAGCTAAAATTCTTGCCCTTTGAAAGGCTATTATGTCATATCATATACTGTCAATCATACATCCAAGGATTGAAGCTAGAGTATTAATTCTCCCTCCATTTTGCTCTGACAGCTCAAAGTTGCTCTTATGCTGACTTTAAAACCATAGCATTTCTTTAGATCAGAAATCAAGCATTACAGTATTACCGGGTAAAAAGCAGTTAAGATGTATTTCATTTTCACTAATGCTTACTACATATTAGGCTTTCTTGGGGAGTTAACAAACCCCTTAGAGTTTATTAGAATTATGTATATGTGCTGATGTGAAAGAACACTTCATCTACATCTTAGGAAAGGAATCTGTGTAAAGTCCTTTGAAATAACAGAGTCTTACTCTGTCCCTAAGATATTCAAACATCAGAAGTGATCTTGGCTGAAATTTCCGGCACTACTAAATTTCAAGGAATTCTTCTTCAGGTGCAATAAGAGTTCAGTATATCCAGCCCACAAAATGGTATAGAAAATAATGTGAGCTGAACACAGAGTTACAGGAAGGTCCTTTAGGTAGGAAAACTGGATAAAGTTGCTGATCCACATTTTAAGTGAATCAGAACACAATTCACTCACTCCCTTTCTTGGAAGTACACTTTGACATGCTGAAGGGGTTTGAATGTGTCAGATAAGATAACAGGACTGTCTCACTAGTCTTGTTTCCTAGCAGGGTGACATCAGGTGGAGTGGTCAAAGCTGACACACCAATGTAGAATGCAGGAGTAAGAGTCACATCAGTTAGAATAAAATGATTGTTTCCCACGGCAACAGGAACACATAAACTCCTGAAGGACATCTACTGGGCAGCAGCAGTAGCTGAAGGTAACACTGGTACTAGTAGAACTTTCACAGATCATGGTGATGATGTGCAGTCTAACTCTCGTTAGTGCTGTGCAGTAGATGGCAACCTTTTATTAATAATTCTTACCATGAAACAATCCAAAATGAAACAAAAGACAGTGTCACAAGGTAAGACTCCAAGGTCAGAAGGCACTCAATGAGCTAGTGGAGGAAGAGCAAAGGAAAAGTACAAATAGCATTGCTGCTAATGATGAAACTAGATAAAAGTCAAAGGGGACTCTAGTGACTTTAATTCACAGATGCTGCCAAAACATACAATAGGAACATGGAACATGGAAGTATGAGTCAAGCCAAACTGGAAATCAAAAGAAAGAAATAGAATGGTTAAAGAACAACAAATTGAGTGAACTAAAGTGGACTGGAATGGGGGATTTTCGGTCAAACAAACACAAATTCTTTTCCCCTGGAAATGACAGAAGAAATGTAACATATGCAAATAATACCATAATACTGTGGCAATGAACTGAAATGATTCCTAGTGAAAGTGAAAGAAGGAAGTGTCAAAGCAAGATTGCAGCTGAGCATTAAGAAAATAAAAATCATGGCTACAGAAGTATACAACTTTAATGTCAACCATGAAGAAATTGGAATTGGGAAAGATTTGGGGCTCCATCCTCACTTCTAATGGGGATGACCCCATGAAATTGGAAGACTGACACTTGAATGGATAGCTTTGAAGGAGTTAAAAAAGATAATCAGGTATAATGAGAGCTTCAGCTGCTGGGTGGTATAGAAAATAAAGCTGTTTTACTGGAGACCAAGGCCAGACTATTGCATTCCTGATAACAATGTATGCATGTGGAATCTGGACAGTGAAGACAGGTGACAGGAAGAAAATTGATGTATTTAAAACAAAGTAGTGAAGGACAGTTTCATGAATAATC
The DNA here is from genome assembly GCF_004798865.1 of Varanus komodoensis. Classification (NCBI taxonomy): domain Eukaryota; kingdom Metazoa; phylum Chordata; class Lepidosauria; order Squamata; family Varanidae; genus Varanus; species Varanus komodoensis. The sequence goes on from NW_025335268.1 coordinate 111,718,416, forward strand.
TGAGCCAACATTTAGATGAAGAAGGGGGTCCTAAATCAAATCAAGCCAGAACTTTTCCTTGAAGCAAAAAGATGAAACTGAAGCTGTCTGGGCACATTATGAGAAGGCAAGACTCACTGGAGAGGACAATAATGCTATGGAAAGTCAAGAGAAGAAGAAAAAGGGGAAGACCAAATATAAGTTGGGTTGATTCTATAAAGTTACAATACTGATTTACAAGAATTGAGCAGGTCTGTCAACGACAGGACATTTTGGAAGTCTGCCAAAAGTCAGATATGACTCAGCAACACTTAAGAACAACAACAAAATTCACACTTGCCAGATTAAAATGCAGAGAGAAAAACAACCAATCTTCAGACTTCATGCTTCGCTATTTTTTTTTAGTGCAGTTGCCAACTTAAACATTGTGTATTAAATGCATGTCTTATCAAAAGATATGTATGGAAAATGTATATAAGAATCGTAGAATCATAGAATAGTAGAGTTGGAAGGGGCCACAAAGCTATTGGGTCCAACCCCCTGCTATTGCAGAACACTAAATTATACCATCCCATTCAGATGACTGTCCAGATGCTTTTTGAATGTCTCTAGAAAGGGAGAGCCCAAAGCTTCCTCAGGTAATAGGTTCCATATTGTACTGCTCTGACAGTGAGAAAATTCTTCCTGGTGTCTAGTCAAAATCTGTTTTTTTTTTAATTTATGTCCATTATTCTGTGCTCTGCCCTCTGAAAGGAATGGGAAGTGGTATTGTCCTTCCTCTTTGTGACAGTCTTTGAGGTAGTTGTAGAGTGCTATTATATCTTCCCTCAGTCTTCTCTTCTTGAGGCTGAACATGCCCAGTTCTCGCAATCTTTTCTTATAAGGCTTTGCCTCCAGTCCCTGAATCATTTCTGTTGTCATCCTCTGTACCCTTTCTAGCTTATTTGCATATTTTAAAAACTAACTTAGGTGCCCAGAACTGGACACAGTAGTCCAGGAGAAGTCTGACTAGTGCTGAGTATAGTGGAACTAGCACTTCACATGTTTTCGAAGTGATGCTTCTGTTAATGCAGCCCAAAATAGCATTTGACCTTTTTCCAGCTGCCTCATGTTATTTGCTCATATTTACCTTGCAAAATATGACCCCAATGACCCCAAGATCCTTCTCTGTAACAATCAGCCATCCCAGAGTCCCCATCTCCCCACAGCTGGCAGGTTCTATGCTTCCACCGTGCTTCACTGGCCCCATATTCAGGGTCAAGACAATGGATTTAGCACTTGAAAACCCAGGTGTTGGGGGAAACTATTTATTAAAATACAGGAATAAACAGGACACACAACACACACACAACGAGGGTGGGGAAGGGAACAAAGAATTGGAAAGCAGCAATATCACTGGACTCACACTATCTTAGGTCCCCCCAAGACCCCCTTTGGGCCAGATGGCCACCTCAGACTGAAAGTAACAAAGCTAGCTGTTCCTACCATTAACACAGTATATAGTACCCAACATCGCCTTCTTCCTTGTAGAATAGCAAGCATTCTTTCAGCAGAGCCTCTGGCAGCAACAGGGAACCTCTCCATAGAGAGGAACCTCAGTCTGTCCCAGCTCCCTGCTTTCATCCCATTAGAGCAAACACATTACTCATGAGGTGACATCTCCTGACATTGCCTGGGTGAGAATTGTATACAATTTAGGCCTAAAATCTCCAGCCTTGGAGGGGAGTGTGAATGGTTCTGTCCTTGGAAGTAGGCCTTTTTGCATTCCAGGCAATATTGAGCCCTCCCTTGGTCTTGGCACCTTTCTTTCCTTGAATTGCCACCTGGGTGGTGTGGCTGGGCCACTGTAGCAAGTGCTAACCATTCCCTAGCTGTCAACTTATTCTCCTTTACATTCTTATTTGTTGCATTGAGTCAAGTGTTCCCCATCTTATAGTAGTGCGCTTGGTTTCTTTTTCCAAGATGGAGGACTTGGCATTTGTTTCTATTGAAGTGATTCTGTTGTTTTCTGTCCAGTATCCTAACCTACTGAGTTCCCCTGTATCTTATTGCTATCTTCCAGGGTATATGCTATTCCAGTAGCATTGGTGTCATCTGCAAATTTAATTATCTTTTCTTGTACTTCCTCCTCTAAATCATTTATAAAAATGTTGAAGAGTCCCAGTCCCAGGACAGAACTCTGTGACATCCCACTTGTTACCCTCTTCCCAGTTTGAGAATGTGTCATGGATAAGCACTCTTTATTTATTTTATTTAATTATTTTCTATACCATCTGTTATTTTCACAGAAACTCTTATGATGGTTACAATAATAAAAATATATAAACAGTTTACAGCACTTGATTAAAATAGGATTAAATCAGATATATGCCCTCCCGCCCCTTGAGAACAGCAACAGATGCCCTTCTCCGGGAACCCTCTGTGAATATTAGGAGGGTGAGTACTTGGAGGAGGGCTTTCTCTGTGGTGGCGCCCCATCTATGGAATGCGATCCCCAGAGAGGTCCGCCTGGCTCCGTCGTTATTTGTTTTTCGGCGCCAGGCGAAAACCTTTTTATTTAAAACTTATTTTAATTGTTAATTTATTGGTTATTTATAGGATTTTAAATCTTTTAAGCCAAGATGTTTCAATATTTTTATTGTACAATTTGTTATATTTTGTTCTTGTTGTAAGCCGCCCGAGCTTTGTTGCAATGGGGGTGGCATAAAAATGTTTTAAATAAATAAATAAACAAACATTAAAATCAACAATTAAAATGCTGGTTAAATAAAAAGCTTTCATCTGGTGCTGGAAGGAATAAAGAGTCAGCACCAGACAAACCTCTCTGGGAGTGGTTTGTCTGGTGCTGTGGACAACCCACCACTGAGAAGGCCCTTCCCCTTGTAATGGCCTTCCTTACTTCCTCCAAGGAGGCCTCTTGGAGGGGGACTCCCATAGAAGATCTTAAGGACCAGACAGGTGTATATGGAAGGCCCTAAACCACTTAGGGCTTTATATGTCATTGTCAACAGCTTAAATCAGGCCTGAACTCTAACTGGTAGCCAGTGCATTTGGTACAGGACCGGTATTATATGGTCATGTTTGCCAGTCCCTGTCAATAGCCTGGCTGCGCTATTTTTTACCAATTAAAGTATATGAATCATCTTTAAGGGTAGCCCCATGTACAGTGCATTGCAGTAGACCAAACAGGGGCACTGTTGTCAGGCTGTATCTATCCAGGTAAGGATGCAGAACCAAGTCAGGGCACTGCAGGGCTTCTGACTTCCAACCTGACCAACCTAACCAGAAAGATACGATGACTGATGATATTGAAAGCCACTGCTTTTTGAAAGTTTCATCTTCATCCTCTCCTTGATTGTATGGATGATAATAGGCTCCAGCTACTATGCTTCTTTTATTCGTTTTTCATTTATATTAATCCAGATATGCTTGATTGGATTATAGTTCCCTTCTTCCTGTATTTCTTCACAGAGATATATATCTTTAACATGAAGTGCAATTCTTTCTCCTTTTCTGTTATTTCTATTCTTTTTGAACAGGTCATATTCCAGAATTTTTGAATTCCATTCATGGGAGTTTCTACCATGGAAGTTTCTACCAAGTTTCATTTATGCCTGTCAGCTCGTATTTGCCCTTGTGCACTAAGAGTTCCGGTTCATATTGTTTGTTTCCCATACTTTGGGCATTGGTGTATACACATCTAAGGCCCCATGAATTATCCTCTGGGTTGGTCCCTAAATTTTTTGAGAGACTAGTGTTAGGCCCAGTTAGAGTTTCTTTCAATGGTGCAGTATATAATCCTTTGCCAGTTGATGTTGCTCCCAGATGAGCATTTCCCTCCTCTGTAGAATTTATGTTAAAGTCATCCTGATAAACTTCTTCATGCTGTGCCCAAGTGCATCCTTTCCCTTCTTTGTAGGGTGCAACCCATTCCTTGCCAGCAGTCCATCTTCCAGGAAGCTTAACCATTTTTGCAGAATCCAATCTGTCATGGTGGTACCACCATCATAGCCAGAAATTCACATGATTTTTCCCCTCTTTCTTTTCCTCTTCCATAAAGCGGAAGGACCAAGGAGAAAACTATCTTGACACCAATGTTCTTAACTTTCATCCCTATGATTTTGAAGCCTGTCATAATTTCCTCAAAGCTCCTGTTGGCAGTGTCATTAGTTCCCACATGAATGAGAAGGGAGGGATGTGTGTCAGTGGGTTGTGTGTCAGTAGTTTATATGAGCATTGGCAGTCTGTTAGTCATATCATTGACCTTCGCTTCAGAGAGACAGCATGCCTGATGATTCCAAGAGTCTTCCTGACATACATGTTTTTCCTTCTCATGCAGCTGGGAACCGCCAACTACTATCACTTTTCTTCTTTAGTTGTTGCAAACTTTGGTTTGTTTCCCTTACTTGATTGACCTTTTGTCTCTTTTTCAGAATTACTCAGTGTGTTGTCTAGTTCCTCTGCAGTGGGTTTCTCTGCCTCAAGTAACTTAATGCGGTTTGAGAGTTCCATTGCTTCCACTGATGCAGAGTGTCTTCCAGTTCTTTGGCACTTGTCACCATTTTCCAGGGAGCTTCCTCATTTTCCTTTCTCTCAGAGTTTTCTTCTTCTGCCTCAGCTTGTTGATGCTCTTCTTGCTTCAGTTCTACTCTTAGTTGCTGCAGTTCCACCATTCTATCTAAAAACTCTTCATCTTCTTTTGCTACTTTGAGGGTGGTCACTCTTTGCTCTACTGCTCTCACTTTTTCTTTTAACAGAGCTACCAGCTTGCACCTGGTGCACATGTAGGCATGCCTTACCATATAGGTAAGAAAGCAAAAATAGCAAAAATAGCATGGATATTGCAGGGCTCCAGCACTGTGGGGTCTTCTCAGTCCATTCTTTATGCTACTTTTGTGATTCTGTCTTGGTGGGCTTTTGTGACAACCAGTGCTCTCTCTTGTTTTCACTGAAGGTTGGCAACATAGTCCTACTAGTAAATGGGAATGTGTCACAAGAAAAAAAAAAAAACCAAAGCAAGTCAGGGGGAGTAACTAGGGGGACAAAAGAAGAGAAAAGAAGGGGGGGGGGAATAACCTCTCCTGCTGAACTCTGCCACCAAGCTCCTGTTAGCTCTTCCTGTTCACTTGCTTCCTTGGAGCTTAGTTGCTTGCATTCCACAGTAAGGAACCTGAATGAACCCACCCACACAGTTGCTGTTAATTAAACAGTTAATCAAGCACTGCCTTTCAGTTTAGCTCTCATAGTGCACAGCATCTTAGAAAGAGCTGTTTGCTGGACTAGTGCAGGCTCCTTTCCAGTTTGCCCCTGCCTCTGCCTCTGCCTCCTCTTCCACTAAACTTCTGTTACCAAACCCCTGTTTGCTCTCCCTGGTCGCTATACATAAGAGTTATATATTAGGGAAATGAATTCACAAAATGTTTATTATTAAGGAAGGAAGCATTCAAAATAGGCATGTTAGGGAATGTTGTGGACACAACTAAGTGCAAATTTGTGATTTTTAAAAAATACATTTGTGAAATAATATGGAAATAGGAGTTGGATATAAAACTAACACAAATGGATATTTATATATCCTGGCCAGCAGGCTCCCATGTATGATGTGTCTTGCTTTTATGATATTGAAGAAGCTGATCTCACCACTGCTTTCTTCCTAGAAGCTCTAGCATATATCAGTACAGCAATCACCATCCTTGCAATATTTCTCACAGTTATTCTGCTTGCCATAATAATCCATATAAATTAATAAATAATCCCACAGAATCAGTTTCCTAATTGATGTTCAGAGAAAAACACTTATTTTTATTTATTTATTTACAAATGTTTACCCCATCCTTAACAAACATCTCAGGATGGCTTTCAACATAATTAAACATAATAAAAAACACAACAAATACAGCAAGCATAATAAAATGTGACTAAGCATGACCATAAAAAACTAAGTTAAAATATTTAAATATTAAAATGCTGGTCAAATAAAAAGGCTTTTACCTGGCATCAAAAAGAATATAACGTTGGCATCAGGCGGACCTCTCTGGGGAGTGCATTCTACAGTCAGGATGCCTCTTTGGAGAAGGCCCTCCTCTGAGTATTTGCTCTCCTAACCTCCTTCAAGGAGGGTTCCTTGAACACAAACCTCTGATCTTATGGGGCAGATGAGCATATAGGGAAGGAGATGTTCTTTCAGGTATCCTGGTCCCAAGCCGTTTAGGGCTTTATAGGTTAACACCAGCACCTTAAATTGGGCCCGGACTTCAATCGGGAGCCAGTGTAGCTAATAGAGGACTGGTGTTATGTGGAAATAATGACTGGACCCAATCAGCAGTCTAGCAGCTCTGTTTTAAACCAAATGGATTATCCAGACCGTTTTCAAGGGCAGCCCCACATAGAACATGTTACAATAATCCAACTGGGAAGTTACCAGAGCATGTATCACCATTGCCAAGCAGTTCTCATCCAAGTAAGGACACAGCTGATGGATCAGCCAAAGCTGAAGGAAAGTGCTCCTCACCACCACCACCAGCTGAGCCTCCAGGGACAGCTCTGGGTCGAGGAGCACTCCCAAGCTGCAGACCCTGTCCTTTAGAGGAGGTGCAACCCCATCCAGGACAGGGGCTAAATCACTCACCTGGAAACCCAAACCACCCACCAAAAGGACCTCTGTCTTATCTGGATTGAGCCTCAGTTTATTGGCCCTCATCCAGCCCATCACCTCGGCCAAGATAGCCCCTGCCTCACTTGGATTAGATGTAAAAGAGAGGTAGAGCTGGGTGTCATCAGCGTACTGATGGCTCCGCAGCCCAAACCTCCAAATGGCCTCTCCCAGCAGTTTCATGTAGATGTTAAAAAGCATGGGGGATAAAACGGAACCATGCGGTACTCCATGGTAAAACTGCCATGGCACAGAGCGAGAATTCCCCAGCTCCACCTTCTGAAATTGGCCAGACAGGTAGGAGTGGAACCACTGCCATGCAGTGCCGCCTACTCCCAAACCTCATACTCCCAGCCAGCCTATCCACAAGGATACCATGGTCAATGGTATTGAAAACTGCTGAGAGGTCCAGGAGAACCTTTACCTGTAAACAGAATCTTTGGAAAGAATCTTCTAAGCATTACATATTTTATACCATGGCTCAGAATTCACAACATTCCAACATGATGTTTTTATCAAGATTAATATACTTTCCATTTCTTCTGAATCATACTATAGAAATTTCTGTAATCCTTCTTGCTTTCCACACATTTATATAAGTATTTTAACTCTTCCACACTAAACACTTAAGTTTTGTGTACAGAAGATGCATGAGAACCATTTATGAAGGTTTAAAGTACAAACAGCATGATGAAGAGCCAGTATAAGCAAAAAATATGGACATAAAATTATCCAGATCAGACATGCAACTGAAATTCAATTAAGCCAAAACAGGGGATTAGGTTTCTATAGAAATCTGAAGTTTAGGATCAAATGATTCAACTGTCTTTTTTCCTCTTGCACTTTACACATGACTAGTGAGCACATTGTATGAATTCTCAGAGGCATCTGTATAATTATTCACTTGCAAATGGGAAGCTTTCTATTAAGAACGCAAGAATAGCATACTGGATTAGATCAAAGCAGTACATGTATAACCAGCCTAATCTTTTAGGTCTGGAAAAATAAAGGATTTTCCACACCCCATTTAGAGAACTGCATATAAAATAGAAACCTTGTGCAGCTAACTTCACAGCAAACAAATAAATTTATACCATGACAAATGATATGATATTTCTGGCTTTCAGATAATCTGAAATGTTTCATGCTATGCAGGGTTTCTGAACTGAACATAGTCATTAAATAAGGCCTTCCGTATATTATTGCTAAACTTAGTTAACATTGTACTGACTTTTTATACTTTTGCCAGCATAATAAGTATAGTGCATAGTTAGAAAACAGATTATATAAGCAAATATTCCATTGACCACAGATAAATTTATAAAAATGCTTTTGAAACAGATTTAAATGTGAATAGGATTTGCCAAAAGGGCTACAGTTACGGTGAGTACACTAGACTAATTTCAAATCAATTAAACCTTAGACAAATTGCCAAGGTTACCAAAGCAAAGCAAAGTATAAAAGGACCATTAATCACAGTAAGTAGCAATCAGTAAAGCAAATTCTCATGCAACTTGTCATCTTAAATTCTTAGTTTGGTGTGCAAAATATTAAGAATCTGTAAAGATATTTAAAAAGAGCAAAGACCTAGTCAAAAAGCATATTAGAAGTTCTGCCCATTCCTCAACCATTTCTTTATTAGACATTTCAAAAGTCAGAAACAAATGTTTAATTTTTGATCTTCCTAACCATGGAAATTAGTGGCCATGAACTTGCCACACTTTCTATATTCATTCAGAAATTTAAGAAATGGCTCTCAAATTCTTCATATTTCAGCTAAAAGAATTATGTTCTGACAAAGAAATGGTGATAATTCTGAATCACTACGTATGCGAGAGGGACAGTATTTCTTATAAGAAAAGCACTTTGCTATAAAATGCTGTTCCTAACCTTCATAGTGCTCAATCTGTCATGTGTAAAGACTTTATCTTATTTTTCATAAGGCAGATATAATTTTTATTTATTCCATTACAGTGACTCACACAAGCTTGTAATAATTTTCTGTTTTACACATTTTCAATATAGTATATCTAAAGGTACTAAATAGAGGAAGGGAAGTTTTTAAATATTCACACATTGCTGCAAGATGAGACATCCTATTGGCAATCCAGATGGGTACCCATATCTCTCTTTATTTAAGCAAAAACACATTTGTTTCTTTTTACAGCATCAGATGATTCAGCAAAATTATGTTTTGGAAAAATAATAGCTATTTGTAATGATACACATATAAAAAGGTAAAGGTTTCCCCTTGACATTAAAGTCCAGTCATGTCTGACTCTAGGGGTCGGTGCTCATCTCCGTTTCCTAGCCAAGGGAGCCAGCATTTGTCCAGAGACAGTCTCCGTGGTCATGTGGCTCGAATGACTAAACACCGATGGAATGTTGTTACCTTCCCACCGAAGTGGTACTTTTTTATCTACTTGAATTTGCATGCTTTCGAACTGCAAGGCTGGCAGGATGGAGCAACAGGCACTCACCCCGTTGTACAGATTTGAACTGGTGACCTTTCAATCAACCAACCCAGCAGCACAGCAGACTAAACCACTGCGCCACCTGCATCCCAATGATACACATATAGCACTATGCATATTATTACAAATGATAAGACAAGAATCTCAGCTCCCCCACTCACGAAAACAACAGACTGGATATGTAGATAAGCAAGCATCCATCAAAGAGTTTCCACATATAACTGGCAGATTTTTCCATCTGCTAGTAGCCTCTTGTACCTTACAGTGTGCTAGTCTGGGTTCCCTCAAAAGTTCAAGTGTATAAGAAGTGAGACCTGAAATCCCACATATATCATCAATTGGATTCTTATTCTAAACCATAAAATTTTCATTTCAGTTAATTTTTCACTGGAATTTACCAAGTTTGTGTCTCCCAGAATCAAATGTAGATTTATTTATTTAGGGTATTTCTATACCATTTGATTAGACAAGTTTTCAGAATGGTGTACAGAATATACTTAAAATATCAAATAATTTTATTTTATTTTATTTATTTATTTATTTATTTATTTAGGACACTTCTATGCCGCCCCATTCGCTGAAGCCTTGGGGCGGCTCACATCCATAAATAATCTTCCATAGAATAATATAAACTAACAGTATAAATTTTTAAAATTTTTAAAAGAAACTTGCCTGTCATAAGACAACCATATAACAATAAATTTTGACAGGCGTATGATAAAACAATAGCAAAACAATACATAGTAACATCTGTACCAAAACAGTTTAAAAGTTAATAAAACCACAATCAACAATTAAAATGGTGGGAAAATAAGAATGTTTTGACTTGGCACCAAAACATAAATAACATTGGCACGAGGCATATTTCCCTGGGAAGCTGCTTCCACAGATGGGGCACCACAGTTGAGAAGGCCCTTCATCTTGTAGCCACCCATTAAGGGTGGCTCATGAAGAAGGACTTCCATAGGTGATCTAAGGGTCTAGGTAGGTATATAGGGGAGAAGACCCTGCTTTAGATGTCCAGGCTGTAAGCCATTTAAGGCTTTACATGTAAGCATAAGACCCTCAAAGCCTGGACTTTAATTGAGAACCAGTGGAGATGGTGTAGCACCAGACTATGTTCACTTCTACTTTTTCTCATCGGGAGATGAGCTGCCCCATGCTTTAATCAATGATAATAAATGCATACTTTTCAAAAATATGCACAATTTGACATGGCTTTGAGGTGGAATTTGGATAAAAATTAATAAATTTAAATTTTGCTAACTCACACTTTGCTAGAACAAGGAGTTACACACCTTATTTCTTGCAGTAAACTAGCTTTTCTCCAAGGGCTTTTTCAAAAGCACTTTGTTATACCGCATGGGGATTAGCATTAAAAGAACAAACAAGCATTCTCCTTGTGTGATCTTATGAAGCCTTTGGTATCAAGCCTGTGCATTCAAACAATACACATTGGACTCCAGGGAAGTTTTATAGGCATAGTGGCTTCCAAAGTCTACACTGACTCAGATCATTTCATTTCAATGGAGTTCTGTCATTTCTTTTCAGCAAATGGACCCACACTTATAATTTAGCCTTCCCATTAATATGAATTGTGAAGTTTAAATACAAATGTATTTTAATGGCTAGATGCCATTCTGAGGAATATGAGTAATGAGACAGCAAATTTCCTATTTCTAAAAAGAAAATTCCTATTCTTTTGGGACAGAGTGTAGGTAGCATAAAAGGGCTTTCTGCTTAATAATATTTTCTATAACTATGTAATAGTGATCATAGTGGTTCTTTAAAAAGAGCAAAGTACTGTTGTGGAATGAGAACTTTATGTGAAGAAATGGCACAGAAACATAGAAGCAATCCTTTCACTGTTGCCTTTTCTTCATCTCAAAGTTGCTCTCACTAAACCATTCACTCTCCAAGATCCACAATGTATTTTTTAAGATCAGCCCTGCAAGAGAATGATCAGTTTGGGGCATGATTTTGAAGGGGAATAATTAAACAACTAGTGACAGATTTTATTTTCCTGAAAGCTATGGCAAATCTAGGCAGCATACTAGAAAGCAGAGACATCACCCTGCCAACAAAAGTGCATATAGTCAAGGCTATGATTTTCCCAGTTGCAATGTATGGCTGTGAAAGCTGGACCATAAGGAAGGCTGAGCGCCGAAGGATTGAGGCCTTTGAATTGTGGTGGTGGTGGAGACTCCTGCGAGTCCCTTGGACCGCAAGGCGATCAAATCAGTCAGTCCTAGAGGAGATCAACCCTGACTGTTCTTTAGAAAGCCAGTTCCTGAAGATGAAACTCAAATACTTTGGCCACCTAATGAGAAGGAAGGACTCCCTGGAGAAGAGCCTAATGCTGGGAACAATAGATGGCAAAAGAAGAAGGGGACAGCAGAGAATGAGGTGGCTAGATGGAGTCACTGAAGCAGTCGGCGTGAGCTTAGGTGGACTCTGGAGGATGGTGGAGGACAGGAAGGCCTGGAGGAATGTTGTCCATGGGGTCACAATGGGTCAAACATGAATTCATGACTAGCAACAACAACAACAAACAAGCTTTCCTCTCCTGCCACTTTCCCATCCAAAGTTATCCCCATGGAAGGCTTTTTTGCACTTTAAAAAAACCTGTATCAATGTACCCTGCATGTGCCTCTCAATAATACGCAGTTAGGCCCCACAAGTGTAATCTTAGTTGGTGTCAATGGGACTGCTGCAATACATATGCATTCTCATAATACAATGTTCCTTTTGATTAATCTGCAGCTTGTTTCTCATTGTTTCTCATTAACACACTTGATTGCAGTCCAGATGCACATCATCAGGAAGCCTAGAGCATTTTAAGGCAACTTCTGCAGAAAATTCACATTTAACAGTGGGCAAATTCTGGCCACTATCCAAGTGTCTTAAGCCCATTCATTTCAATGGGCTTAAGAATACTCAACTTCCTGTTGGATTGCAACCATTATGTACAACTTTTGCATATGTTTACTGAGTACCTGAACAAGAAGTTCAGATAACCGTATCATAGAAACCCAGCATAGATGCAAAAACAGCAATTCTTTGCTGCTACTGGGGTCCAGTCCTTCCATAAGATGGAGCAGAAGGAGTCAATAGCCCTGTTAGTTTATGTTTTTATTGTTGGCTTCCTTTGTACTTCCAATTATTTTGAAATCTTAGATAAAATATGGTATATAAATATTTTAAAAGCATATTTCTGCTTGCAGTAGCACACTAGTAGCACACTAGCATATATTAAGAGATACATATGGACACTGATTGCTCTGACTACATCTTGGTACTTTGAATCTATAGTGCTGCAGAGACTGACTAAAGTGTGGCTTAGCCCCTCAGTGATATCACTTGACCTTGGGAAAGGCATGATGCCCATTGCAATGTCAACTAAATTTAGATTGCAAAATGTGGCACTGCAAATCCTCCTATGACTATGCTGATGGAATGCAAAACCATAATAAAGGTATAATTGAACCACTTTGGATATTTCCATCTATCTACACTTCTCTCTCTCTCTCTCTCCCTCTCCCTCCCTCCCTCCCTCTCCCTCTCTGTTGGTACACATGAAAAAAATTTGGAGAAAGAACAATGGAATATGCCATTTGCAGCAATTATTTCACATCATTTACACTAGGGACAAACCCAAAAGTAGATAAATTAGATTTACTGGAATTTAATGAGTTCAAAGAAAAAAAGTTTGGGTTCTCCCTTCAAAACCTGGATGATTAATATGTATCGGAGTAACAGAATAACAGTATAGCAAGAAGGTAAATGCTAGCAAATAATGACATTGATCTATTAAGCTCAGCTGAGTAATGTGTAAAATTTTGCTCTTTATTTTTAAAGAATTTCATGTAGATAAACTGAGCAGAATATAGATGAAAATAAGACTGAAGGAGTTAATAATTACACCATGTCTTGTGAATACCATTTCTGACACACTGCCTCTTCTAATCCTGATGACCAATCAGCGCTATGTACCTGAAGATTCTTTTTAGTCTTTCACCTTTTCTGAATGACTGATCCAATTTATATTTATAACAAGACTTGCATTCGTGGTGACAGAGTTGTAGAAAACTCCTGTCATCATTCATCACAGATGTAATGCTACTGATAAGCAGAACTGTAGACACTTTTATGAAGGCTGTTCCTTTGCCTAGAAACAGCTGGTTACTTCTGTTTGCAGAATCATAGGACTGGATGAGCATTCATGGAAGATCTCCTCATGGTCCTGTTAGAAAAGACTCTCCTACCCTGTTAGAAGTCTATAGAAGAGCCACGGTTTTTCAACAAATCTTTTTCCTGACTCTAGCTGAGCAGAGCACAGCGGACCAGAGCAGAGGAAGCTGCTGCAGCTGGTCTCAGGCTCTGGAAAAAGCAAAATCCTAGGGAGTGAATGAACAGGGGGAACTAATGGGAGTTTGGCCATGGACTTGTAATGGAAGAGTATGCAAAATGAGTAGTCTGGAATAAATTCAGGGACTGTCTTTTCTAAGTAGCTGTGTACTCATCAGGTGCTCCTAAGATCTGAAATTGAAGGGGTGACCTGAGGGTTGAGACTGTAGAGAAGTTAACTAACTACTGTCAGCACATCTGTGGGTGGAGATATTCATTCTGTTTCCTGACTTCTGACTGAGCAGAACAGGGAAAACTACCCCAGCTGGTCAAGGGGCTATATAAGCAAGCAAATTCCTGAAGAGTGAGCAATCTGACCAAATGAATAGGGGAAATTAGAGTTTGGCAGAGGAGGTCAAGGGAGAAATACCTAACAATTTTAATTGCTAAATTTATTCTTGTATCACATACTTACATACTAGAAGACTCCACTGGTAACCTTCAGGGAAGACAAAACCATTCTAATACAATTAATAAGGCAAAATAAAAAAACCCCCACCTTGCTACAGTAGTAGGTGGCATATAAATGAAAGTATAAATATTTTTTTAAAAAAAGGAAGTGGAGATTATGCATGGAAAAGACCTCAGAGTCTAGTACTGGCAACCTAATCAAGAAGTCAATGATGAAATTTTTGAAACGCCAATACCAATGTTTCAAGGAGCCATGATGCAATAATGGACTTCATTTTTTCAATATATGTTGGGAGAAAAAGTCTACCTATATGGCCCCTCCAAGAAATTCCTGACTTGGGTTGCAGATAGATTCCTCCTAGAGAAAGTGGGAAAAGGAACTAGGTAATCAACTATCATTGCCTTTATGCAACAGAGATGATCTAGTAGATAAAGAAGCTGTTATGGGAACTCTGAAGGAACGTGACTATATCATTCTTGAAGTTTTGATCCTAATGAAAGTAAAAGCTATATGTAGCCAAATGTGCACCCTGCATTTTAGGAAAGCTATTTAGAAAAGCCATTTAACAAACTGAGAACAATGATAAATAAGGTACCATAGCAAGTGGCTCTAATGGGAATGGGATGGGTAGAAACTTTTAAAAAAGGAATTTCTAAAGGCACAGTCACAAACAGTTCCAACATGAAAAGAAGGTAGAAGACAAAAAAAAAAAAAAAAAAGGAAAGGAAAGAAAAGAACCTGAGAAATATATATACTTCTACTTCATTCATATATAT
>NW_025335268.1:111733215-111800069 GCF_004798865.1 Varanus komodoensis
ATATATATGAATGAAGTAGAAGAAATGTAAGGATGCAAAGGAATAGTTTAGTCAAGTAACACAGAATTGCAAAGATAGCATCAGGAAGGCTAAAGGAGTAAATGAGCTGAAGTTAGAGAGGGATGCTAAAAACAACAAAAATATGTTCATATATCTGCATAGTGAGAAACAGGAAAAAATAGCAGTTCAACTACTTAAGGAGGTTGGCAATGTGACAATAGAAAAGGTGAAAATATTCAACCCTCACTTTGGCTCAGTCTTCTCAGAAAATGAACTGTGGCAAAAGTAAACTACAAGCCGAAGGGGAGGACTGTACCTCGAGACTGAGCAAATGATCAAGGAAATCCTAATTACTTTGAATGTGTTCACATCTGCAGGGCCTGATGACTGCATCCTACAGTCATAAAGGAGCTGGAAGAACTCTCAGAATGTTTATTTTTTTATCTTTAAGTAATCGTGTTTTACATAATTATGTTATGTTTAAATAACCATGGAGGATGGCTGAAATGATGGGAGGAGGGGGCTAATGTTGCCCCTCTCTTCAAAAAAAAAAAAAAAAAAAGGAAAAGGGAGGAACCTGTTATTCTGACATCAATCTCTCAGAAAATTCTGGAGCTGATTATAAAGCATTCTATCTGCAAACACTTTGAAAACAATACTGTGCTTATTAGACACCAACATGGATTTGTCAAGAGCAAATCCTACCAGACTAATCTGATTTTGTTTTTTGATAGGGCAACTTCCCTTGAGGATTGTGAAAATGCTGTGGATATAATCTATCTTGACTTCAGGTAAGCTTTTGAGAAAGTGCCCCATAAGACCCCAATTAGCAAACTAGCTAAAAGTCAGCTAGATGGATCCACAGATGGCTACAGAACAGGATTCAAAAATGTTTAACAATGTCACCTTCTCAGACTGAAGTAATGAGTGGGGTACGTCAGGACAACATGAACAAAAGTTTTTGACACTTTGAGAACAGCTTTGAACTTAACAGGGGATTCCTGATCTCTCTTCAGTGGAGTTTGCTCCCCACTTAACACCTTGCTCCCCAGGTACACCTTAACAATGATAATTGCTTGTCTATCCTCTGGAAGAGCATTCTTAGATATGCTAATGCTTTGCCTGTTCAGGTGATTCTTTCCATATTGTGTTGTCCTAACCTCAACCAATTCCTACTGTTTTATGCTGATGTGCCTCCAGCATACTGATCTACTGATCCCCCAACCCTCTTCCAAAAGGCCTGTTCTTTGAGGCACACCTTAGACATGCCAATGCCTGCCTTCTTTTGTGTTATTTTAAATGCCTATTGTTTTCTCCTAATGGGCTGTGTACATCATCCCCCACCTGATTCCTAAACCCCTCCTCCAAACTGTATGTAATTGGCACGTTATGAAAGCTTCTTGCACAGGCTTTATCCTTGTAGTACCTTCTGGACTATCTACATGCACATGTATTTCTTGCATGTCTGCATAAACTGCAAATGCTCATTTGATTGTATACCTCTACAACTGCTCCTCAGGTGTTTTTTTCACTCATGACAGGTACCACAGGTTTCAGTCCTGGGCCCAGTTCTCTTCATTGGGATAAGGATTTGGATTAAGAGGTGCAGAAAATGCTTACAAGATGTGAAGATTAGATAAAATTCAAAGTGATCTTGATAGGTTGAAAGGCTGGCTGAAAATAATGGAATGAAATTAAATAGAGACAAATTCAGTAGGGACAGAGATGGTTTAACTTGATGCCCTGTATTGACTAGGGGCTTCCATACTATAGCCTTACTGACCCCTTGCAACTCTACAATTCTGTGAAAAGAATCTCAATGCCAAAATGAAGAGATTAGAATAATGATTTTTTCCTTCTATGGATACAAATAATGCAATGAATGAAGACTTTCATCATACAATTAGAATTTTTGTTTTGTACTCCTATACAGATATTGTGTTCCTGCAAACTCTGCAAGGTTTAAAGATTGCTTCAGAAGTATAGTTTGGATCCAATGGTGTTATTCCACAAACAGAGTGAAAATCATTGATGGAATGGGATATCCCTATCTTTTCTTTCATTCTGCAATTCCTGCATGACCAATATATGGAGGTGGGTAATAAAAGGAAAGAGAGAAAAAGGGAATTCTTGTTCTTCCAGACTGTTGGGTCCAAGCTATCAACTCCTTCTATTATTCTGAAACAGTACTCTAACAAATACCTCTACCAGCCAAACATAAAGCAAAATGCTAATTTGGGATACAATAGAAACATAGAAACAGAGCAAGTCAGAAGGGGTCTCCCAGGCCATCTAGTCTGACCCCTAGCTCCAGCCGACTCTGCTCATGACATGCCCACATTGTGCATGTCTAGCCTATCCTTGAACAGCCTCACCGATTGGGCCTCAACCACCTCCCGTGGAAGCCCATTCCATATCCTCGGGGTCCTAACTGTCAGGAAGTACTTCCTGGCATCTAAATGGAACCTTGGTTCCCTGAGCTTTGCTCTGTTGGAGCGCGTCCTGCCTTCCTCTGCAGGGGATAACAGGTCTCTACCCATCTCCATGTGACATCACCTCACATACCTGTATGTCGCCAACATATCCCCTCGGAGTCTCCTCTTCTCCAGGCTGAAGAGACCCAGTTCTCTCAGTCTCGCCTCATACGGCATCCCCTGCAAACTGGCCACCAACCTTGTGGCCCTACGCTGCACTGACTCTAACCTGGCTATATCCACTCTGTAATAAGGGACCCAAAACTGAACACAATACTCCAGTTGCGAGCGCACCAGAGTCTTATAGAGTGGTAGTAATACCTCTCTCGATCTAGAAACCATGCTTCTGGCTATGCAACTAAGGGTGGCCTTCACCCTCTTGACCACCACATCACACTGCTGACTCATGTTCAGCCTGCAGTCAACCAGCACCCCAAGATCCCTTTCACAAGTGCTGCTGTCCAGTCCCTTGTCCCCTAACCTGTACTTATGTCACCCATTCCTATGCCCCAAGTGCAAGACCTTGCACTTACCCACGTCAAATGCCATCCTGTTGTCCCCAACCCACTTCCATAGTCTGTTGAGATCCTTCTGGATCTGGAATACCCGCTGCTCAGTTGTGGCCACTGAGTATCATCTGTGAATTTGATTAGCAGACTGTTCACCCCTTCTTCTATGCCATTGATGAAAAGATTAAACAGGATTGAGCCCAGGACAGAGCCCTAGGGGATCCCGCTTATCATTGGCTGCCATCCCAATGATTCCCCACTAATGGTTACCCTCTGCTTTTGGTCAGTCAACCATGCCCTAATCTATTGGACAGTGCATTGGTCTATCTCAAAACTCCTCAATTTCTCAACCAGGATATCAGGGGGCACTTTGTCAAAGGCCTTGCTGAAAACCAGGTAAACCACATTCACTGCATTCCCTCTGTCTAGCGACCATGAACCTTGTCATAGAATTCCACAAGGTTTGTCTGGCAGGACCTGCTATTGTGGAAGCCGTGTTGTGTGGCTGTCAGCCTCCCTTCCCTATCTAGCATCACTAGATCTCACACTATTATGAGCCTTTCCATTGTTTTTTCTACAATGGACATAAGGCTAACTGGTCTGTAATTCCCCATGTCCCTTCTACTACCCTTTTGGAAAATTGGGACAACTGACACCACCCTCCAGTCCTCTGGAACTTCACCCATTCTCCATGAGGCCCCAAAAATGGAGGCCAGTGGGTGTGAAAAAACCCCTGCCAACTATCTTGGGTGTAACCCATCAAGGCCTGGTGCCTTTGTAACATCCAGTGCCCTGAGGAGCCCCTGACTTCTAAGGGGGGTGACTGTAATCTGTACCCCTAAATCCCTGGCCTCATCTAATCTCCCATGCAGCCCTCTTGAAGTCCCAGATTCTACTGCTCGACCTGCTGCACGTCCCGATTCCCATGATCTCAAAGCAAAGAATGGAGTGGTCACTTGCATCCAATAAATATCATCCAATGATGTCCAATAAATATCATTCAAATTTGTCTGCACACTACAACCTAACTGTTTTTAGTAGTGAGCTTTTATTTTTGTCCCAAGCTAGATCATACAACTGTCTAATCAATTGATTTGGCAAAAAGTTGTGATACGAAGATCAACAACTAGCTTTGACAATGCTGCTGTCGTTCATCTATCATCTTTACTTATAGGATTGGTTCAATATTTTCCTGTCACTTTATTAGAGAAATAAAATAGCACAATCCTACATGTGTTTCCTATAATGTAAGTCCCAACTGAAGCCACATGTAGCTGAATGTAGGTCAACAGTAATAAATGCGGTAATTTAAGGCACAACCTTATGCAAGACTGAAAAATGTTATGCTGGCTGGTGCAAGCTGGGAGCTGTAAATCTTTTTTCTGTTTGGAATGGCAAAGGATTGCATATGTTCTATCCATCTCAAACTATTTCAATAGGAACTAAGTTTAACTAATTTAATCTGGATATGAACATATACATTTAAATTGATTAATCAGTTACATTTGTATAAATACCTGGTATAGAATGTTCTAATGGGGAAATCTTATTTCAATAGTTTAGATCAGTGGTGGCGAACCTATGGCATGCACGCCGCAGCAGGCACACAGAGCCCTCTCCACCAGCACGCGAGCTAAGGCACCCCAGCATCGCCCCAGCAGCCGAGCATCGGATAACAGCACACACAGGGGCCATGCACATGCTCAGAAAGGAGTAGCGGTGCCAGGCAATGATGTCACAAGCCATGACTCATTAGCTGCGACTCGTCCGAGCTTTCGCATGCCGGTCGGTACGCTGCCAAGGATATATGTATATTTGGTTGGACTGGCTATGAGTTGATTTTTTAAAACTAAAACCTCAGTATTCAGGTTTTATTGCAGTGTTGGCACTTTGTGACAAATAAGTGGGTTTTGGGTTGCAGTTTGGACACTCAGTCTCTAAAAGGTTCACCATCACTGGTTTGATGATCATTTGCAAGATATTGGGACTATATCTAATTGATTTCTGATCTCAGATTTCCCACAGGAAACAACCTTTTAAGGTTTTTTGCCAGCCTAAATGCAACACTGTTTTTATTACTACACACTGTAGCAAAAACATGTTTATCTACTTTAAGAGACTTCATTACCACTATCCCAGATAGTTTGAAGCTTGGTCTAATATCAACTCTAGATCTGTAGAGATAGTGCAACACTGATATTAATGAAATGCACGGTTTATCACAGAAAGGCTGAGATAGGATAGTTAATGTTGACCTTACATCAAGAAAACCATTATAGAAATCTTACTTTAGCCATAGAGTAAAGGGATGACCTTCACCACAGAATTCTGTTACTCATTTGTCAAATGGAAAGAAGAGCCACTTCTCTTTCAGATTTAAGCAAAAATAAATAAATAAATAAATAAAATCAAATTGCAGAGGAGATGAAAATTCTATGTGAGTGATAAAAACAGTGTTACATGTTAGATGCAGTGGTTTTTAAAGCCTAATGCAATGCCCTTGGAGCAAATGAAAGTGCCTAAATTTCACCCACATTTCATTATAATGCACTTAGCTTTCCCCTTTATATTTGTAAAATAATCTTGAATAAATTTTCTTTATCCAGTTTTTGTTAGACCACTGAATAAAGTCCCATTCACCAAATGTAGATGGCATAAATCTAATCTAAAAGATTTTCTGAAAGGACAACATACTATCTGCTTATCGTTCTCTGAAAGAATTGCACACAAAGACCATTTGATATTTCAAAGTGAACTAAGCATGCAACAAAATGATACCCCAAAATTTATCAAATGGCACATAAGATATATAAAAGATCTTTCTTCTTTCTCCATGTCTTTGCAGCTATTCCATGCCGGTGATAGGTGTGAATATGAACATCCCATCTCTGCACAGTGCAGGCTGCTGCCTCCACCACCTACCTCTTCCTTTTCTTCATGGAAAAATATCATAGGCAAAAGGGCAGCATGCTTTGCCATTGAAAAGCCACTTCATGCACCAATCATCCTTGCAAAGAAAGGCCTCTTCAGCAGGTGCTAATGCACTGACTAGAGTATTTACTGGTCTGAAATATTCCTGGCAGGAGCTCCTGGGGCAAAGTTAAGCTCTAGTTATGGAAGAACAATGGTCCAGGCATCATCAAAATTTCAGTATCCCCTTCTACCCCTTTTCTTATCATCGTGTGTGCATATGCATGTTCATTCACACCATGAGGAAGAGATGCCTGGTAGAGTTTAAGGTCACAAACAAAATT
The DNA here is from genome assembly GCF_004798865.1 of Varanus komodoensis. NCBI lineage: Eukaryota > Metazoa > Chordata > Lepidosauria > Squamata > Varanidae > Varanus > Varanus komodoensis. The sequence goes on from NW_025335268.1 coordinate 111,739,453, forward strand.
GTGGTGGGGAGCTATGCAAGGTATGCTGTGTCCACTTTGATCCTATTCACAGTTATTCACAGTCCGTCCATCTGTCTGTCCTTCTGTCTTCCTGTCCTTCCTCCCTATACTGTCCCGTAGCTTAAGCTGTCTGGGAAGCTTACAGCAGTGCATAGTATACTGGATTGGCAGGTATGTTACACCATGGATACTTCCATAAAATTTTCATTGCAACTTCTCCCTGTCCCTTTCCCTTAAAATTTTTTGAGAAGAGGATCCTACTTATGGCCATTCTATGGTTTCTTTCAGAGTTGCCTTTCCTTCTTAACAAAGAAAATCTGTTGAGGAGAAAAAGACAGAATGCTAGTACAATGCCTTGGGACTGTTAGTCCTAGGACCCTCTGAGTAAAAGCATCTTATACCCTGGGGGTGAGTACTCTTTCTTTTGAGGGGCACATTTCCTGCAAAGTCATCTTTGTGGGGAGAGCACATGTATACAGCAGAGTTGGTGGATGCAGAGTCAAAAGTGGGTGGGCATTTTTCTCACGTTTTCTGCCTCTGCAAGGCTGCATGTCAGTGGCCACAACTTCTCTCCCTTGGAATACAGTTTATATAGCCACAGTGCATATACAGCTGAAATAATTTCAAAATATAATTTAGAAATGCAGACATAGAATTAAGTTGGAAAAGTGATTTTTAACATTAAAAGTATGATCAAAATGTGTCTGTGTACACATATATCTGACAATAAATTTGTATTCCATATACTTATATCTCTGCACTGTATATTGATTGCATCTGATAATGAAATATTTTGTGAATGAGAAGTTACAAAAAGTAACCTTTTTCATGCAGTGCCTATGTTGCTGCCACGATGGCAATTTGCACACAAGTTCTTTCATAATTACTGTGTAATTATTGTGCTACTGATCCATGATAAATTGAAATTCACAGTCAATGTCCCTCAAATGAGTCATTGCAAATTTGTATAAATTACATAGTGAAATGGGCTTCATGGTAAAATTCATAAACCAGATAAAATTCTGAGAAAAACAAATTCATTAGAACAATATTATAACTGTAAAATTATATCAACAGTGAAAGAGAAAACATTGGTATTGTCTTGGATCCAACGTCCTGTAAAACATTTTATGTTGTCTTGAATTTAGCTCAGAATTGGAACAAACAGAGATATCTTTGTGTGCATAATCCAACTTGATCCATAACAAGAAACTAAATTCAGTACAAGGAAAAGTCAACATTTTGCTAATATAGGATCAAGTTCTTTGCTATGAAAAATAGATGATGATGATGATGATGATGACGATGATGATATCAGTACTGGCCACACAGCCAGTATTAATTTGCAACCCTTTTCCATTTACTTTATTGCTGGGTTTCTATGCTATTGTAATGCAACAGAGTGCTATTTTTTTTCTTTCATACTGCCAAACAAGCAGCAAATGACATTTGAAATCTCCATTTAGAATCTTTGAAGAGTTCTTAAAAGAAGACATAACCTCTCCTCTCCATAGCTGAAAATGCTGCCCCCTATTTCCCAGTTGCTACAAATAATTTTACACATTTTTACAAGATAATCCATGCTATCCCACCAGAATGGGAGCACCTTTTTTAAATAAATTGCTCTCCATGACTAGAATAGTTATATTTCTCCTTCTCCTCCATTTACCCTTTTCCTAATAAATATTTATTTATTGTATTTGTATACTGTCCCAGAGCCCAGGGGCTTTATGGGTAGCTCACAAACAACAGAAACAACAATGTAACATAATTGTAGTAAAATAAGTTGACAGCCTAAAACTACATAAAATCAACTAATATATGGTGCAAAACGGGAAGACAATATAAATAACAATAAAAACAACAGTAAAACCAGCAGCAAAAAGCAAATAAAATCATAGTTCTAAAAACGGGTACGAAATAAAAAAATCTTTACTTGGTGGTGAAAGCAGAATAACAAGGATGCCCATTGCAGCTCTTTAGGAAAAGAGTTCTAAAGATGAGGTGTGATAACAAAGGAAATCATTTTTCTTGCCAATTCCCCCCTCACTTCACTTGGGGGGGGGTCATGAAGGAGTGCCTCCATTGACAATTTAAGTCACGGGTCCTCAAACTATGGCCTGCGAGACGGATCCAGCCTGCCATGCCCATTTATCTGGCCCGCGCTGCCACCCGTGCGCACGCTCGCTGCCGCCTTGCCATGTGGGTGGGGAGGGCTTGCTCATTTGGAGATGGTTTTGGACTCGTTGGGAGATCTCCAAGTGAGCAAGCCGCCGCTGCTGCCTGCCTCCCACGTGTGTGTGCGCATGTGCCGCCTCACAGAGTGGGTGTGGAGGCTGTGGTGGTTCGCTTGTAGGTGGTTTTGGACAAGCTGGGAGATCTCTGAGCGAGCGAGCCACTGCCGCACACACCCACCGCCACCTTTCATGGGCCCAACACTACTTCACCGGCCTGTGCCCCAAGGCACCCTCACTTCACCAGCCTGCCCCGGTCACCGCCACCTTTCAACTGGCATCCAATTGAAAAAGTTTTAGGACCCCTGATCTAAGTGATCTGGTAGGGATATATTGAGACAGGCATTCCTTTAGATGTTCTGGTCCCAAGCCGTTTATGGCTTTGCATGTAAACATAAGCACTTTGAATTGGGCCCAGGCAATAATAGGCAGCTACTGCAGTTGGTGGAGGACTGGCGTGATATGGTTCTAGGACCGGACCTTGTTAATAACCACACTGTTCTGTTTTGGATTAATTGAACTGCCCAGACTATCTTCAAAGGCACCTCCACGTAGAGCTCACTGCAGTAATCCAGGTGAGAGGTTACTAGCACATGGAGTATAAAACACCCATAAGATCACCTCTGGATGACACCTTGAGGATGCAATGGAGTTGGCAAAGAAGGCCCTCTTTGGCATCTTCACTGCTGTAGAATAAGCCTGATAATGGGTACTAAGACACATTCAGTCAGATTCATTCTAAGTTTTCCCCCACCTGAGTGTTAGCCATCTACCCTCCTGCTTCATCACTCACAGCTCTGATATATATCAAGAAGCTGGTTAGGCTTAGCGAGAGGGAAGAGGGCACCTGGGAGCGACTGTGTCAACTGCCTGGGTCATCTCTGTGTTCCACAGGGTGACCTGGGCTTTGACAGAAGTGCCAACCATGCCAGCTGGAAAATTCCCCAGAGCCCTCTGGAAACCTTCTGGATCCATAAGACTCAGGAGGTTAACATGAACAAGAACAATATTGTTATTGCTATTGCGTATTATTGCTATTATTGTGGTTTTCAATCCTTTTAGACCTCTATTAAAGCTAAAACTTGTTTAGAGCACAATCCTAACATAGACACCTTGGTGGTAGCATGCAAAAAGCACCAAAATGGGGAGTTCTATGGGTGAGGCAGGAAGAAAACGGCAGGGGACGGAGGAAATGGAGGGGCTCAGGTTTCCCTGTTGAGTCTGGCTATGCCAGCCTTGGAACTGGCATAGCTAATTTCCTTTTATTGCTTCCCGTGGGGAGAATGTAAGGAAATAGATCTCCCAGACTCAACAGCACAGCAAATCTCTTGTCTGCTTTTCATCCTGGCAGGCATGAGATGGCTGAGCTGGGGATGAAGTTGTAAATCACTGTTGGCAATCCGCACTAGCACCACTCAGGAGTGCTCTGTAAATGACTCATCTATGTGAGCAGCGAGGGACTGGTCCACGGCAAGGAATTCCTCCCATTTTAATGTATGTGAATTATTTCTACACACTGAACTACATCATGACTGACCATTTTTATGATTATCTAGTGAGGAGATGTCGCAAACCATATCAGTACTATTCTCATCATTCTCAAATTGTGGTCAATTCTGAAAGTTTAAATACTATAAAATATATAAAATGCACTTTATTTCCTGACTAAAAATAACTGGTGTTTGCTTTGCTACAGCACCGGCTCAAGGTGAGTCTGTGCAAAAGGCATATCAATTGGAACGGCCAGTGTCCTCATGACTTGTACCTTAAGACATGCTTTCAGCTGACAGCACATATGAATGACGACACCAGAACCAGGTTTGAACCATTCTTAGCAAGACATGAACAACCTGCAGTGACCGCCAACTTACATACTCTCCTCCTCCCTCTTGGCCAGACAGAGGAATTCAGAAGCTTTGGCTACTGTTTGCCCTGAATCACCATTTTCACTTGGTTTGCTTTAAATTAACTGCTGTTAACTTTAACTGCACCATTACTTCATTTAGATGAAACAACAAAGAGTGATTAAAGGGGAAAATGGAAGCAATGTTTTTGAACTTTTCATTTTGGCTGAATGGGAGGATAGGGGAGAGGTTGAATGTGATTTGTTAAGACTACCATTACATCTAATTCCCAACACTATGCATACTCAGACAGCACTATAGAAACTGTTATTACTGTTAGAATGCATATGCTATGTATACTCTGTTTTCCAGAAACAAAAAATAAAATAATAAAATAATGCCGTGTGAACTCTTAAACTTGAAAGAGAAATTGAGAGAGAGAGAGAGAGAGAGAGAGAGAGAGAGAGAGAGAGAGAGAGAATGAATGACAGTGTCAGTGCTTGATGTTATTTAGGTATAAATCTAGCCTGTTTACAGTACCCTGCATCTGTTGCAAAGTCCAGTGGAATATATGCAACCAGCAATCTTTGTAATCTTTTACAACATGATTCTGATGTTACATAAGGATAATGTCATGATTTATTTTTAGAGTTAGTGTTTTGTGAAATGGATAATGCTAGGAAAGAAGGTTTGGTGGCTTCTGAAAATTTCTTTTCTTTTTAGAAATAGGCAACTGGTTGATGCCTAAGTGAAAGCATAAGCATAAGCATAAAGCATAAACTAAATTTCTCCGGAGAGCACCTTTATTTTGTAGAGATGACAAAAAGTCTAGCTCTGTGGTATTACTGGGCTAAACTTGAACAAAATCTGCCACAGAAGCACACATTAAATACAATACACCAGTCAATAAAGAATTCACCTTTGCATTTAATGACTGCAAAAGCCAATAAAACATACACAATATTTCTATTCTATCTGGAAAGCCAAATGGTCATTTCAAAATGAATCCCCCAAGTAACAGAACCATGTCAAAACATTCAGCTTTGGAGCCTTTTAGGAATCGCCAAGTAACCTTCACACCCACAGAATTAGAAGAGTAATAACAGAACACATACAATTCAAGACAATAAGTAGCAGTATATGTAAAAGATCTCAATAAAATATTATGTCAAGTAATTTTCTTTAATTAAACAAAAGAGCCTGAAACTGCAGTCACAAAAAGCCATCACACCCAAATACTTCCACAACTGTTATTATTTTATGTGTGTGTTGAAATCCAATGCTCTATCTATTCTGAGATCCAGAATAAGCACCTTATCTTTTAAAGCATGCCCTTGTCACATTTCTTTCACACAGACAGCTACCTCAACAGTTGAAGGGGCAGCAATGGAAGATTTCTAGCTATCACCAATGACAGCATGGGGAGAACCAGCATGTGGCTATACTACAGGTTGAAAGCATCCTATTATTATCTCTTACACATGGGTTTGCACAGACTGGCATCTGTGTGTGGATGAATAATCCATGAGTTTCTAAGAGTTCCACCTGTGACTTTTTTAACGCAGGTTAAAGGAAACATTCCAATCAAAGGGACCACTCTTAGGTCAAGGTCCAAAACTGGTTTGCCACAAACACACACAAAATACACACAGGAGTCATTAAATAGATCTTCACTGAAATAGGCAGCACACATGGTCATGAAGTTAAGTTATGCATACACACATGCAAAATACATTACAAAGTCAATCCATTTAGTGTAGACACTTTGGTCTACCTACTTCAATGTAGTATTGGAGTTTTAAACCAAAATGACCAAATAATAGTATGTTGTTACATGTTTTTCAGCGCCAGGTTAAGACCTTTTTATTTAATCAATATTTTAATAAGTTTTACTATTGAATTGTATTATTGTATTTTATTAATTGCAGCCAGAGTGGGTTGTCAACTTATTTATGCTGTTAGCCGCCCAGAGACGTTAGTAATTGGACAGCATACAAATTTTATAAATACATACATACATACATACATACATACATACAGGCATTAGGGAAGAAAAAAATCACATTATCTACCCATTTCATTTTTCAACAGTGACAGTATGAATCAGCTGGCACTGGTACCTCAAGAATTGGTCCTAAAAGTGACTTTGGATATCCTAAAGAAACAGGGTGATGATGCAGTCTAAATTGCACTGCCCTTTTGCATGCTGGTATAACATATTTCTCATCCCCATATAAAGACATATGTGCTGTTTCCATAGTTGAAGAGCATGCATCATCTTTTATTTCCTTCCTTAGATTAGAGAATGCCAGGACAACTTTAACTTTTGAGTTCTCATTTTGTGAAAAAGCTCTGTGATCCTACTGAACCTAAACTAATTAGAAAATACTGCTATATAATGAAAGGGCTGCCATCTATTTCCTTCTTCTTCCAGTGAAGCAGATGTTCAAGACAACATGGTATTTACATTTCACCATTGTTATTATCATAGCTCAACATTTCTATAGCACCTTTCATCCACAAAGAGCTGAAAACATATGATAGATACACAAACAGATCACTTAATCCAGCACTGAAATGACTTTGTGACAGCTGCTTAACAACATTCTAAGATTCTGCAATGACAGAAACTTTGGAATATGCAGTAGAGTTTCCTTAACAATATTACTGTATATTGTTGCCATTGGCTAAGCCAGTGGCTCTCAGTCCTTTTGTTGAAGAACCAGTAATTTGACATGCCAACTATACCATGACTGAACAATTTTGCAGTGGACCCAAAAATGCATACATGTTAGCCTTGGCTAAGTTGTCCCACTACTTCATTGAAATTCATCCCATTTTTCTCAGATAAATAGCAAAATATCAATTAAATTAACATAAAAACTTTATACTGTATACTAAGAGGTTTCTTATACCAAGAACTTACATTGTTATCTAAACATGGTAGGCTGTATCCAAACTATGTTCTATGTAGTTCCCATTGTAATGAATTGAATTTAACTTGCCTAACTTGAACTAAAATGCAACTAATTTAGTCTAATTTTTAAGTCTAAACTATCAAATATAAATATTATTCTAAGGAAAGTAAAAGTGGTAGCAATAACACATTCTACATATTTCCTTTGTACAAAGGATAGATTTTGAGCTATTTAACTTATATTAGGTTTCAGAAGCTTAAGAATTCACCCTAGTTAGAATCCACACACTTAAGAATTCATATGCAATAAATAAAAACGTAAAACCAAACTATTATTCCCATTAAGAGTTCTTACTGGTATAGAACCAACAGATCAACCCATCTTGTTCTTCACAACTCCCTTGTTCTGAACAGAAGCAGTTAGCTCATTCACACAATGTCAGGGGTGGATAATAAACCAGCATGGCATTAACCATGCAGTGTATGCCAGAGATGGTGGCAAAACTATCCACAGGAGCAGAGCTAGTTGTGATAATTCATTGAATGGCTTGTTGCTATGGTTAACAGTCACTCAGGACCCTACCTATGCCCATGGCTTCTGGTGCCTTGCTACCCAGAGCCACAAGCCATGTATTTGTTTGACATGACAAGCCATGCTGCTGAGCATAAATATCTTAATCTCCTCAACGTATGACTGGCAGCAACCATGTGAATCAGGTCAGAATGCATTATATTCCCCATTCCTGCCTCTTCCTTCCTCTCAGCCTTCTGTGCTTACTGAAAATGCTCCTTTGGATTGGGTAATCCTCCAGAATTACGCAGTTACCAGAATTATCCAGGAGGCTGAGCAGTCCTCCAGAACTGAGATCAGTGCAGCCAACCAGCCTGCAGCTAGAGGGTGGAATTAATGGAAACAAACATACTACCCACTAGTGTAAGAGAAAGTACCTTCAGCAGAGGCTAACTGCCAACATAAATATTACTTTAAATCCACATCTAGCAGTCACTTCTCTTTTTCTTGCTTTACTTTAGAGTAGGAGTAGGAGCCCAGTCCAGATTTTAAAGCCCCATTAGCCTTTACTAGGGCCTGATCTGCATTGGGACCTGTGCTAAATAAAAATGCTAGATATGGATTTAAACTAATATCTGGTTTTTATGCAAAACAAAATATCTCCATGCATAGTTCAATACAAATGAAACAGAAAAACCAACATTCAAATGTATGGTCTACACCTAAAGCCAGAATTTAACACCTTTTCTGAATATACATGCTCATACAAATGCGGATATTCCAAATGGTATTTTAGTTATTTTGTCACAGGTTTGGCAGCTATGTTTAGGAAGCCTGAACATTAGGAATATTGTTCTCTTTTGTTCTATTGCTGAAAACTAAGTGGAAAGGAAAATGAAAAGTGAGTCCCCATTTTCAGGCAGTCAATGCCAGAATTACTTTTAGGGAGTGTTGCTTCGTGGTGTGTTGTGTTAGCACAGTGTCAAGTTAAAGCAAAGCAAACTAATTCAGAAGCAGAGTTTGCACATCTAAATGAGGTTAAATCCTTTTTTCTTTGTTTTTGTATGACCAGAGCTTTTTATCTTGGGTAGGTATTCCCTCAGGAGAATGGGTTCAATGAATCGTAAAATGCATGCTTTTACTTAGAATAAAGACTGCATTTCCCCCCTTTCTGAGTAAAATGAACGCTGCTGAAAAGCCTGCCAAATAAACAAGCAAAATGCTTTAAATGGGCCTCTAGATGGCAGGATGGGACTATCCACTACAGACACCCATGTGATTAAAATGGTATCTCATAACCCTTACAGAGCTTCTCACATGTGTTACGAGAACAAAGAATATGCTTCAAAAATAACATATTTGGAATAGACTAGATGAAAGATTAGTCACAAATAATTAGAGTACTGCAACTTGTTATTTTATCCTTGTCATCATGAGATGGTCTGCAGTATTTGTATTTGTATTTTTTATTTCTACTGTTGATGGGTTGTTTATTCAGTCGCAAGTTGTCCATCAGTGCTCCAGACACTGTGACCACAAACTTTACAAAGCATTGATCAGCTAGAAAAGTTGAAAAAATATTTCATAACATCTAGTCTGCCATCTAGAGCTTCCTTTCTTTTAAAACAAATATTATTTGTTCTGACTTCAACAATGCCTTCATCAACCTGTAGTCTTCACCTCTGCACTGACAGATGCATACTTAAAATTCCCAGTGATCTCTCATCTAAGCATCAATCGGGGACATACCTGTGTAGTTTGAGCAATAGTATTGCTTGCCTAGACTTCAGTCCTCCTACCCCAATGGCATTTATATTCTGTAGTACTGTACTTCCTCTGAAACAACAATAATTAGAATCACTACCCTCTTTGATCAATTCCTTGCACCAGAGGACATATTTAGTATTGAATCTTTCCCTCATTCCTAAATTGAGCTATGTATTAGTTATGATTTTCATGTAATTACACATTCCTGACTCTAATTAGATATTCTTATAGACCAGTGGTGACTCATTTTGTCTATGTATAGGTCTATTCACATGATCCTGAGATAAATCTTCCAAATTCTGATCTCTTTTTATGTTGATCACAAGGGTACAATGAACCAAACAGGGGTTCTTGACTCACCATTCTTATTCTTATCATTTCTTGCTTTAGTATATGAAGAATAGAGACATATTCTCTAGCTTGCAGAATTCAGAATTTCAGGGAAAAACACAAGTAACCTATGAATGATCCAGAATAAGTTGCAAGAAGGAATGATCTGAAAATTCTGTAATTCTGTGTTTCTGAATTGTTCTATTTTAACATTTCCAAATCTTGTCCATTGATAATGCATGTTATTTGGATTCAAGCTTAATACTTAACATTTTCATGGGATATAAATAGCAAAGATCTAACCATAGCTTTCTGTACACATATTTCACAGTAGCCTTTCTGAAAATCTTGCTAAGCCTTGAATGAATATTATGCATGCCATGACCAAATGACTCTCTTTCTTCAGCTACGCATAGTGTTGGTGCTATTCTTTCCTCTTTGAAAAGTACACCTTTTCAGTTGAGTTGCTGTCATGAGATAAATTGTAATATTGATGGAGCTGGTGTTTAACCGCAATAAAGTCTGTCTGTCTGTCTGTCTGTCTGTCTGTCTGTCTATCTATCTAATATTGGAACAACGGGTATCCACTGTCAAACATAGGTATGCTTAAATCCATATAAAAATGTCATTGTTGCTAAGTGTATGGCCTGGAAGTCAAATTCCTGCTATGGAAATTTTCTGTATGGGAACCTTTCTGCTTTGGAAGTAGCTCTAAGATCAGATTGTCTTCACATGTGTAGAGACGTTGTTAATAGGAAAGTTAACATCTTGATAAAATAGTGAGTTAAAAATCTAATATAGAAAAGCCCTCTGTCTTCATATACCGGTTGTAATGCTGCACTGCAAACTAAATAGTGCATTCTTGTAGGCAACACATTCTACCAATCACATGACTGTTCTAGACCCACTTCTTAATTTTACATCTCATAATCATTCCCCATATCCCCCTAAGACCAATTGTGACAGCCTATTTACATAGTAACTCAAATATTCGTATTTAAGATGCTGCTTGTGGTAGGGGAGAATGCATGATTTGGAGGCTTACTCTGATATCTTGCTATAGGTACTAGCTATCCAGATGAGACATGCCTGCAGGAATTGTGAACAGCCCAAATCCTTTCATAGGTTTGTATCATGAAAAAAACAAAAAAACAAACCCAACCAGAACCAAAAACAGATAGTGCTTGCAGCAGAAGTACCAGCTAAAAACATTCAATATTTCATTGGCTTTTTCATGCATTTGTAGTAGAGAAAGCATGAATGAAATTAGTACTATTTGTCACACCCTGTCTCTTTGATGGTCCCCACATTATTTAACACAGGCTGGCCTTGGCAGTGGACTCCCAATGAAGTCCTTACCTGCAGGATGTTGTGGCATTGGGCTTAGCCACACCCAGCAAAAGGCTAACTCATATATCAGGCTATGCAGGAACCAGCCCTGTGGCTCAGGTTTATCCTGGCCTGGGGTCAGCCACCCAAGTACAGTGCCATTATTGTCATCACACTGTATGCCAGCTGAACCAAAGGGACCAAGGGAATCATGAAATAGCCTGAAGTTGCATTTCAATCCAGGCTGCTGTCAAATGGAACACATGTGAAAGTGTTCAGAAAAAATCTGTGTGGTATACAGTACTTTCAAAGAAATATTGAATCAGATAAAATCTTCTAGTTTTCTGTTCTTCAAGGTAGAGAAGACGCGCCCTTCATAGCATGGATATTTTTCATCATGTTTCTTGACTTACGGTTAAGAAGCAGGCTGGCATTGGTTGTGCCTAGTTTGTTGGCAGCGACACATGTATAGTTGCCAAAATGCTCTTCCGTCACATTGTTGAAATTTAAAAATGATCTTGAGCTAAAGCTTTTAATAGTAATCCCTTGTTGTCCATTGATCAATCTAGAAAAGGGGGAAATGAAAATACTCTGTTAAGAAGCTACAGGTTTTGTTTTGTTTTAAATTGTAACACATGGATGGAAACTAATAGTTTTCACCAGAGCGGGAAAGGTGAGGGAGGCAGGGAATGAGCTAACAATGTAGGAAAATAATGCTGCTATTGCCATGTATGAATGATCTATTATTGCCTCTTACTTCAAATGAGTCAAGTTCAGAAAAGGATTTTGCTTCCTAGCAATAAACTATGGATGTGCAAATGATTGTATGGCACTATTTTTCCTTCAGAAGGTGTCTATGTTCAGAAAATTATGGATGTTTGGCGGTTGTGGGGAACCTTTCTAGATCAATATAAAGAAAACAAGAAATGGTGGAACCAGAAGTAAAGGGAAGCTCAGGTGATTTCGGGAGATCTTTGGTCTGCATATAATGTTAACTCCACTTAGAGCAGGCCCATTTAAACTAATGAGCCTAAGTTAAGCTAACATTGTGTACTAATCTTGTATTCTAAAACAAGGCATGGATAAGACAATACACTTATTTATGGAATGAAAATTATTTATCAGTAATTCATCAAGGTGCTGTTAAAGATGATTTGGAAGTCCAGAACTCTCAGAACCAACGTTTGCATGCTACAATGAATATGTATGTACAGAAGAACCAACACTGCATACATTTGATGGGTGTCCATGTCACGACAACACGCTGTGCAGATAAAGTATGCATGGTGGGATGTTCAGGAGACAATTCACAGTGCACCCAACAGAGGCTGAGGCACAACATAGCTTGTTCCCACCCCTTCCCACTGCAGGTCATCCAGGGAACTCTACAACAGGACCAACTTGTCTGCTTTTCCCCCACCACTATTACAAGCACTTCAATCTCCCTTTTTACTTTTTTTTGCATGTCTTGGACATCACAATCTCTGGTTTCATGTCTAGTGACAGCCCCTTCAAAATGCTCAAGCAGCACATTTGAGAAGCTGTCACTGGTTCATCATCCTCTTTACTCGTTGTTGTTTTGGTGCAGGAAATTTGTACAAACGCTTACAATTTTTAAAATCAATTTCTCTAGACTAACTTGTGGAAATTCACATGTGCACATATGCCTGGGTCCAAAACAACAATGTAATGGCATGCCCCACCTGGGCAATGTCCTGGGGAAACATAGAAACTGAGCAACTCATAAGGGGTCTCCCAGGCCATCTAGTCTGACCCCTGGCTCCAGCGGCTCCGCTCACGACGTGCCCACCATGTGCATGTCTAGCCTATCCTTGAACACCCGCACCGATGGGGCCTCAACCACCTCCCATGGAAGCCTATTCCATACCCTCAAGGTCCTACCTGTCAGGAAGTACTTCCTGGCATCCAAATTGAACCTGGGTTCCTTGAGCCCTCCTCTGCAGAGGAGAACAGGTCACTACCCATCTCCATGTGACACCCCTTCACTTACCTATATGCTGCCAAAAGTCTGCTGTCAATTTGCAGCAGGCACCCACTACAGGCATTGACCCAGAAAGCCTGCAAAGAGCTATATTCCTCACTTCGCTTTCTCTTGCCAGCTGTTAAAAGATCGTGGGTGGCCCTTGGAAAGGGTGGAAAAGTGTGAAGAAACTGGCAAAAGTTAGATTCTCTCTCTCTCTCTCTCTCTCTCTCTCTCTCTCACGCGCGCGCGCACACACACACACACACACACACACACACACAGGAGCTCACTGCAAAGGGGACAATCTGGCTATTCTGTTTTGTGAGCAATATTCAATCTCTCACAATATTCAAGCTCATGTTTTGACACTGGTCTAGAGAAGACAAAGTGAAACAAATGTATTACAGCTTCTGTGGGTCCATGCCCATGGTGAATGCATGCTGCACTTTGGAAGCAGACTTGCCCCAAGACATTGACCGGGGAAGCTTGCCATTTTGGACCCATGGAAGTGTACATTTGTCAAGTCCAACTAAAGGATAAATTCTAAAAAGTACTAAACCATTTAGCACAAAATTCTTGTGGTAAATATAAATAAATAAATAGGCACGACAAGCAATTGACAGCCAGTGTCACTTGGGCATTTGGAAAGGGTTGCCAAATCAGTGATTTCAGTGTGGTAGGAATGGGAAGAAAGCCATGGCAAAGGCAAAACGGCTTGTGATTACTGGGGTCATCAACTCTGCTCTAGTTACTCCACCATGCTGCTTGGGCATCAATGGGACAGCTGGCACTATTGGAGGCCCAGACTAGTTGCTAGCACTGCTGGTGTCCAGGCCAAGTGCTTTGCTGATTTTGCTGACTGGTTGCTAAATATTTCCACAACCAGCAATAGGGCCATTTGCCTGGGTATTGTTGTTACACACTCTGGATATTTTTGTTATATAAACCAAGTCACTGCCTCTACTTTTGACTCCAGTATTCAGCTGAATGTATGTATAGCTGAATGTATGTACAGCTACACAGAGCTTCAGCTGCATCATCAGAAATATTTCCTAGAACCACAGAAAATCAGATATGGGAATTAATCTTGCATGTCTATCCAGCTCTATAGGGTTGTTCACCGGATCAGCCTCTTACTATAAGCAATTGCCCAGAAGATGTATACTAATTGCTTAGCTTAGCTAAACTACAGTCTATTTTGCACTCTTAGTTAAACTACAATCTATCAGGAATGCTCTCTTCTCCCAAGATTAGTATACTGTATATTTGCAAAACATCTCAGGCTGCTTAGGTCCTACACCAGCATGAAGGCTGACACTTGTGCTAAATTCTTAATTACTGCTCTTGCAAACCCCTTTCTTTCTTCTAATGCTTTTTGATTCTCTTACTGGCAGCCCTTTAAATTGATTGGTTTGGGCCTATTGAAATGTCTTCTAGTGCACCTCCAAAATAACAACACCTTTAGTCCTTAAAGATATACCACATAAATCTAAATGACCCACCTTTTCTTGTCTTTGATTGCTTAGCATAATAGGGGTTTTTTTGCACATCCTAATGACTTTTCCTTGGTTCTACAAACTGCTCAGATTATCACACTAAATAAACAGTTCATGAAAAATGAAGGGTGTTGTTCATTTATAAAGAAAAGCTTTCAGCTAGGCATATTTCAATCCTAGGAGAAATATAATTCACATCTAAGGTAGGAATTCTACTACACACATTTACTAGGGAGTGAATTCTATGAAAATAATGAAGTAAAAATGTATAGGGTTGTCATACAAGGAGGAGTATATAAATATTTTGATGAAAGAATACCCTATGGATATTTATACAATATTCACCCCCCCACCACCACACACAAAATGCAATCTACAAGGGAGTATGCACTCGTATTTCCTATAGAAAGCCCAGTTTTCTTAGAAAGAAATTTTGCAAGCCAAGTTCAAAGCTTTAAAGTAGAGATAAATGTAAAATAGTAACTGTGCCTCCTACCATTGGGCAAAAGTTTTATAAGTGGAAAGGAGGCAATAGTTTCTTTAATGCTACATTCTGCTTTAATCTTTGCAGCTACTCCTTCCACTACTCATGGCTGTGTCCCTGTCCTTCAAAATGTCTGGTATTTGACAGAAAATATACAGAACTTAAATAGGCAAGTGATTGCTTAGAATTATGTCTACATCAATGCACAAAGTGTAACAGAACTTCTAGTGTGCAGAAAACCATAGTTGGAACAGAAAGTTTAATCCTTTTTTCAGCTTAACATATCAATGCATAGAGTTAATTCCAGAGGTGGGCCTATATAGTGAGGTGAACAACATTTTTAGGAAAGGAAAAAATTCTGATCAATCCTCCTCCCCGTTTACCTTGGGTTGATATCCCACCATAGCTTATAAACCATACTGGGTAAGTGTGTTGTGTGAATCTGTGATGAGTTTGACAGGATAGCTTAAGTCTGAGTTAAGCCTCCCTGGTAACTCATTACTTGTTGTTGGAGTTGTTTTCCCGTAAGGGGTTTTCATGTTATCTGAACCTGAATGTTAAGACTGATCTTAGATCAGCCTCACAAACTGATGAGCCACTTGGCAAGATCAGCACTATCCCTTGCTGCTCTAAGTGCCCAAGCAGCACTTGGGGGTCTCTCAAAGGCCTTCCCTGTTTCCTGCCACAGCCAGTCTTTTTAGGCTGGTAGGACAAACAAAAAGTTATCTCTGGTTACCTGGCATGCTTGTCTCCTCTTTGGTGCCAGTGGTGCCAGCAGAAAAGGGGAGAAGGGGGAACTCTCTTTCTCAATCACTGCCACTGTGCTGAACTCCAAAAGGGCCCACCATGGAGGCCAGTGGCAGAGAAGCAGACATTTATGCCACTTTCTGCTGTGCTAAGCCCCAAAAGGAGCTTGGCATGGTAACGGATGGCACAGATTTGCTTCTTCACTGCCTGCCACCATACTGAGTCCCTTTCGAGCTCAGCATGGTGGAATGGTGGGTGATAGAGCTTGGTAGTGGTGCAGGACAAAAAAATGTTGAATGAACTCATGATCCCAGCTCCCAACCCCCAATTGATCCCAGGTTCCCTAGCCCAGCCTGCCTCCATGACTCTGAAAGGCCCCGTGGAAATGACACACAGGAGCACTCACTCCAGCTGGCTTGATCCCTGCTTCTCCATACCTTTGTTCCTCCCACTGCACTGCAGAATGGGGCAAATCTTAGCCTTCCTGCACTGGAACAGCCTTTCCTTCTTCCACTGCTAGCATTCTTAGGGTAGGTTCCCATGACAGGCACACGCCATGCAGTGTGGGAGGTGTGCCCTTGGGATTCCTGTAGGATGAGCAAGGCTGAAAGGTGGACAGGGACCCTTTGTTGAGCTGTGGGCTGTCATGTCATACAAACCTATGCTAAGAAGGCCACCCAAGACACCGAGGGTGACAGGAAATAGCTACCAGCTTGCCAGTGCAAACATTTTGGAGTTGTAGAAGCATCAAAAAGAACCTTTAAACTTCAAAACCATGCCACTGCTGATAGTGAGCTACTGATTGAACAATTTTTTGCCACTGATTGGACAATCTCTGATGAAAAGTCCCTGTTCAGTTCCACTACTTTTTATATAGAGGGAACAATAGATGACAATTGAGGGCAACAGAAGAAGGGGACGGCAGAGAATGAGGTGGCTAGATGGAGTCACTGAAGCAGTCGGTGTGAGCTTGAATGGACTCCGGGTGATGGTGGAGGACAGGAAGGCCTGGAGGAATGTTGTCCATGGGGTCTCAATGGGTCAGACACAATTTCGCAACTAACAACAACACTTTTTATATGGTGAAGAATTTAGGGAAACAGTTTCCACACTTTATAAAAGCTAAACTTAGGGAGAATCTGGGGAACAGTCCAAGTTTGAGACTTCTTTTGTAAAGAACTCCAGGAGGAAATGAAAAGCAAACGGCACCCATCTTAGATTATTTGAACATTTCCCTAGTGGAGCCATTCATCATCAGGACACGTATGACCAGATTCAGATGTTGGAAATGCATAGTTAAATCTGAAAATACTTAGCTATGCTTGATTTTTCAAAGAATTGCTTATTCTTCATCCTGAAAGCAGAACTCTTCCTTATATAAGCAATTTAGCATTTAATTTTGATATATGGAGGCAGCATATTGTAAATCTAAGAGAGAGGTGTAATTTTTCTTAGCATTCAGCCTCAAAATGCATCTCTATCATTATTAATGATAGAGCTGCATATTGATGATTTAATATTTTACATTACTTTAATGCTTCTATTTTTAAATGTAATCAGTACCCAGTTCTGCATATAAAATAGTAAGATTTTTGAATAGCCATATGTTCACATGGCTACTATACACTAGTAGGAAATAAATGGTCCTTTTGAGAAGTCCTGAAGCATGAATTACCATTGCACAAAGCAAATATGAACATTTATTCCCTTACGGCATGTTCCCATATGTATCTACTTGGAAGGAAATCCCATTAGCTTCAGTGGAGCTTACTCCCAGGTGAGTAACCTAGATTGGAACCCTAGACTGGAATGAGCATTTCCACTTTAACCTCATGCAATCTATTTTTATTAAGCATGCGGTTCTTTCTAAAAATTCAATTTCATTTTTATATATTTGATATTGTTTAAATCATTTCATTGAAAAGAGAGAATTTTTTTCATTTGGGGCAACCCAATCAAGGAAAAAAAAGTCGACAAAATAGTTACAAGCATCTAAATCAATCAATAGCAAAATGAACAATTCAACCAAACTAAGTGCAAACTGTGAATTCAAATGTACTCCATAACATGCGTAATGATGAGCCAAACATTGTGAATGTTGAATGCTGATGATATTTGAGATGGATTGTTGTACAAGATTTTTGTAGTTATTAGTGAATCTTCTATAGGATAATTAACTAGAATAGCCAGAAATATCCAGGATTACTGAATCATAACTGTCCCAAGGTGAGTCATCCAGTTGTACTGATCTATAAAGTATGTAGAATGAAATAGAAGAATGAGGTTTATCTTTTATTAACTTGTTTTCTATAAGATAGGACATAATTTTTTTAACGAAGTCGAATTTTAAAATGACACCTCCTGCAGTCTAGTGGTGCAATCCAGAATTCTACTGCCTCATTCAATTTAATATACACAATGATCCTTAAGTCATCTCAATGTTACCATGTACTTCCAATCTCTTCTGTGCACTTGAAATAATAGCCATACTGTTCAATAAATTACTGTATCCATGGTCACTAATCGCATGGTAAACTTTAATAAAGTCCCATGCCCCTAATTATACAGTTCATTTCAGCATCTAAATTTGAAAGTGAGTGTTTCCTATACACTTGGAAATATGGAACTTGTATGAGTGATTATTAACAGTGCAACAGTAGTATAAGAAACTATTATGGGTCAAACAGCAATCATACTTGGCAAAAACAGCTATTTTCAAAGAAAGTTACTGCAGAATTTCGGGTAATATTTTCCCCCTTCAAAGTCACTTTTCAAGGAAACTGTAATTTTTTTGTGGGGGAGGAAATGCTGCTTGTTCCTTATATACATTGAAGCATTGTAGTACAATATGATTTTTCACTTGTATTCCAGAGATAATTACTAAGATCAAGCTGAAGAACAGCATGCATCAGCTTCCAGTCCTGAATAATATCTGTCTTTAGGCTCATATGTGAATTGATTAATGATAACATAATACATTAGACCATTATAACAATTTAGTCATTAATAGAGTATTTGAAATGCACTTTTTGTTTGTTTCATATCTTTTAATGGAAATAGTATTTTATATTTAACCTTTTGGGAGGGTCATTCATCGACACCTCATTTGCAAGAACAACATATTTCTGCTTAGCTTTATGCTGTGCCAATCATCAATACTATATTATGTAGAACATTTTAGTATGCAAGGCACAGTTTTTCTTTTTATAATCTTTACAAAGCCTAAAGGTACAATCTTATACATGATCAGACAGAAAAAAACCTATTTGTTCCAAAGTTGTGAGGGAGTTCTAGGGAGTTCCTTGCTCCCCGCCACAAACCCCCATCTAAGCATACATTCAATAGTTCCCTAAGACAACACAACTTTGTGGGTTTCTGTACCTGCATTACAATGGATGATTTATTTGGGAGAGATTTTACTATACACCAGATACTATGTAAAAATGATCTATGACATGGAAAAAAATGGATGATAATAGCAATGTAGATATGATTGGTGTTTTGTGAATCAAAATAGCACATAAGCCAAACTCTGGTTAAGCCTTTAAGATGATGGTGGTGGTGGTGGTGGTGATGATTCACTGGCCCGATAATATTCAGACTCCAAAGTAACCATATTTAAGAATGAAAGCAGGTTTGATATACAAACTTACTTCCTTTCTCCTTTGTACCATTCAAAAGCTGGGGGAGGAACACCCGCACTTTCACATCTTATGAATCCATTCCCTCCAAGCGTCACTCCACTGGATTTTATTTCCTGAATTGTTGGGGTAACTATAAGGAAACATAAATATGAGTTATTGAAACTTAAACTCATTATAAAACCATGCAAAATGTGTTGCTCACTGTTACTTTTATTTTTTTGCTCAAGTGTATGGCATTATCCAAAACATTTTGATGAAAATTATTATACTGCCTGATATACAGCCTTTCTTAGTATCCAAAGCATCTTGCATTTTTCTTGCTGGGCTCTTTATGACAGAACTGTTAGGTGGTTCATATTAGCATTCCCTTCTAGCAGAGGAGTTGAGTTCAAGCTGAGAGGATGGGCTGCCCAAAGCTACAAAATGAATTCATGGCTAAAGGAAGATTCAAACCAGAGCCTGATTAAGTCTCTTATCCACTATGACATATCATGACAAATTTTTCGCTAATTTGATGCCCTCCAGATGTTATGGACCGCAACTCTCAATTATCCTGATTACTGGTGAAATATCTGGAGGGAACAATGTTGGGAAAGCTTTGTTGTGGTGGTGATTGTTACATTTATATCCCAACTTTTTTTCTTTTGTAAGGAATCAAAGTGGTTTATATAGCTCCAACAACAACCCTGTGAGGTAGGTGTGGATAAGGGACAGTGACTGATCCAAGTGGGTACTGGAACCAAGATCTCTCAGGCCCCCAGTCTAACCAGAATCCTGAAGTTCAAGGAACTATGAAGACAACTCCAGGATAAAATTGTGCAAAAAAACTCGATCAAGATTGAGTTACAGATAAAAAAAAATTCCCAAACTATGAACCCCACCCCCGAGAATTAAACCTATTATTATAAAAAGGAAAGAATATGACTCAGCCACAGCTCTGCCTAGAGAGGGAAGTCCACCAAACTCAGTGACCAGCTGAGGAAGGCATTGCTCCAAGAAACAACCAAGAGACCAGTGGCAACTGTGAAGGGGAGGGAAACCTGGATGCTTCACAATGCTGGGCTTTCTGGAAGAATGACATTGCCAAAATAAACCCACATCAAAGTCCACTTGGCACTTGCAAAAAAGTATATGGAAGACACAGCAAGAATGCAGAAACATGTTTTCTGGTCTACTGAGACTAAAACTGAACTTTTTTTTTGCCTTGCTGAAAAATGCTATATGTGTGATACAAAGCCAAAAAGACTCATTGCCCTGACAAAAGTACCACCACAATGACATGTGGTGGTATTAAAACTCATGATGTCATGATGCTTTTCCTAGGTGGGCACAGGGTAATTAGTTGGGATTGAGGGCAATATGGATGTAGTCAAATATAGGGAAATTCTAATTTAAAACCTGTTCCAATCTGCTGGTATCCTGGGACTGGGATTGCAGTCCACCTTCCAGGAGAAGGATGGCACAGAGCACAGAGCCAAAGTAACTCTGAATTGATTTAAAAACAAGGATGTGGATGTCTTAGAATGGCCCACTCAAAACCCAGATCATTGCTATTCTAAGTTCAGTTTAAATATAATTTATGTGCATTCCTTAATACTAAATGAGCAGGAATCGACTTATAAATACAAATTGATTTTTCTAAGCTATATTCCAGCTAATCCAGTGATGTTACAGATGTGTGAACTTATGACTCCTCATCATTCTCATTTTTCAGTTTGTCATGTAAAGAGGCAATAAACTTTTATGATGCCAACTACTGCCAAATAAGGAATATCTATATTAAGGAGCAGATTCCTATACTGGACATTGTCATTGTATGCCTTTTATATGCTTACTGTTAGACCAGAAAGTAAATCATTTGCAAATTATTTAAAAGTGCATAAGTAGGGAGACTGCAACACATCCAAACAAACTTTAACTCATGTGAGCTGCAACTTAATACTTTTTACACAGAAGCCTGATGCTAACAATGATTATCTATGGGTGGAGAAGGACACCTGTTGAGCAAGTGGAAACTGCCAACAATGTGCATATAACCCGCTGATGAGTTGCTAGGAGACATTTTTTATAAAGGATATGTAAAGCAGGTTTGTTCATCTGTATAGCTTTAGGGACCACCCACAATACATTTTCATACGCCAGGTTTCTTACTCACAATTGAAGTCTGCAGAAATGGGGTCTTTTTATTTCTGAAGTACCTCTTTGGTTTATGCAGCATCAAGTACTAGTGGGGCATAGTAGTTAGAGTCAGACTAGGAGTAGGAAAACAAAGAACTTACAGAACCACTGGCTATTATCTTCAATAAATCTTGGAAAATGAGAGAAGTACGGTATAACTGAGAAGGGCTAACATTCTCCCCATCATCAAAAAGGGGAAAGATGAACCTGGGAACCACAGATCAGATGGTCTGACATCAAACCCTGGAAAAATTCTGGAGAAAATTATTAAAAAATCAGTCTGCAAGCATCTTGGAGAAAATGCAGTGATTAATGGAAGCCAACATGGATTTATCAAGAACAAATCCTGTCAGACCAATTTAATCTCATTTTTTGACTGGGTAACCTCCCAAACAGACAGAAGCGACACTGTGGACACAATCCTCCTTGATTTTAGCAAAGCTTTTGACATAGTGTCCCATAGCATTCTGGTAAGCAAATCAGCAAAAGTGGGCTGAGTAGAAAAAAAAACTATTAGACACACAGAGTGCTCATCAATGACACCTTCTCAAACTGGTTGTAGGTAACTAGTTGGGTGCCACAGGGTTTAGTCCTTGACCCAGTGCCCTTATTAATGATTTGGATGAGGAAGTACAAGGAAAGACAATCAGATTTTCAGATGATACAAAACCGGGTGGAATAGTGAACACCCTAGAAGATAGATCCAGGGCAATCTTGATAAATTTGAATGCTGGGCTGAAAGCAACAGAATGAGATTCAGTAGAGACAACTGCCAAGTCCTTCACCTAGGAAAAAGAAACCAAATGCATCGATACAAGATGGAAAATGTGTGGCTCAGCAGAACTGAAAAAGACTCAAAGTAATTGTGGACAACAGGCTAAATATGAGTCAACAATGTGATGCAGCTGCAACAAGGACAAATGCTACTTTGGGATGTATTAACAGAAGTATTACTTCCAAATCACAAGGAGTAGTAGTTCCCCTATACTCCTCACTAGTCAAACCTCATCTGGAATACTGTGTCCAGTATTGTGAGATGATTGGCTTCTATGTTCTTACAGCAGAAGCCAGGCAGGGCAAGAGGACATAGAAGAAAACACTTCCTTTTCCCACCATTTATACTTAGACAAGCCTATTAGATAAGCCTCATTTGGCTGACTTCCCTCCTGGTCCTAAAGATTCCTAGCTACTCTCTCACTCCCCATAGCCTCTGAGTGCTCATATGAAGTCACACTAAGACATTTCCCATGGAGTGTGCACTTGGAGAGAGTGAAAATGCATGAACAGATCTCTTTCCCCACATAGTTCTTTCTCTGGCCTGGGAGAATGGGAGCTACTCCATCCTGTTTGGAAGCAGTGAAATTTGCTTTGTGATAAGTCTTCCAAGTTCTGTTGATAACAGAATATAAGGGGATCCTAACATTTAACTGGAAAAACATTGGCTAATATCACATGCTAACTAATTCATCTGTTTATGCTTAAGGTAGCAAAAGGTAACTAGGAATTTAGCAAATGCTTTCCTTTGATCACTATTTTTACTTCATTTTCAAAACTTTTTAAGCCCTAAAATTGTTCATATCTAACAGGAAACATTTAATGAAATATATTTGTCCTGAAAATCATTCATGGATTAGAAAGTCACCACACCTATTCTGCGCCATTAATTAACAATATATATCTCCAAGATTCCTTGAAACCCCTTAATAAAGAAAATAAGAGTTGTTTAATTCTGAGCCCACAAAACATGCAAGTTGTTGACCAATGTATTTAAGTTAATCTAAATCAAATAATGCATAACTTGACCATTTTCTCATTTAAATAACTGTCTTCCATTTGATGCCATCGGTACAGACCATTTATAGAACTTAACCTGAGCAGAAACAGTGTCAGAGCACAAAGCATTACAGCTGGAACCCACAGCCTTTCCTTTGGTGCCCCAGACCCCTTGGATGCCATCTGCCCTACCACCCTGCTGCTGTGCTGAAATAGGCATAGCAGGAGCCCTTGTGATCTTGCTGCATCTGAGCCCCCGAGATTAGCTACCTTTTTGCCTCCTGCAGTCCACTCTTGAATCTTTCTTCCTGCTGCCCCCTGCTGCCAATAAATATATATTTTTAAAAAAAATCAAATGTACTTCTTCCCACTGTCCATGAATACCTTTTAAAACATAGGAGTCTTCTCTGGAGACAGGTTCCTCTAAAGATTCTCACACAGTCAGAGAGTAAAGCTTCATAGCAGATGTGAAGTAGCATACCCATGTTTCTCCCTTTTTTGTCCTGAATCTTGGATCTTTGTGCTGCCAGATCTTTTTTACTTTTTGGGTGCTTTGGCCTATGCTTTCTATTACTCCAGGATAGTCAATGGTGAGAAATTATGACATTTATAGGCCAAGCATCTCCCCCATTGCCATCTTATAGAGATTTTGGAATATTCCAATATTATCTCAGAAGATGGCACACAGTACACTTCCAATAAAGCACCCAGAAGTGGTCTTAAATGATTTCACCATATGTTTCTGAAAGGGTTTACAACTAGAGCTGCATTAAGATGCCACTTCAATTTCATTGGTCCATTCACAAGGTTACAAAATGGAGGCAGCATTTCCATCAAACTTCACTGGAGCTAGGAACATTTCTCAAACATTTCTGCTCCTGGAAAGGATATCTCTTAACATGTTTGTGGCATGTACGTATGCACATGCTTAGTAAACTGGTCTGCTGCTGCTTTCAGCAACTCAGCTCCAGAACAGAATCCCTGTAGGCTGTCATGTCCCTTCCAAGGGCCTTCAACATGATGCTTTCCCAAGATATAGAACTACTTCCAAAGCTCTGCTCATTGAAACACGGTGACACTCTAAATGGTAGTGGCCATGCTGACCCTTTCTGTTTTTTGTTTGACACACGATGTTTCTGGAATGAAACTATATCCTGATGTGTTAAACTTAAGCCCCTGCCAGGGACTGAACATTTTTGACTGACACTTCTTCTGACTGATGAAAAATACTAGCTGTTTCCAGCTTGATTGCATGTTTCTTACATTTTCCCATATCTATTCAAAATCGGAAAAGTCTGACTTGAAAAACCTGTCTTGTACTTTGGCTTTTACCAGCCTTCTAAGAGGAAGTCCATGTGGTTCATAAATAGCAGATCTATTTTGAAAATGTGGCAGAAATGACTCGAATTTTATGATGCAGAACTGTTTGCAGGCTGGGAAGAGCTAATATTGACTATTTGCTTTAATGATGACTCCTCAAAGTCTCACATGCCGCATTTGGGAGTGCAGCTAAATTTCTGGCTAAATTGCTGGCAATGTATTAGGCTTGCAATCTGGAGCCACCTGTTTCTTACACAGTAGCATAGATGACATGGAATTATTCTGGATGAAATTACACTTGAGAAGACACCGTAAGAAGAGCCGTAAAAAAGAAGCAGGAAAATGTTAGTCTACTTATGACACAGCTCTCTACTTAGTTTGAAGAAATGCTGATCTTACAAATGCTGAAGCTATGCTATTTTCCTTCTTTTGCTGGAATTAACATGGCCATTTTTTCCCCCACAACAGCACTTCCCACCTCTCTCTCTCTTTCGTTACACAAGTAGCAGAATCATATCATCTTTTTTCATTCCTTCACTTGCTAAATTTCTGCTTATTGTGTAGCTGCTAAAGGCCAAAGAGCAGTACCTGAAAATCTGACCACCAATGTAGAAACAAAAAAATCATTCTGAAAAGAAGCAACAACATGTAAAAGCTAAACATCCACTAATATGAAATGTTGCTGTTTTCTATGTAGAGTTCAGATTCAAGGGGAATTGATCTGAAATAACTTTAAAAGTTGTAGGCTGAGGATGGGGAGAAATGCTTCCTGAAATGTCCCCCCTCTCCCCAATATTTTGGCTGCCATTAGAACAGACCAAATCTAGTCCTGCATTCTGTTCACACACAGCCAGTCATCTCCCCACAGGGACCCACACACAAGACACAAGTGCAAGAGTATCCTCCTGCCCAAGCCCCCAGCCATTGGTCTGCATTGGCGTGCTGCCTCTGATAGGAATAGGGTAGTCTAGGAATAATCTTTTGTGGTCCATTTGTGATTGTAGAAAGTGGAAGTGTTTTAAATCCAGTGGGGGTATAGCATGATTTGGCAACTCTGTCAGAGAGGTAAATATTCTTTCCTTATTTGTCCAGTGTTGATCATTTTTCTTTGTGAAGGATATTAGGCCCTGATTTGTTTGGAATACTCTCTGTACTCTCCCTTCAGTCTTACGTTGTGCAAATTGCATTCACTCAGAGTTAAAGGAGGGGGGGCATGGAACGGTGGCATCTTCCTCCTTCTCACCTCTTTGTTCTGACTTGGCTACTGGGTGGGCATGCATTTAGATTAAGGCTCCTAATTGCCTTTCAATTTTGTTTAAATTAGAATCAAAATTAGACTTTCTGCAGATATAAAGCAGATTTTGCCTAACTGCTGAGAGAGGCGATTTGACTGCGAGGGAGAGTGTTTTCTGTCATTGGACTGTTTACTTTCGTCCTAGAGGTTTTTGTTTCCCTGCATTCTCCTTGACCAAGTTTTTTAATTAATGGACTACTTTCTATCTCTTGACAGGCTGAATTAGTGATGGGGGTTCTGGCAAATGCCACAAGTCTGCTCTTAGTGCCGCTCCCAATACTCACAGCATACATAGCCCCGTTGGAGGAGAGAGAGCTTTCAATTCTAAGCTGTTTTTTCTTCCTCTCCTTTTCCAGCTTTTCTTTTCCGGGGCTTGTAGTAGGCCGTCTCTTTCTTGTTCTCCCCACTTTGGCTGTAGATATGTTCTTACTTTTCATAATTGTGGCTTAAATTCTTCAAAGTAAGTGGGAGCTGTATGTGAGTGATGTTACTTTGTTGCATCTTCCCTCCTCCCCAAATTGCTTGTATTTTTCAGTTGTATTGTCTAGCTCTTGCTAACCTTTTTGATGGTGGTTGTATCAAACATTTTATTTTGATACATTGATACTCTTTTCTTTAACTTTGACTTTTGTGGATATGTACTGTTGAGCACTATTTTTGCTCTGATTTTTATTGCATCCTCTGGGTTGGAAAAAAATGGGGTCGAGTGACAAGAGCAGATAAGTAGGTAAATACATCACAACTGTTTTGATTCCCCAGTTCACCAAAATTTCTCCCTCCCATGTGCATTCCCCCGCAGATGCAAACATATGCACATGCATTGCATAGCTTGGGAAAGCACTGGTGAGGTTGGAGGATCTTGCATAAAGTCACATGGTTACTAAAAATGCAGTCTTATGCTGGTTGAGGAATAGTGGGAGCTGTGGGGCATTTCTATATCTAAACATGCCTTAGGATTCTGTGCTCCCCCTTTTTTGGCTTGCTTTATTTGGTCTGAGGACACATGATGCTGCAACAGCAAGGGTAGGCAGGTAATTTGTGGTCCTCAAGATGTGTTGGACTACAACGCAATGTTGTCTGAACTGGCTAAGGTTGATGGGCACTGTAGTCCAGCAACATCTGAAGGGCCACAAGTTCCCTACCTCCTGTGCTACAGTGTTGAAGTCATACCTCCCAAAGGAAGAGTGAGATAGAAACAGGAGTGTCTCTAATCAGGAGATGCTCTGGGCACTGCTCTTCCAGCAGTGTCCCCTCTTCTGCACATTTAGGACTTCACCAGGACTTTCACCTAGAGCAGGAGCCATCAGAGTCTTCCTGGCACAGTTAGTAGTGCTAGTAGTGCTCCTACCCCTCATCAGTGGTGTAGTGCTACAACAAATTGTCTCTGGTCAGAATTTTAAACAGAGTTAGCCAGTCATAGATTATCACCTCCACAAAGGGAGAAGGCATCTGGATGAGGCTAAAGGATCTGGCGGGAAGAGCAGGCACAGCCCAGCTGCTAACTTTCTTCACAGGGATTAGAGGAGCAGCAGCAGCTCCTGCTATATGTCCATTAAATGGTATGCTCTTTGAAAGGAGTTGTGAACGTGTCTGCGTGTGCAGCCCGGGGTTTGTCTGTTTGTGTGCATGGTCTGATTTGGAGCTTGTCTGGGGGTTGAATGCATGTATGTTGCTGCCTTTGTGTCTTTAAGTGATAACATGATCAATGTTACTATCATGATCACTGTTGTGGTTTGTGTATGTGCACACACACGTGTGCGTGTATGGTTTGAAATCTGTGTGCCTCTGTGTGAAGAGAAAGGCCCAATATGTTCTTGCAAAGGGTTTCATGTTGCTTCACAACAGCTATATTAATTATTATTACATATAAAGGGATGTCTATATTTTCTCCCATGCAATCTGGTTGTTATTCTTACAAAATATGCACAGTCTGGATTTTTCTTTTAGGTTGCTTCTGACAAGTTCTTCTCTAGTAGATTCCTTGAGATGGATATGAATGGTTCTTCTTGGATGCTTTCAGAACTCATCCCTGTGTTCCGAAGGCTGCTTTTCTCTGTGGCTCTGAAAGTATTTATATTTTTAAAGTCATCATCATTGTTGTTGTGTTGTTATCTATCTTCAAGATGTCTTTGACTTTTGACAACCATATGAATGCATGTCTTCCAAAATGCCCTTTCCTTGTCAACACTGCTCAGCTTGTAAAATCAGCATGTAGACTTCTTTTATAAAATTGATCCACTTCATACTGATCTTCTTCTTTTGCCTTCTACCTTCCCTAGCATTAATGTCTTCTCCACTGAGTCTTTCCTTTTCATTATGTGCCCAAAGTGCAACAGCCTCAGTTCTGTCATTTTTGATTGCAGGAAAAGTTCTGGCATGATATGATCTAGGACTCATTTGATCTAGGAATCTCCTTGAGGGTGGAGCTAACTCCATTTTGTGGAAAAGGGAGAAGCGGATTTTGAATCAACTTCTAGCATGGCTTCTCTAATTAGCTGACACATTAACTTGATGTTTTTATTTCTGTTTTTTTCTATGAACCTCTACATTTCCTTCTTTGCATTTCATTCCTGGCTGGTCTTGCTTTAACTTAATGGATGACTATAGTTAGAATCCCCTGCTACTGATCTGCTGGGAAAGGGAAAAGAGAGAGGTTAGGGGTGGAGGATGGGGAATGACCGACTCACTATAGTAAAACCACCCAGAAAGTTGCAAATACTGGGTGGTGTAGAAGTTCAATAAATGTCTAAACATGGTTTGGAGCTTGTTTGTGTGAATGTGCATGCTTGATGGTGATAAGCATGCACATGGGAATGCCTGTGTCCATGCAAGGGGTCTGTATTTTTCTGCTGGCTTCCCAGGGAACGTCGTTGCTGTCGTTGTCGTCGTCACTGTCATCGTTGTCGTTGTCGTCGTCGTCGTCATCATCATCATCATCATGATCTGCAACTACACATCAATACTTTAAACAATCCAGTCTTTACTCTTATGAGAGATGCATAATTTTGAATGTTGTACTGGAATCCTGAGTAGAAAAACCCTAGTGGATTCTTTGAGAAGAATATACCTAAGGTTCTTTGAACACTTTAGAACTCATTCCTGTGTTCCAAAGGCTGCTTTTGGTGTAACTCTGATAATCTTTTAATTGCTATTGTTGTTATGTGCTTGGAATCAGAGAGGCAGTTGTTCTTGGAATGCATTTCCAACTCACACTGATCTGGACTCATCAGAAGGGAAGGAGGAGGCAGAGAGGAACTGGGAATGAGGGGCTGTAGTCTTCATGATGAAAGAACCCAAGATGCTTATCTCAAGTCCATCCTTCCCAAGAGCTCAGGCAGGCTCTGAGAATAACCAAGAGGTTGTTTAGGTTCATGGCAGAGGAGCACTCAGAGTTAGGCCAACCTGGTACTACCTTGACCTTATGATATGGCATTGGGAGAAGAGAACTAGCCAACTAGAGGGTTCATGTACAGTAAACAAAAAAAGGAGTGATAAGTAATTTTTTAGATTGGGTTCAATGAACCTCTCTGTGCATGCTCAGAGATACATTCTGTGGTGATTTTTATTGGGTATTCTTTGATGAATAAAGGGCTTTTTTTGGCAAAATAATGATCTGTTACCTTGAGAGTGTTAAAGGAGGGAAGTCTCAGTTCACAATGTTATGGTCTGAGGTTTGAGTGTAGGCCTGGTGTGTGAATATGCATGCCTAGGGTAGTGAATGGCTATGTGCATAAGGAAGGATTTGGGAAAGATAGCATCTTGTTTTAATTCTTATCATTGTTATTATGGCTATGTAGCTTCTTCTGTCCAGCTCATCATCTTAGAGTCAGGTGAGTTCTGTGGAATGGAAGTTGTTGCCGGAACAGGAAACTGTGGGTCCAAATGAGCTTTTTGTGTTGCTGTGTCTTCGACTCCTCTCTGCATGCTTTGTGTCTTAATTTTCTCTTTCCTTGGAATGGGCTGCTGACTATTGGAGATTCAAAGACTGCTCCACCTTTTGTGGTTCCTTGCATCCACTTCCTCTGACCTGCCCTCTGCCTTACCACTCAGACTGACCACCAGCCAACTCTGGATATAAGTCTCATAAGTACATTTATCATGAAAATAAATGCATAATTTAGGCAGGAAAGCAGAAGTTAATGGAAAGTTCATGTAACAAGCTTCATTCTTGTTCATTTTGATAGGTCTTTGCTAAGTAGAACTAACCTTGGGTATACCCCAGACAATTTTCAATTAACTTTCAATTAAGTTATCCCTGCTCTTGGCCATATAACAACCTTCCCTTACCTAGTGCGTCCGGATACTTTGGAAGAGAACTCTCAGGATCCCTAACCATTGGTAATGCTGGATGGGGCTGATGGAAGTTGAAGTCTAACATCCAGAGGACATCAGGTTGGAAAGAGCTGTCTTATAGGACGATTTACTGACAGAACATTGTTCAGGGGACTAGATGAAATAAGAATGGCTGTTCAGTTTGTGGTAGAAAATGGTTATTTCCAGCCCCATTTTTCTAGTTCCAGTGGCCCTACCCAGATTGCTTTTCAAACTGGCCACTGGGTAGCAGGTGCATTCACATGAAAAGTGCAGTTAGGCTTCAACTGCACAGATAGCACATTTTAAATCTGTAAAAATCATTCAGACCTACGGCTAGAACAAGGCCATTATATTATTATTGCCTGAATACATATGTATTGGGGCAGAAGGAATCAAGCCTTTCAATATGCTGGCAGAAAATGATTTAAATTCTGTTAAATCCAAGAAGCAATTATAATCCTTCTAATGTTCTTGGCAAATTTCCTGTGAGGCCATTAGAAATGTTCTAATTGATATTAATATTCTTCTCTGGAAACAAATACAGTAAGTAATGCTACATCATTCCAAACATTTTAAAACTACCAACTGGATTTCTTTCAAGCTTGCTTTTTATTATCATTAATTATCAAAACTATAGTAAAACTCAATATTTGATGTCAAATAAAGTGCCTTTATTTGGGCATTAGTAATACTCAATATGGTTTCCAGTTTCATCAGAAAGCCATATTGCACTGCCATAATAATTATTTTTCAAAGGGAATCATGATGCTTGAAAAGTGAAAGTTCTGACATTGCAATAAAAAGTACAGTGACTCCTAGGGGATCAAGGAAATTAAAATGATAAATAAGAAGAAAGCAAACAGATTGTTTTAAAAACAAAATACAATTTTTTTCTAAGCAATGTGTTAGGATGAAACCAAGATACAGGGGAAGAATATTTGAGGTCATTAGAAATCTCGTCCTAGACTCCTTCCAACGTTATGTTCACATGACTCCAGTTCTCCGTCAGCTTCACTGGCTTCCCATTGAAGTCCGGGCCCAATTCAAGGTGTTGGTGATGACCTATAAAGCCCTAAACGGCTTGGGTCCTGGTTACCTGAAGGAGCGCTTACATCCATATATGCCCAGCTGCCCCCTGAGATCGGTGGGAGAGGCCCTTCTCCGGGAGCCCTCCGTGGAAGAAGTTAGGAGGGTGGGTACTCGGAGGAGGGCTTTCTCAGCGGTGGCGCCTAAGTTATGGAATGCGCTCCCCAGAGAGGTCCGCCTGGCGCCGTCGTAATTTGTTTATTGGCGCCAGGCGAAGACCTTTTTATTTAAGCAGTATTTTAAATGTTAATATTATTGAATTTTATCTGGCCAGGGAGGCTTGTTTTATATCGTATATTTGAATTTTATTTAATGTATATATTTTAAAATGTTATTTTAATTTATTGTTGTAAGCCGCCCCGAGGCTTCGGTGAATGGGACGGCATAAAAATGTTTTAATAAATAAATAAATAAATAAATAAATAAATAAATAAATAAACTATGCAGACTTTGTGACTGGGCCAAACTAGCCACAACCCAGAAGAGCTACACACAGGATGTTTTTCTTTGTGTCGAAGGGATGTGCCTGTGTGCACATGTTCAAATTCCTTTGGATCTAAAATTCTTGGGAGGAGGGATGAATCCTTCACATAAGTCATTTTCTCAACTGAAGCAATCCTCATTTCTAAAAGTTGATATCTGGCCCACAAAGCTGCCACGGTCATCTGTTATGCTTGCCCATTTGAATCAAAGATCACATCTGGAGGGCATTTTAAGCAAGAAAACAGAACTGGGCTGATCCAGTTCCATGCTGTATCCTCATTCCTGTGGCTAGATTTAATTTGTTAAAAAGCATTCAAGAGTTCCAAAATTGACTCTCTGAGCATCACCTCTAACGACAGGCTTAAAGGAGGTGGGGCACTTGTCTTCCATGCTGTTGAGCCAGGTCCCAATATTTGACTGAAAGCTACTGTCCTTTTCCCCACAGACAGACACCAGGCACTTTAACTCAGCTTGAGACATTAGCCTTCACTGTCTGGTCACTCAGTCTTAACCTCTTAGGTACAGTTAGCAAATGTCTTTACAGCTTTATTGCTTTATGACCAAATTAAAGCTTGGTCAGAGCACAGCTGGTTATCTGGAGGGTGTCCATTTATAATTCCTTGTCCAAATCATAATGCTTTCTAGAATCTTAATATCACAAGCATATAAGTAATAATAGTCCCTTGACATAGGAGGGAAAGAGGGAGAAAGAAGGACTAAAAAAGCAGGGAAACAGAAAAATCAGGGAAATGATTTTAGAACAATTCCCTTTTTGTCTTGTCTTGATGGTATCAGAAATATTCAGCCTTTCCCAGAAAACCTGAGTCTGTGCAGTCCACTGGTCAAAGAAGTCTTCATCCCAAAGAGGTGGGGACAGAAGCCCTTTCCCACCAGCATTTATGACTTAAAACACCCCAACAAGGGAAGGTACAGAGCACTGAAAGAGTGCTGCTAACAAATCGCCATTTTCCCAGAGCTGGGTCCCAAAATTTTGAGGAACTTTCATATCCTTATGATAACTTTCATATCCTGCCATTTTAGCTTCAGATTGAGATATCAGAATAGAAAGAACTGAGGGATACCAAAGTGGTGGAGTCCATGAATATAGGTCTTGGGTTACCCATGTAAGTTCCTTCAGTCATCTTATTTTTGTATTTTATTTACTCCTTGTAACCAAGCACAGCTTTAAAACAAGTAAGTTTGTATAATCTGCTCTAGTGTTTGAGTCTAGGAGAGCCTTCAGAATTTTCAACAATCAGGATCCAGCTTACATTGAAATGCCTGAGAAATTTGATGATTTCAATGTGATCTTTTGAAGTTCCTTGCTTAGAGACATGCCTGTGAAATCTGTCCATCTGTCCAAAATTTGCCCTCCAAAAAACAAGGGAGAGAAGTGAATTGCTTACACTCACACTTACACTTGAAGACTCCTTTGTCATATGCACCTATTCTGCTGAACCTTTACCATTTTATTAAGTCGTCTTCTTACATGTAGGCTGTTTCTTATTTTCAGAGGAATGTTCCACAGGAAGCACAGAGGAATAAGTGTATCCCTTTTTGTATCCTTCCAATAGTGTTCTTACATATGATTCCCTGCACCTATTCATTGGAAGCTTGGAAGATCATCCCTTCAGGAGGAGCAAGTATCATTGAAACTTTCATCCAGTTCTGTCAAGGAATACAAATATTACCAGTCGTTCCCCTCACCAGTAAATAAATAAATATATAAATAATCACAACCTAGCATACATAGCACAAAACTTCATTTTCTGACATTCAACAGGTGCTACTAAATGTGCAAATTTCTGCCAGTTATAGTCATTTTTTTTACATTCCCCATGGAAGTCAATAGAAGGTATAAAACTTTAGCTTTCCAAACCGAATTTTGCAGCTGGAGCAGATGGACTCTAATTGGTCTGAATGAAATCAGGCTATTGTCCAAAGTGCCAAATCTGTATCCAATTTGCATCTTTTAGCTGGAGCACGCCTCTAATTTTTTTCCTTTTTCTCAAGTCTAAAGGGAAACATCTGGAGATGTGAAGAATATATCAGAATCAATGGACAAGGGTTAGGGTATGGCTTGAGTTTTGTATGGCTTGAGTTTTGCTTTTTATCCTATGTCATTCTCCAGTAGTAGGATGTGACATCCTGAAGTAGCCATTGGCACTCAGCATTGGTGAAAGTTCAACCACGTACATTTATACAGTTGGGTCTCAATTCCCTACAACATACTAAATATAGTATCAATCCACCACTGTGGTTCCTTAGAAAATGGCACTGATTGGACTATTGTTGCTGAATGTATGGTCACCACTTCATGAAACAAACACACTACAGCTCATCCATTGGGAGTGTGGGTGGGTGTTAGTGTAGGTCTAACTCAGACCTGGTGCCAGTCTTGTCCATCAGGTTCAGCCAGCATCTTCTCTTGACCTAGAAGGATCCTAACCCTGTTCATTTTCAACCAAAATCCATCTCCAAGTGATCCCATTGACTCCAAATCCCCACTCCCTGAATGTCAGTAACTAAGCCTGGTCTTAGTTTTTATTGGTAAATGATCGAGAAAATAAACAAGCCTCAGAAGACCTGTGACTGGGATTGCAAATGTTGTGCACTTGCATCCTGTCTGATCACAGGTGCGCGCATGAGAGGCAGTTGGGACCGACAGTTCAGATTCCAATGATGAGATGTGTGCATGGAAGGTTACCTATCCTGACAGGACTGACTACTCAGACTCCAACAATGCGTTTATTTTTGAAGCAGTCCTAGCCCCAGCTGTGGCTCAAGGTCTTGAGACTCTTTGAGTTTAGCAATGAGTGAGATTAGTCCCAGGGCAGACAAAGGGCCCAGTCAGCCAAGCTGTGGGAACAGGAAGGAGCTGCAGCCTCCTGTGGAAGAAGGCATGGAAAAGGTAGTTTTTCAGATGAGCAACTTCTGCCTCCTGATGAGGTAGACCTGAGTAGTTAGATGTTACCATTGCAGAGTGGCCCAATTAGGGACATGGTGGGAGGAGTGACAGTTCCACAGTGCCCACCGCCCCCCAAGAGAAAGATGCAAAAGGGTTTATAAAGAGAGTTTTGAGTAATGAACAACAGAAAGGGCTCAACTGTTCACTTTGTGTATGCTTAGCGATCCAAATGAACAATAAAGACTCAGCAAAGAAACGCTGGTGAGGCTGATATTGCCTGGAGAGTGAAGCACAGCTCACAACAGCAATGATCTTTTCCAGAATCCAGTTCTATTGTGTTTGTTGGACTTCTTGAGCTTGGTCCTCACTTAGAAAGCAAGCCAGGCTGAGGAGAAGTCTGCAAACACTCATGGATCTCCAACTGCTCAACTGGCAAACTTTTTTTGCAGCACTTTGTAAAACTTACACCTTGTAAATTTCTGTTTGCAGGTTCAGGCAGAGAACTCCATGCATCGTTAGGAAGGCTCATGAGCCTTCGTACCAGGAGTGCTCTCCATTGGCCTGTTTGTGCATAGGGCTTAAGTGGAAAGGAAGAGCTGGGCATCAACCTAAGTCCTCCCACATAATGCCCCTGCATGCCTTGCTGCCAGTTATACCTTTGCATATTGAATGCAAAGTTCTCAAAGGGGATCTGAAAATAAACTCAGATGAAAAATATTATACATATTCTGTGATTAGAAAACTTGATAAGGTAGGGATCCTAATCATCAGAGCTGTGTGAGCCTGTTCAGATGAACGCACTGACAACCTTCGTTAAATGGCTCCCACAATGGTTAAAGTGGGAGCCAGGCATATGGAGACTTTGGGGACAAGGCTCATGCGTATGCCCATTGCTCTCTTCCCCACTTTAGATCAACAAAGAAGCATAGAGCTTCAGTCTCTAACACAGAATATGAACTTTGAGGTCTTGATGTTTTTTCAACAGTCCATTCAAGTAGTACAAACGTAAAGAAGGCCAACCTATATTTCACTGGTAGATGTGAAAAGAGCTCTACCTATAGAAGGGTAATTTTATACATGCTTAGAAAGAAAAAAGTCCTACCCCAACCAGCATGGCTGACTGGGAGGAATGTGCAGAGTGGCAGGACCATTTTTTCTGTCTCAGTATGTGCAGGACTGTGCCCTTAATTCTGTAACATTTTAATGAGCATTGGGACCTTTTATGTTCATGGCTTATGAAGATTTATCTGGAAGCATATTAACATAGCAAATGAATATATTTATTTCAGCAAGTACAAATAATTCCCTTGTCCAGGAATCTCTTTTGACAATTACTTTGCCTGGACTTCTCTGTAAATTTCTTTCATTCTTCAAAACTCAAGTTTTATAAAAGGCTTAAGAACCTCACTAGGAGAGAAACAGGGAAAGTCCTGATAATTCTTGTTCACATCACAAATGTTTTAGTTTGTTAAAATATTCAGTTAATGAAAGCATGGATAAAGCAATGCTGGAGGTGTATTGGCATTCAGACGGATGCTAAAAATATGCAAACCCTCCCTACTATCTACACCAGGTTTCATCTTTTAACATTTTAATGAGCTTTGGGACTTTTATGCATATTAGTTATGTTGCCCTAATTACTCATTATAATTCTAATGTGCATTTTTATATTTAATTACAATGCTTATAAAGATTTGATATGGACAGTAAATTATTATAACTAGCATGTGCATAATGATTATGAGCTGAATTTATTAACTTTTACACTATCATTCAACAGTGCTAACTTTCAATTTCACCTTTGTGATTAACCACATTGTCTGATTAAACAAAGATTTTGTGACATTAATTCTAAAGTCATAAAGAAGTTCTTCTTTTACTTAGCTGATTTTGGTCATAGTTTTATTTGATTATATTTTAATTTTAGTTGCAGCTTCTGTTTAGCAAATTCCTTGCCAACATGCTGATGGGAAAGTCCAAATAAAGCTTTAAATAAAAAAATATGCTTTTGTGTGTCCTTTTATTATAAAATCATGCTGCAGTGCCCTTACCCCCTCCCTTAAAAGGGACTAGAACTTCTTGCTCAGTTCCATGCACCTGGGAAAGCAGGTAGTGCCTGAGGCATCTTAGATACAATGTATCACTAGGTTAGAGCACTTAATCCATTCTGGAATGCTCTGGCGTGCAGTCAATCTGTGATTAAGCAAATTTGATGCCAGGCAATTGCAAAGTGAAACCAAATATCCAGCTAGTTCTCTGGCTGCAAGGAGCACTGCTGAATAGATCATCTTCATCCTAATGTCATTTCCTTCTGCCGACTGTCAAAGCCTATACCTGGGATCGGTTATGATTCATATCACTCAGCTCTTTGTCTCCTCAATCACCCTATATCACTGAAACATTTTTTAAACATCCTTACATTGTTCTGCAGTGTAGTAGAATGGAGTTGTGATTGAGGCTCCATGCATTCTTCCCTATCTTTGCTTTTTGTTGGAACCTTCCTTCTTCTCTTTTTCAAGTCCTTAGTTTATAAGATTCTAGCCACAGTTCTGAGTACAACCTTTTGATTTCCGTATGATTTGGGGAGAAAATGCTGTTTTCAGCTGCTCACATATATGCCTGGAATTAATTCTTATAATATGATGAAACAAAGACACAGCGATTCCTTTTAACAGGTTATCAGTGTTTTAATTATGCATAATTCAGATAATTTCTGACTCTTATAAAATATGAATCTCCCGTGGGTACACCTAATGGATTGTTATAAATGGTAATAAAAAGTGCTTATAAAATCACTGATACATATTAAGAGATTCCCAGGTTCAAAATATGCCAGCAGCAGAGGAAGATTATACTTTAAAATATGATCTATAAGTCATAATCCATTCAGTCACAGTTAAATACTTATTAGTCACAAGAATTCCAATGGAAGAATTTTAAAAAATGCTCTCTGTGAAATCAGTAGGACATACTACCTTTAATGCACCAGGGCCCCAAAATAACATGTTTTTATGTTACCTGCCAAAAACCAACAGTTTAATGGATAACTACAGTTCCATTTTGGGGAAAAGGAAAAAAGAAAAATTCAAAACAATGATGTCCCTACTTCTATACTAGGACTGAAAAAAAAGAATCTTCCATAAGAGAGTTACATTTTGGCAGTACATATACCTGCCAACAAAAGTGCATATAGTCAAGCCTATGGTTTTCCCAATTGCAATGTATGGTTATGAAAGGCTGAGTGCAAAAGGATTGAGGCCTTTGAATTGTGGTGCTGGAGGAGACTCCTGCGAGTCTCTTCGACCACAAGGCAATCAAACCAGTCAGTCCTAGAGGAGATCAACCCTGACTGCTCTTTAGAAGTCCAGTTCCTGAAGATGAAACTCAGATACTTTGGCCACCTAATGAGAAGGAAGGACTCCCTGGAGAAGACCCTAATGCTGGGAACAATTGATGGCAAAAGAAGAAGGGGATGGCAGAGAATGAGGTGGCTAAATGGAGTCACTGAAGCAGTTGGTGTGAGCTTAAGCGGACTCCGGGGGATGGTGGAGGACAGGAAGGCCTGGAGGAATGTTGTCCATGGGGTCATGATGGGTTGGACATAACTTTGCGACTAACAACAAATAGCAAGTAGCAGTCATTTCACTGAAGAAACTTCATGGAACTAAACCTGCTGGGGTTCAATTCACTATATATTGCATAGCCACATTTATCTCAAATTTGGGCATAACAAACAGCTTAAGAAAACAGTTCAACAGAGACCCAACTGTGTGGTAAATGCAAAAATCTTTATGCATGGCACTAGATGATGCAATAGTCTTGTAACACAATGCTGACCAGGTTTACTCAGAAATGACTCATTGAGCTTAATGAGATGTAATGATTTGGTTCACATGTAACAAGGCACCACAGGTGACTTTCCCTGTGAAGCATGCTGTTTTGCTTTTTAAAAAGTCATAAATGAAACCAACTAGATGGGGCTGTTGGAGTGGATAAGGAGCTAGCCATAATCTATGGCCTGGTTTAGGTTAGTAGGTGACATGTTAGGGAAACCTCACCTGCAAGGCAGCCGAACATCCCCCCAAGGCAATAGTACCACTGGAGGGGTGGTTCTTCTAAGAGGGCCTGATTTGCATAGCCACCAGCTACATCTCAAGTGACAATGGAATGCAGAACAGGACCTCTTTGGAAGATGTGAGAGGACAGGCAGGATCATATGGGAGAAGATACTGGTGCAAAACAATTTAGGATTTTAAAGAGAAAGACCAGCACTTTACAGACTTTATGCATCCAAATCCTTTTCCTGTTGATGTAACCCTCTACGCACATCACCCCTAAAAAGCATCCCTGAATCAGCCCAGTGTTGACCAACCCAAGTCTAAAGTCATTCCGTTCGCAATAGCAGAGGACACAGCATGATGGTTTCTGGGTGGTGAGTGGGGATGTGTGCGTGGATTGCAGGCACTCCGGATTCTAACATTATGTGAATGAGAAAAGAAATGTTCTGTATTCAGTTAATCCATCATTATGCAATTCAGGTTAAATAAATGCCAGGTGGAACACAAAAGAGAACATACCAGCTACAAGTTTTGCTGAAAGGCAGATATGCTGCCTCAGTCTACACAAATACTGTAACAGACTAAGCAAGATGCCCTGGGTAAAAACTCAGGGGTGTAATGACTGAAGCAGCCAAAGTTTGCAGACTGTTAGCAGCCACATCTTGCATTTCAAATTATAATCAATATGTGTTTTGCAATCTAAAATGTGTGTGAGTGGAAGGTAATGAAAAACTTCACGATACTGTAAAATCAGCCCCAATGGCATAAGGAGGCAACCCACTGAATGGCCTTGACAAAAGAGGGGTGGCAACTCTTGCCAATACGTCCAGTATGCTACATGGGCAGCACTAAATTCTACTTCCAGTCCCTCCCTAAATTCTAACAGTTAACTATTTACTCTTTATCCTTGTCTCTAGGTTTTAGGTGGGGGTTCCAGCCAATCTTATTTGTATTCAGCTCTTGCAGGGAAGGATTGTGCCACCTCTCTTGACCTCATAATTATCCCTCTCAATTCAGGTCAGAAGATACTTTCTTAAGAAGCTACAGACCAGACAACAGGAATGAGAAACAGCTAATATCGCAGCATTTCCTCTTTGCACAGGCCATTGCTTTGAAAAAAAAAAAAGAGAATAGTCATTCTGTATTCGTCTATCTTCTGGCAGAATATTTTGTAGAATGGCTGCAGACTTTAATCATCAAGAACTGTATTGACATGGAACACAAAATATTGAAATGTTCTTTCAAAACTTGCAACATCACCAAATATTACCATTTCAAGTTTGACACTAAAATACAAGAATGAAATCTTCCAAAAGAAACATACTGCACTTAATTAAAGAACCCAAGCACCATATGCAGCAGAAATAGAAAGTTTAATTAAATTTGGAAGGACTTCATGATATAGTTTAGATGGGAGAAACTGGGTTTATCAAGCAGTTGCTAAGGTGAGTGAGAGACATGATTTCTTACACTGTGAGATCTATAGAATTGTAGGTGGCTCTTGCCCCATGCCCTTCCAGGAAGGAAAGGCAGTGGTGCAAAATTGCAGTGCTTGGCTTCCTCAGTTGCCGTGCCATCTGCTTTCTACTGGGAACCCTCTTCATATTATAAGCAGGTGAATCTACTCAGAACCAAGAGAGTAAGGGCCATCAAAAGCATGGCATTCCTTTTTTAAAAAAAGTAGGTTTTGGTCTTTGGAAGCAATTCATGGTGAATATGCATGTGTGTGGGGAGGGAGAATGGGGTACAAAAGTTTAGGTTTATGCGCTCAGGCAGATGGAAACACATTTCCCCATCCCCTCATTGTCATGGTAGCTCCTCCAGCCTCCTAAAAATGCTACACAGAGAGTGGGTGAAACTGGCTGAGTAGTGATAAAAGGAGAAAGGAAAACCCTCTGGAATCAGAGTTGTTCAATCCATAGGAGGCAAATCCTAGATGTAATTTTCAATTTGGAAGATCCAGAAGACCTTTTTCCTGGATAAACAAGTATTCTTCACCCTGCTGTAGCCAGTTGCTCATGTGTAGAAAGACAATGATACTGGCCTCAGGACTCTCCACCCAATTTTTCCTTCTCTGAAATTTCTCAACAGCACAAGTAGCCAGCTGATATTGACTCGCAAGATACTCTTTGACCGTCACAATAAAAGACAAAGCCAAGCTCTGTGGTACTTATGGAGGGCTTTTTGTCAGTATTTTATTTTTAGAAGACAAACTCCTTAATATTTTGGGAAGGAACTGAGCCCTCAACAATAATGAGATGATGGGCATCATAGCAAAGATTCATTTACTGCAGTCTACCTTTCCCTTCTATGTTCCTTTCACTACTCATGCCAACTTCCAAGCAGAAGATTTCTAATATCCCTGAGTCAGTCCTGGTTTTTCCAGCTAATCCTCCCCCAAAGACAGTCTGCATCCCACCTCTTTGGCATGGCTGCATCAGCAGCACAGAAGTTTGGTGCTCAAACATGGCCTCAGGCAAGTATAGCCACCTGTGAGCTAGGTAATTCCTTTGACTCATAATGTCAGCTATGGCAAGGTTTTTCTTGAAGACAGACTTCGCCTGCAAAGTTTTATGAGCATCTAGTAATTGAAGGACATTTTAGAAACACAGAAACATAGAAAACAGAGCGAGTCAGAAGGGGTCTCCCGGGCCATCTAGTCTGACCTCCGGCACCAGCCGGCTCTGCCCACGACATGCCCACCATGTGGACGTCCAGCCTATCCTTGAACACCCTCACCGATGGGGCCTCAACCACCTCCTGGGGAAGCCCATTCCACACCCTTGGGGTCCTGAATGTCAGGAAGTTCTTCCTGGCATCCAAATGGAACCTTGGCTCCCTGAGCTTTGCTCCATTTTCATGCACTCAAGGTCTTTCAGAATGTTTTAGTGTGGCTGACACAAGACAATGAGGAAGCTCAATAAAAAGGGCATTAGTATACCTTTGCACTAGCCTCATGCCTTTTCTGGACAGTTTACATAATAATAAAAACATTGATAAAGCATAAAATATACAAACAATCAAATTAAAATATCAGTATGAATAAAACCATAAAACAATCACACATCCCCATCACAGCAGGAGCACCAATTAGTTAATAATGTACATTAACATAGCAGATTGGATGCATCTTAAAAGATAACAATTAAAGTTCCAAAATTCACTAATTAAAATAGCAATCAGAGTTAAATTTTGAACCTAAAACAACTAAAATGCTCCAAGAATGAAAATGTCTTAACTTGGTGCTGGAATGTATACAAAGAAGGCACTTAGTGCACATCTCTGGGCAGTCAGTTCCATAAATGGGATGCCACAGCTGAGAAAGCCCTCAGCATATACTGTAGTGAGCAGTAAGTTAGCAAAGGTGTTGATCTGCAGGTGTTAATTCTAGACATGATTTCCATTGACATAATCTGAACTACAAGATGACCTCCACAGAGTCAAAGGTGAACTGAATTAGCACCAGTGGGAAGAGACCCCATTGGATCCGAGCATCCTTGCTGAGAAAGTCCAACTGAAAACAGTTATTAATTTTTGAAATCCACTTAGGAAATAACCAATCATGCAAGGGGAAGACTGTCCTGAGTGTAAGACAGCACCATGAAGCCAACATTCAACCATTCCAGTCTTCTGTGTCTTAGGATTTCATTAAGAAGCCCCAAAACAATAATCCATTTATTTCAATTCCTTCTTGAAAACCCTCATGTTACTTTTGAGTGCTATCAACTCAAGGAAGCACCGGCATCTTTAATCTTTTATTGCTCTTACTGGTATCACAACTCAATCCCCACCCCACACCCCAGTAGTACTCAGTCAGCAGCGTTTATCTGGATTTTCCAAATATCCAGCTTAAAATAGGTTTGGAAAGTATGAGTGTTGACATGGAGAATGCCTTGCCTTGCCATCACATAGCTAGATATCAGGAGGTTACCCTTCAAGTACTCCTCTTAGAATTCTGCCACTCACATAGCCAAATAGCATATATTCCTAGTGAGAATTAGTACCTATTGAAAGCACTGTAGAATTGCAGATAGAAGAACAGAAGCCAAAACAGGAAGGTTGCTTTGAACCTAACATTGTCATCTAACAATGGCCTTTCTAGAATGATTTAACAGCCTTTCCTCAAAGTTTCTTTGCCCATAGTCCTAGATACTTCTGAAGTGGAATGGTGACTATACATTATCAGAGCTACTGCAACCGTTCAAATCAGCACCGAGAAGGAGAAATTATTTGCTCAGAGATGAGAATTAGAATTTAATTCAGCTAACAAACTGTGCAGTTAACAACAGTGTAATCTATACCAGCAATGAAAGGTAGGGTTATCATATCACATTTAGATGCCACCTTTCTTCCTCTCAGAAGGAACCCAAGGTGGCTTCCATGATCTTCCTCTTATCCAATTTACCCTTACAACAACACTGTGAGGTAGATTAAGTTGAGTGTCTGTTCCTAGCCCAAAATCACCCAGTGAGCACAATGGTTGAGCAAAAATCAAAATCAATTATATTGATTCTAATTATATTTAAGAGAAAAACCAAATATATTCTGCAAATGCAAATTATTTTGTAAAGTTTGGTTTAGTAGATATAGTGAAATAGTTTTCTGCCAGTGGTAACTACCATTACAATAATTCCTTGATATGAAACTCCAGAAGCTTACATAGTGAAGAGATATAGTACGTACAAAGATCCTGGAGCTGTGCCAATTTAGACAGCAAATAAAGGGACTGCATGTCTGAATGGTTCTCTGTGTTAGAACGAACAAACAAACAAACCTGAATCTGCTTGTGAAAAAATTATAAATCTAAAAGAGAATTCTAGGGTAGCTTTTTCCACATGTGTTGCTCTCCAACATGAAAGCAAAGGCATTTGACAGCAGAAGCATTTGGCCATGTGGTACCTTTCCTGGGTGCTATCCCAGGAGTCCTGTGCCACATGATTTCTCCGCACATAGAGCAGCTCTTAGCATTCTCTCTCTTGCACTCAATTGGGAAAAATCATTTAGATAACCTCTAGGTCCATTCCACCATATTCAATGGAGCTTTGTCTTGGGCAGTGGCAGTGCAAGGTATCAAAAAGATCCAGTCTCACAGGTGAAAAGAAGGCACCAATATATATATATGCTAATGTGCATATTCTCTAAAGTGGTGTCTGTCCGTCTTTAAAATATCCTGGTTCCTAAGCACACCCCTCTTTGTAAATGGGCTGTATGGATGGAAAGAGGAGGCTGTTTGATTTAGTGGGGAAGACTCTCAGGCAGCATGATTCAATGGACAGGCAGCATGTGCTGAAGCACATGCAGTCAGAAGGTTTGCTAAACCACAAGCATCAGATGTCACAGAGACCATCAAGAACCCTGTGTGTCAATTTCAGCACATGCCCATGGACAACAGGCTGGTGAAGCAGAGCTCCTCCCAAACAACAGATCCTAGACTGCAAGTTTAATCTGCTTGCTTTCTCCATAGCAGTTAATGTAGTTTAAAAACTGTTCAAATTTTGAGTGATTACTGGATTAGGACAATTTAGTGAGACTTGATTCCCAAGTGACACAATTAACAAACTGGTTTGGGCAAAAAGCAACATCCTCTTTCTTTTTGATTCTGCAGGC
Source organism: Varanus komodoensis (assembly GCF_004798865.1). Lineage (NCBI taxonomy): Eukaryota > Metazoa > Chordata > Lepidosauria > Squamata > Varanidae > Varanus > Varanus komodoensis. The sequence goes on from NW_025335268.1 coordinate 111,783,761, forward strand.
ACGTGTACATAACAAAGCAGCCAAATATGCCCAGTCAAATGATATCGCTGAGGACGCTGCTCATTACTACCACATAATAAATGGGAGGGTTAAGTCATTCTTAGCACAGAACAGATTGTCTCGGGTTGTGGAGACAGCAGCTGTCACAGCATGACAGCTTTCTTGTTAGACAATCAGTTTTACTGACAGCATTTTTTTGATTGAAAAGCTTCTGTTCACTGTGAGTGTGTTGTACAGCTGATATGCATATGGGTTTCATAAAGGGGAGAGTAGCCAGGAGAAGTGGAGAACCTACTGCTCCACATTAAACATAAATTAAGTTTGCAAAATGGGTTTTACAGTAAGCTACAGACAGACAGAAACAGATCGAAGTATATTAGGTGGATGATTGGTAAACAGAATATATGCATATGTGTGTGTGTGCGCACGTAAGTCACTATGCCAGCTCTTAGATATTTTTCAAGCAAATGCAAGTATTACAGAAATGAGATTTCTGCACGCCATTATAAAACCTAGATTCACTAACTGGAAACTGTCATGCAAAATCAAGGCCAAAAATAGAGATAATGGGCAATATTTAGTAAATCCATAGCAATTTCCCTCCTCTTCAGAAGTCTAAAGATCTTTTTACTTCTTTCTCTCCAGTTTGTGGCTTGGGTTGGGGATGCTGGAGGGCGGGGAAAATAGAACAGAATATGCAGCTGCACCAATATAGAATAGGTATCAAGATGCTTGCTGTACTTACCACTGATACAATATTTTCCAAGGGAAAATTATCTACCAGTCCAGTGAAAATACATGGTACAGTCATATCAAAAGAAGTAGGATATCACCACTCTGAATGACCATACATGGCAGGAGAATGCATCCCTGTGATTCCTCACCTGTATTCTGAAGTGGTACAGACTCATGAAGAAAATATGAGAATCTTTTCTGAATATAATGAATAAAAGAATATTAGAGCTGGAGGTGTCCTTTGAGGTTAGGAAATCCAATACCTGCACAATCCACCCACAATACAGGATGGGATTACATTCCTGGAATAGGGGGAATAGCAAAAAGGGAAATCCTGAAAGCAAGCGCATGCAGGCCCAAATTACTGTGGGACAAATCTGACCATGTCCCTTCTGTCTAAATGGCAAGTGTGTCCATGGGTCTGAATTACATCATCTCTAACAAATAACAGTGTGCTATTTATTAAATACATCCTGCAATGGAAATCCTACTATCTCCTAGTACATTCCTTTCCATTGTCACACAGCTCTTATTGTTAGGTAACAATACACTCACCTTCCCAAAAGCCTAACCCTAACCCTGCCCCCAGACTTCATAATGTTTAAGAAACTTGCTCCAAGGCCTGTTCAGAAATGGGGCACTGAGATTCCTCACTTGCGTTTACCCTTTCCATTGTTCTGACAACTGACTCTCCTTCCTATGTTGCCTCCTAGCAACCAGCAACACCTGGAAAGAGGACTCAAACTACTCAGCTCTTGGTGCACACCCTCACCAGACCTCGAACCCACCTCCCATTCTCCCATTGGCAGATTGGAGCTCTCTTCAGCATCTTCCCCAGGTCTGCCCCTTGCTTAGTTATCTCTCCATTCTCATGGGACAATTGATGGTCACCCCCATCCCCCTGGGGCAACTCTGTAGACATTCCCTGGGCTTGACCTGATACTGTCAATTGTTGACATTCCAAAGCTGCTTAGTTTTGACTGTATGAACTCCCATTCCCATCAAATCTATAACAAGCTGTGGCCCTTCTGGCCATTTTTCCCTGTGCACATGCATAATACATTCCTGCTTACCATCCTAGTTGCGTTCATGGACATACTCTAGTTTGTCAATGACCTTACAATGTGATGCCTCAGACTGGACAATCCATTCCAGCCTTTTTCTTGCTCATTAAGTGAAAATGTAACAGTTCTTGGACTGGTGATAGGAGCACATGTAACAGAAGTTCTGATAGTTCCAACTTCTCACATAATTAGCTACAGGACCAAGCAGAACCCTGATCTTCTTTATCCTAAGGGCACTAGGTCCCCAGGACGGGGTTGGACCCATGGCCTTCATGATCCCTTCCAACTCTACTTTCCATGATTCTACCTATGGGATTTTCTACAAAATACATTTATTATGGGTTTGTGATTCCCTCCCCATTATTTTTTTACAGGGTTTTGGGGAGGATGACGTCATGACCCTCCAATTTAGTTTCTGGGTCTAACCAACTGTTTAGCAAGTTTTGCTTTGTTTTAAAAGAATGGGGAAATTGAGGTATGTTACTGTGTAAGTGAAAGCAAATGCAATTTCCTCTTGTGCATTTGTACTATTGCACTGTACTACAGTGCTCTCTGGAAGTTACAGATTAGAAAAACAGGAAAGCAAATGGTACTTGTCATCTGAATGCTGTGATGACACCAAAGGATGAACAGCTAAGTAATAGCCTCATGTAGGAAAGCTCTGTTTCTCCTGAAGTAACATATTTTCCAATAATGCAGTGCCATGGATTCACAGCTTGCTTTGCAGCTCAAGGTGCTAAGAACAACCACAATGAGGGACCCTGAATGCTCATATTGGATCACAGGAGCACCTATGCAGATTTTCTTCTTTAGACTGCTGCTGAGCACACACACCCTGAGGCACAGACTGTAGTGGACATGGCTGAAAGGGAGGCAAGGGTAAGGACAAACCCAGTCCCGCCCTCATTGTGTGATAAATACCTGAATAGGCCTTTGTCTCCTTTTCTTGAAGTCCAGAATCTGCAATTGCAGATCTTACTCCTACCCCACATTGTGTAGATAGCAAAGGGTGGAGTAAGTGGGTTCAATTCTGTTCTCACCTTCACACAGTGTTAACTGTGTGAGGGAGGAATGGCCAAAGTGACCTGACAAAATGGGCCACTCCATGCTTTCATCAGTGAACAAGGGAAGAAATTCTTTATAACCTACCTGTCTAGGTTAATTAGTTGCAATATATTGAATGGGCAGCATCAGACAGACATATGACAAGAAACATCTTGATGAATATGTTGAGGAGGAAGAGGAGGAGGTGGAGGACAAATTAGTTGGATCACAGGACTTCATTATATCTTTTAGAATGGACCAGGGATAACGTTTCAAAAGATATCTAGCAAAACGGTGGGACTGAATCTTCACAGAAGAAAAGTGGCATGTTCACTAAATTTTCTGAAGTTTTACACTGAGCCTTTAGTAAATATGTCTGAGTGCTGCCCATTTTGAAATGTGCTGGAATGATGGATATGTTCGAATCAAGAGTTAGGTCCATGCCTTGTACATCAGGGAACCAAAATCAATTTAATGTCCACCAGACATATATTTGCACCTAGAGCCACACCAGCAAAAGTGATACTCCCCTAACACACCCCCATCAACCCCCCAAAAGAAAATTACAACCAAACCCAAGAATCCTACATTTGATTCCCAGATGGAGCCAACTAACGTGCCTGCTACAGCAAGTGGGAAAAGCAGCCACCCAGAAAAAATGGATAGAGAGTGGCAGTGAGTTGTAATGAGTACAAGATGTTTGTACATCTCTCTGATAATTTCCCACATTTTAAATGTGACAGATGCAGGAAATTTGCCCTCTTGGAAGAAAACCTGAGGGCAACTGAGCTAGAATTATCCACCCTCAAACTGAACAGAAAAAATGATGAGATACTAGACGGGCATCATCCATCTAAAGCAGTGAACTCTGTAAGCAAAGCAACAGACACCAAAACTCTCTGGGAAAAGTGTCAGTCACCAGCAAAGTAAACAGAAGACAGGCTTCAAATCAGGAAATGGTGAAAATCTCAAACTGCTTCCAATTATTGGAGGAAGAAATGCAAAATAAATAAATAACTAAATAAATGAACAAGGATAAAAAACAGCTGGCTTTAGATGAAAAGCCAGTTTCTCATTGGAAATCGGTAAAAGAGAATGAAGATCAACCAACCATGAGAGACTCTTCCTAGACCAAAGCTTAGTACAACCATGATCCTAGCATATGAAATGCTTCCCAAAAGAGAAAAAGAAAAAGAAGAGAAAAGTTCTAGTAGTGGGAGACTCCCTACTATGAAGGATGAAAAATTACGTATGCAGAACTGACCCTGAAAAACAACAGGTGTGCTATTTACCCTTGGAGCCAAGATCAATGATATAACCAATAGGTGCTCACAACTCATAAAACATATTGATGCGTACCCCTTCCTTGTCATTCATGTGGGAACAAATGACACAGCCAAAAGGAATACAGAGGAAATTACAGCAGATTTCAAAGCTCTGGGCAGAAACATTAATGACACGGGGGCCCAGAAAGTCTTTTTCCAAATCCTACCATATAAGGGAAAAGGAAATGACAGAAAAAGAAAAATACTTCAAGTAAATACCTGGTTAAGAGAGTGGTGCTAAAGAGAGAAATTTGGTGTCTGGGACCAAAAGATAAACTTCTTGGACGAAGGACTACTGGCAAACAATGGGCTGCATCTCTCAAAATACAGAACACAAGCACTTGGACACAAAATGAAGAAACTCATTAGGAGGACTTTAAACTAAATCACACAGGGAAGGGAGATGTACAAAGGGCATTACAAGAACAGAAAAAGAAATAAGTTCCAGAGCAGTTTAAAAAAAACATACCAAAAAAGAAAAAAAGCACCCAGAAACCCCAGAAACCAAACCAGGTTATAATCCTAGTGAACTGTGATGTTTCTACACAGATGCCCAATAAACAATGTGAGGTTGAGCTCCAAGCGCATGAAGGCAACTACAATCTTATGGTAATTACTTAAAATTGATGGGAAGATTCTTATAGTTGGAGTTCAAAAATGAATAGGTACAAGCTCTTGAAGGAAAATAAAAGAAATAAAAGGGGAGGAGAAGTTGCACAATACATTAAGAATATCTGCAATTCATTACAAGAGAAGGGGCTAAGTAGTCACACTGAGTGCATCCAGGCCAAGAGGAAGGAAAAACAAAAGCAACATAGTCATTGACATCTTCTACCACCCACCAAATCAAAGAGAAGATGAAGACATTATCTTTGAAAAACAAATAGCCAGTGTGGCAACAAGACACAACATGGCCATCATGAGTGATTTTAACTTTCCTGATATTTTCCGGGAGACATTTTTGGCCCCTCTCCATTCAAAAGTTTTCTCAGATGTGCACCTGATAAGTTCCTCCAGAAGTAAGTTCAGGAAAAGACAAGAGGAACAGCTACACCAGACTTAAAACCAACAAATATGACCTGGTAGGTAGAGTAATAGCCACAGGATTCCTGGTGGAAAGTGACCACACTATTCTTGAATTCTCTGTCAAGAGGATGACAATGTCTGCTGCAGCCAAACACGTATCCTTGACTTCAAAAGGGCCAATTTTAAGAAATTCAAGTGAGTGAAAAGCAAAATCCCCTGGCAATTCATCATAAGGTGAGAGGAGTCCAAGAAGGATGGGAAATCTAAAAAAAAAAAAAAAAACCTCTGAAAGCACAACAACTAATCCCAACAACGAAATAGAATAGCAAACTACAAACAAACAGACTGACAAGCAAATCTTCATGGTTCCACAAAAGTTAGGAGACCACTTAAAAGTTCAAATGAATATGTACAAGAAGTAGAAAGGAGGCCAAGCTTTAACAAAAGAGTATGAAGAGGCAGCAAATACTTGCAGAGATGGAGTCAGGAAGGGTAAAGTGAGTTATGACCTGAGACTAGTGAGGCATGCTAAAAATAATTAAAAGCCTTCTATACCTATGTCCTAAATAAAAGACAAACAAAAAGAGGGATGTACAGCAGCTCATCAAGTATGCAAGATGACAAGGAAAAGGCAGAGGTGCTCAGCTCCTACTTCAGCTCAGTCCTATGCAATGAAAGAAAATTCAACCTGCCTACAGAGGAGGAAATGCAAAAAGAAAGGGAAGGATGGCAGCCCAAGATCAACAAATAGTCAAGGAGCACCTTGAAGAGCTAGATGCATTCAGATCTCTGAGACGGAACATGTTCCATCCTAGAACATTAAAGGAACTGGTGCAAGAACTCTTTGAGCCAGTATATATAATATGTGAGAAATCTTGGAGAACAGGGGAGATGCCAGATAACTGGAGGAGATCTGATGTGGTCCCCGTCAACAAGAAAGGGAAGAAAGGCAGACCAGGGAACTATAGACCCATCAGTCTAACATCAATCCCTGGGAAATTACTGGAGCAAATAATTAAAAAATCAGTCTGTTTGCACCTTGAAGAAAATGTAGTGATAAACAGAAGCTGACATAGATTTCTTAAAAATAAGTCATGCCAAACCAACCTAATCTCATTCCTTAACTGCATTACCACCCAAATAGACAGAAGAAATGCAGTGGACATAATTTCCTTAGACTTTAGCAAAGCCTTCAACAAAGTACCATATGACATCCTAATAAATAAATTAGCAAAATGGAGGCTTTCCAGAAGTACTATTCTCCTCAAAATATTCCACAGTGATCATCAAGAGTAGCTTCTCAACCTGGAGAGAAGTTACAAGTGGGGTACCACAGGGCTCAGTCCTGAGACCAGTACTCTTCAACAACTTTAATAATTATCTTGATGAGAAAATCCAAGGAATGATAATTAAATTTGTGGACAATACTGAATTGGGTGGAATAGCCAACATCCTGGAAGGCAAAAGAAGACCCAGGGGGACCTATACAAGCTTGAACTCTGGGCAGAAAACAACAGAAGGAAATTCAACAAGGACAAATGCCAAGTTCTCCACCTGGGGGAAAAATCAGCTGTATTGATACAAGATGGAGAACACTTGGCTCAACAATACTGAGAGTGAAAAGGACCTTGGAGTTGTTGTAGACAACAAGCTACATACAAGCCCACAGTGTGATGTACCACAAAAAGGGCAAACACTATTTTGGGATGCTTCAATAGAGGTGTCACTTCCAGAAAAAGAGAAGTATTCATTCACCTTGACTCTGCATTAGTCAGACCTTATCTGGAATACAGTCTGGAAAGGGTTCAGAGGAGGATAACAAAGATGGAACAGGGCCTGGAAAATAAATATTATGGAGAGAGGCTGAAAGAACTTGGCCTGTTCAGTCTTGAGAAAAGAAGAGTACAAGGTAACATAAAACCTCTCTACAGGTATCTCCACGGCTGTCACAAAGAAGAAGGAAAATACCTATTCTCCCTCATCCCACATTGTAGGTCACAGAACAATAAATTTAACTACCAGGTGCAGGCTAGGCACAAGGAAGAATTTCCTAAGTATAAGAGCACTAAGATCAGTTTCCAAGAGAGGTTTTGTGCTCTCCCACACTAGAGACATTCAAGAAGACAGACAGTTACATGAGTGGGATGGTGTAAATGGCAGCCTGCACAAGCAGAGAGTTGGACTTGATGGCCTTCTTGGCCCCTTCTGGCCTAACTATTCTATGATTCTATGCATTGTTCAGACACCCAGTAAAGACAAAAAAGGAGGCGGGGAAATCCACATTCTCTCTCTCTCTCTCTTTCTTAATATGCAGTTCTTCCCTTTTACAAATCTCAGTGCTCTGGACAGAAAGCAATGAGCCAAGAATTTTGGACTTTTCAAATGTCTGATACAAGTGAAAAGCAAAGAGCTGTTTGCTTGTGACACTATGGCTGTTCTTGACAGATTGTCTGGTAAAGGAAAAGAAAGTCCACAGCAAGTCATCAGAGTTAGCCATCAAAGACACAACAGAGAGCAGAAAAACCTAGGGTAATGATTACTCCAATATGTATTTCATAACCATTTAGGAAGTATTCTTTTTTATTGCATGGGTCATGAATTCATTGATGTTTTCTCTTGGAAACATAACAGTGGATGATGGCAATTAAAATGATTCCTTTGAACATATTTTCAAAATTCCAATAATTATTCAGTGCCATTGCCTGGAACTTAAGCTGAAAAATATGTCTATCTGTCCCCTAGAGCAGGGCAAACATTACGTGTTTGCTGGCATCCTGATCAACTTGCACAGCTTGCCACTTGAACAAGGCAGAATACAAAAAAAAAAAAAAAAGGAAAACTATTTTTAAAGGTCTGCATGGCAGCCCCAAAAGGCCTGAAAATATATAGGCAACAGTGGAAAAGATGTCAGGATCTGGATCGAAAACAAAAAACCTGAGCAAGACATCACTTAAGCAAAGGGTAAGGACTTGGCAGAAGCATCCAAATTCCTTTAAAGGAAGAAGAGACAGTGTAAGTGAGAGGCTTGTCATGGCTTGTTTATGCAACTGAAGCCATGGGTTCTCAACACATCTGAACTAGGACAAGGACTTGATTAGAAATGGTACTTACTTCTAGAATAATATTTTACAGCTGTGGGATGAACCTCAGAGCAATTCTTGTAGTTGCATGCATGTGAAAGTGTTTGTGTGAATGAAGTATTACAACTCGCCCCTCTTTACTAGTCTGAAAGATACAATTTCATTCACTGACAGTTGTACTCCAGAGTATCTTCCTAGCAGATGTTTCTATCATCTCTGAACAGCAAAAAGAATGGAAACCACATCACCAGCTAATTGCAAAAGATGTTTCTCAGTACTGTTATGCAAATTTATTATAGCGATAAGTCTGTTGTAACAATATCTTACAATAGCTGAATTCATCAACCATGTGAGCAATATGTTATCGAAAGTCAGTCCTATTGTTTCAGTGGACTTCATGCCCTAACTATCTTATTCACACTTATTGTAGGGTAAGTCTTATGGAAGATAGTGGGCTTACTGCTGGCAAACATGAGCAACTGTACAATTAGTCTTCAAGATCTAAAGATGGAGTACATAAGCAAGTCCCAAGGACAAGGACAAAGAGAAGTGAATGGAAAGAATGTCTTCATTCTGCATGTGCTTGTTACATCGATATCAGTAAAATTAGTACATGCCTAAATTAGTAGATGCAAGTTCCATTGAAGATATACACATGAGCCAGCACAACTGAAATTCTAATCTAACACTGTGATTAAGAACATAATGGATATTTACCTCCAATGGGGAATTGTTGGGAATCAGATGGAAATGTCAGTAGCCATTTCAGAAGCTTGTATGCTGCACAGACCAATTCAGTTATTGGTTAGTTTAAAAGTAGAATAAACACACACATTGCCATGTTGCAAATATATAGCAGGATGACAAGAGAAAATTCACAAGAAGCAAAGCTGAGCCTGCATAATCCTATATTTGACTTTTGCCAATATTAAGAAATGTCCAGCTATTGTATAGTTCAATCAATAGTTGTACCACAGTTCTTCACATTCATTAGCTACAACTGTGAAGAGAGCTGGATTATCATTTGTTAATGTGTGTGTGCATGCACAGATACACATATTTCAGGTTTTATTTATTTATTTATATTTATAGCCCATCTATAATTGCTGAGGCCTTCTTAGGCGGCTTACAGTTTTCAGTGTTGAGCTGCAATTTATTCTAGAAATCCAAGCTGGCATCTATAAAGTTAAAAAAAATAAGATCCCCAACAGTTCTAAGGCAACATACCTTCCAAAAGATTAAAGCAAGAATGATATGTCTCGACAGCAAAAGCACCACAACAAACACCACAGTCCCCTAATTTCTTTCACAGTGAGTTTAAGGGTACCAGTATAATTAAGTTCAAAAAACTGATACTGTATGTCTGAATTCAAAGTGAAATGAACATTATGGCTAATAATATGCAAACTGCCATAGCAACAGTAACACAGACTTCTAAGAAATGCTAATAAGTTAAGCTGCTCTTGCAAAATGCTAAAGTATCCAAGAAAAGACATAAACCTGAACACGTTGTTCAGCTGAAAGAGTTCTTAGTTTCTGTGAAATTAAGGCTATGGTAAAATCACCCTTAGCCCCACACCAATGTGATGATAGTGAGAATTACTATGTCCTTCAATCAATTAACATGTAGTTATGCTGGATATGAAAAAAATACACACTTCAGATGTTATCCCCCTCCTTTCAAAGGCTTAGGCAGAAAACAAGTGGAACATTCAATACACACATATATCCTGCAAACACGTCATGTTGTGCTCACCAGAGTGAATATTCAAATCTAGAGCTTTTTCTGCATCCTGGCATCAGAACCTGCAGCCACAGTTTGGCTCCTTCATGGTGGCATCTCTTGCCTCGTCGAAAACTTGTCCTGATAGAACTTCAGCTTGTTGGAATTGTGTGTTATAGATAAATCTGTTTTGTTGATCCCTTGAATTAATTGTTGCATATTTTCTGCTTCCTTAATTTTAAGAAAATTCTACTAAGATGGCAACAGCTGCTGGTGCTGCCAAGTAGGAATACACAAATTGGTCAATTTAGATTCACTCATTTCCTCATATCTACACATTTTCATGTGCATGCCTTCTAATAAATGCATTTCTATATCCAATTCTGGCAAGCTATTTTCTGAATATACTTAATTATGACAATTTTCACTAATGCATTTTTATGTAGTCTTCCCAAATATATTGTACACACTTTTGATGGGAATTTGATAGAATATGAATATCGATGGATAACTCAGTTTGAGTTTGTGTATGTTTGTATTAAAATGAGAATTGAACACATTTATCCCACATTCCTGTTCCTATAGCACTGCATGTAGTCTAAAACAAGGGAAGAGGTGATGCCTTGATTCTTTTTTTCTGATTTTGGTGCAGCCAGCTCACCAACATATTTCTTGTAGATCAGTATAGCATTTATACATGAACTGCCTCAGGTGTTGAAATTAGCACTGAACTAAGCAATACTACTTTGGCTAGCTCTGGAGAACAGATCCTTTGGAAAGAAGATATAAGGAAGAGTTTTTGATGGACCCAAAAGGACTTACAGAGAAGATAAACTAATTAATTTTATGCTTATATCAAAAGGCACACCTCCCAGCACAATACACAGAGTTGAAACAAGCTTCATTCATCGAGTTACACATATTAGCAGAAACCTGGTAACTACAATATTCATCACACAATCATATTTCCCTGTGTTTCCAGGAATGGCAGAATGTAGTATTAGTTCTTTTTTTCCTTTAAAAAGCTTTTCATTTTGAAAATATCAGACAAATAACCTGTATATATAAACACCAGCCAGTTATCTCATGACATAGGCAAATCGCATTTATATATGACACTAGAAATCAAACAACATTCAAGATGATCCTTTATAAATCAGTGTTTGCTTTATAAACTTAAATTTAAAAGTACTAACAAAAGTGCACTGGTAAAATACAATTTACTTGTTTCTATCTTGCATATTTTCCTCATTTTGGATCTTTAACCAAACATGGAAACTAGCACATTCACATTAACTATAGACTAGTTACTCATCTTCACAAGGTCATGCAGTCACACACATAATGTTTTCTAAGATCATAATTTAAAAAAGAGCAAATGAGACATATATTTTGGAGGAAAACATAATTTCTGCAATAAAAATAGTACAAGGAGGGAAAATGCAACACTAGTGGTACTATTTATCCTACAAGGGCAGACAAAAACCTTGTTGTTTATGTCTTGTTGAGAGTAATTCAACCACAAAACTTCAAATTTGAAAAGTAATTTAAAATGGATTTTTTGCATACATTTGGAAGGCTAAGCAGCTGTTTGCTAGATGAAATGAATCTTCAGCATTCAAAAATATGCCTTGTGTTTATGCAGCATTGCTTCTTGGAATTAAATTTAGCAATATATTGTGGAGAGCAGTAAATAGCAAAAATGTTCTGTCAGTGGGAAATGATCAACTGTATCTCTGGGAGGACACCCTTTCATGTTGCAATTAAAGGGAAATCATAACAAATGGGCAGTGCCAGCACTGCTTATGCCTACAGTCCATTTATAAACTGTGCTACATTTGGACTCACTGGGCATTAAAACATTGGCAGTAATAGGGCTGTGGGGAGTTTCTACTTATTGATAAACCTGAAACTATGCTTAATGAATACAAAACTTAATGAATGAAATGAGGAATGAATATTTTATGAATAAAACAGTTTCTCTTGAATGACCCCATAAGGCAAGTGATCTATTCATTGGAAGTCATTTAAATAAATTGTCTAAACAAAAATATGTACACAGGTATTTTCCTAAAATGTCAAGAGTAGCCCCTGGTGTCTCCATGAATATTGGAGTATTAGGCTGAACAGAAGAAGCATGGAATCCAGTTCTTATTACTGGGTTCCATTGGTACAGTTGATTAGGTCTTCTTCCAACTTTCCCTTCCTGGCCAACCTTTCTTCTTGGAGCCAAGAAAACCATACAAGCCCAGGGCCAGTGTTTCCTTCACAAGCCTTCTCAGGGGAGAACTTCTGCCTCTTCTGGAAAGGATGCAGTCACCCGAGTACCGTAATGCTCCAGTGGGGTATGAGAACTCAGACACAGATTCTCTCACACAATGTGCTTTCTTCCCCTTCTCTTCCTTTGGAGAACAAACTTGGACATGGCCATGTAGGTTATTTCTCCTGTCCAATCTCTCCTCTAGTCTGCTGCAGAAAACCATGCTTTGGAAGATGTCATATAAAGGGACCACCAGATGTTACGTCAAGCCTGGGTGGGGATCTCATAAGCAGAGAACCAAAAAGTCCTAAACATCTCAAGCTTCCATGGACATGGATCAGATTATAATTCAAGTGTAATTTCTCGGTGTAATTTTGGAGGGAATATAAAAACATGTATAAATCAATCTTTCTATATATGGAAACATATGCTGAATTGGTAAATTGGCTGGAAAAGTATACCCTGGAGTTTTAGCAATATGGTTTTCAGAATTACACACACTGAAAACAACAAAGTAGATTAGGGGGATTATAGGAATTTGTTTCCAAACATGAACATGCACACTTTCATTGAAAATTAACACACAGACACACCCACAAATCATTTCTCTGATTCTGAGCTGCTTTTCTGCCTGCAGCTGTTCTGCTAAATGCACATCTGGTGGGTTTAATAGTTGCTCCACCCTGATGAATTCAACTCTTGCCAGGCATATGCTGATTTGCATGATACACAATCACAATGTGTCTCCTCCAGGAGTTGCTGTGAGTGATTCCTCCTCAGTGAATCATGGCTTGCATGTCCATCTTCAGCCATCTATCAATATTTACAGCTATTTTAATTATAATTGTAGATCCAAGGTCATTAGGACAAATTGCAGTTTGCTATGCAGCTGTAAATCTGGTGTAACACCACTGATTTCTGGTCTGTTACTTCAGATTTACAGCAATAATGATGAAATCAGAATCCTGTCCAAAGGCAGCTGACTGGTAAATGATTCACTATTTCCATATTAAAGGAGAAAATGGTTACGATCTTTCTCCCACTTGTATATTTTCCCCTTATTAATACAGCAGTTTACTCAAAATCTTTTCATCTAGCAGAGGAAGCAATAAAGTTTACTCTTTGGTGTCAGAGAACCAGAGGTATACAAGGTATACAAGAGCAATATACTGTGATTTAAGTACAAGACCTGAACACCCAATTTGCTGTACTGTTATGAGACTCTTCTGCTATACTGTATGAGATTTTGCTCTTCAATATGACTAAAAAAAGTAAAATTGAAAAATGGATGGAAGGTCCTGGTATATATTGAATCAGCGTTCTAGAAGGGGTGAGTTTTTAAATCAATGCAGAGACAGAAAAAATAGTGAAACAATTTCACTTAAATAACCCCTCTGTTCATTGTGACAGCATTTCTTCTTCTTAAACAAAAACAAAAAAGTCAAAACATATTACTTTCTGATGCAAGCCTGGAAGCTTCATGTAGTTTGTGGTAAAATAGAAGGTAATACTGGCTATGAAAGGACAACAGATAACATAGTAGTCATTAAGAGTTAATTATTACACCATTAAAATCTTGAAGTCAACACTTTTGAGAAGTCTTGAAACCATAAAACAGCTTCCTGTTCTGAACTAATTTTATAACCTCCACTCTGGAAAAAATAAAAGCAGAATGATAACTTGTACACTTCATATCTGTAAAAATGGAAGACTTGAACTGGACAGCAAGGAAAGAAGCATCTAATTTATAACATGGAAGAAAAAATGTCATGTGGAATCAGACCAAGGGGCCACCTAGTCCAGCCTCTTTTATCCAGCCTATAGACCAGATCTCCTTCCTGGATCACTGCCTTGTCATGGCAAAGGAGCTTGCGTAGCTCAATGATGCTGTGAGCTATGCCATGCAGGGCCACCCAAGACGGACAGGTCACAGCAGAGCTCTGACAAAACGTGATCCACTGGAGAAGGAAATGGCAACCCACTCCAGTATCTTTGCCATGAAAACCCCATGGACAGTACCAAAAGGCAAAAAGATATGACGCCTGAAGATGAGCCCCTCAGGTCGGAAGGTGTCCAATATGCTACTGGGGAAGAGCAGAGGGCTAGTACTAGTAGCGCCAGAAAGAATGAAGCAACTGGATCAAAGCTGAAAGGACACTCAGTTGCAGATGTATCTGGTGGTGAAAGGAGAGTCTGATGCTGCAAAGATCTATACTCCATAGGAACCTGGAATGTAAGATCCATGAATCAAGGCAAGCTGGATGTGGTCAAACAAGCGATGACAAGACTGAACATCGACATCTTAGGAATCAGTGAACTAAAATGGACAGGAATGGGTGAATTTAATTCAGATGACCATCAGGTATACTACTGCGAGCAAGAATCCCTCAGAAGAAATGGAGTACCTTCATAGTCAATAAAAGAGTAGGAAAAGCAGTACTGGGATACAACCTCCAAAATGACAGAATGATCTCAGTTTGAATCCAGGACAAACCATTCAACATCACAGTAGTCCAAGTCTATGCCTCAACCACTGGTGCTGAAGAGGCTGAAGTTGACCGGTTCTATGAAGGCCTACAACACCTTCTAGGCTTAACAGCAAAAAATGATGTCCTTATCATCATGGGGGATTGGAATGCTAGATTAGGAAGCCAAAAAATAACCGGAATAACAGGCAAGTTTGGCCTTGGAGTACAAAATGAAGCAGGGCACAGGCTGGTAGAATGTGGGCAACAGAATATGATGGTCATAGCAAACACTCTTTTCCAACAACCCAAGAGACGACTCTACACATGGACATCACCAGACGGTCAACACAGAAATCAGATTGACTATGTCCTCTGCAGTCAAAGATGGAGAAGCTCTATACAGTCAATAAAAACTAGACCAGGAACTGACTGTGGCTTAGATCATGAGCTTCTTGTTGCAAAATTTAGGCTAAGCTGAAGAAAGTAGGGAAAAGCACTAGGCCACTCAGGTATGACCTAAATCATATCCCTGATGAATATACAGTAGAGGTGACAAATAGATTTAAGGAATTAGATCTGATAGACAGAGTGCCTGAAGAACTATGGATGGAGGTTCACAACATTGTACAAGAGGTAGCAACTAAAACCATCCCAAAGAAAAAGAAATGCAAGAAAGAAAATGGCTGTCTGAGGAAGCTTTACAAATAAGTGAGGAAAGAAAGGAAGCAAAAGGCAAGGGAGAAAAGGAAAGATACACCCAACTGAATGCAGAATTCCAGAGAATAGCTAGAAGAGATAAGAATGCCTTCTTAAATGAATAGTGCAAAGAAATAGAAGAAAACAATAGAATAGGGAGGACCAGAGTTCTCTTCAAGAAGATAGGAGATATGAAGGGAACATTTTGTGCAAAAATGGGCATGATGAAGTTACCAAAATGGCAGCAACCTAACAGAAGCAGAAGAGATTAAGAAGAGGTGGAAGATTATACAGAAGAACAAGAAAGAGCTTAACATCCCTGATAACCACGATGGGGTGGTCACTGACCTTGAGCCAGACATCCTGGAATGTGAAGTCAAATGGGCCTTAGGAAGTCTGAGCAACAACAAAGCAAGTGGAGGTGACAGTATTCCAGCTGAGCTTTTCAAAATCTTAAAAGACGATGCTACACTCAATATGCCAGCATATTCATTGGCTATGCTAAAGCCTTTGATTGTGTGGATCACAACAAATTGTGGCAATTTCTTAAGGAGATGGGAGTACCAGACCATCTTATTTGTCTCTTGAGAAACCTACATGCGGGTCAAGAAGCACCAGTGAGAACTAGATATAGAACCACTGATTGGTTCGAAATTGAGAAAGGACTTCGGCAAGGCTGTATACTGTCACCCTGCCTATTTAACTTATATGCAGAGCACATCATGAGAAAGGTGGGGCTAGAGGAATCACCAGCTGGAATTAAGATTGCTGGAAGAAATATCAACAACCTCAGATATGCAAATGATACCACTCTAATGGCAGAAAGTGAAGAGGAACTAAAGAGCCTCTTGATGCAGGTGAAGGAGGAGAGTGCAAAAGTTGGCTTGA
>NW_025335268.1:111800169-111933901 GCF_004798865.1 Varanus komodoensis
CTTGGACTGCAAGGTGATCAAACCAGTCAGTCTTGGAGGAGATCAACCGTGACTGCTCTTTAGAAGGCCAGATACTGAAGATGAAACTCAAATACTTTGGCCACCTAATGAGAAGGAAGGACTCACTGGAGAAGAGCCTAATGCTGGGAACAATTGAAGGCAAAAGAAGAAGGGGACGGCAGAGAATGAGGTGGCTAGATGGAGTCACTGAAGCAGTTGGTGTGAGCTTAAGCGGACTCCGGGGGATGGTGGAGGACAGGAAGGCCTGGAAGAATGTTGTCCATGGGGTCACGATGGGTCAGACACGACTTCACGACTAACAACAACAACAAATAGACCAGATGTGCTCCCCACGGGTTCCCCACCTGGGTTAACCCTCTATAGAGGTGATGGGTAATGCCTGCCTTGTGGGCCAGAGATTGCCCCTGTGTGTTCCTTACATGGCACACATGCTTCCTTTATATAGTCTGTATTTTGGCTTGACTGATGCCTCTGGGAAACCCACAGGCATGACATGAAGTAAAACTCACAGCCTGTTTTTATCCCCTCCCTCAGAGAATCCTGTAGTCCAAGGAAGCACCTGACTGATATTTGGAATGTTTTAATGGACTTACATTAAATGTTAAGAATTATCAGTAGAGTGTCCATCACTGTGATACAAACTGAAGCTGCCAAAGAGGAGACTGTAGACTGCAAGGACCATCCAGGGATGCAGTGTGGCTCTGCCCATTTTCACACAGTGTTAATGGGCAGCCACTCACCAATATGGGAATAAAGGGGTGGGGCAATCACCTGACCAGAAGTCACTGTATATCCCAGTGTCTTTGGTCCATATTGGCAAGTGTGATCTGTTGACTATGTCTCATAGAACTCTGGTGTAATTTCTGTCACAGAAATACTATGCCAGAGAAAATTGGTGATTTCACTTCATAGCTATGATGCTATCAGTGCATAAAATGAATACAAGGCAAAGTATCTATGAACCTGTCTTACGTGAACTTACTTGATTTAAATTGAGGAGACTGTCTACTATACTGGGAAAATGAATGAGAAGACAACAACATTTGATCAGAATATGAGATTTACAGCTCAGACTTATAAAAACAGTTTGTATTGCTGCACTAGTACATTTCTGCTAGTACCAGAAAGCAAGAAACACTGAGCAATGAGGAGAGGGAAAGAGGCACAGAGGAGGATCACACTGTACAACAAAACTAGTTTACAGGAACATATGACATTAGTGGACAGAGTTAGGATTCTATTAAACTCTATGATTTTATTTTATCTTTTTAATTACATAAATTATAGTATAGTATTACTATTTGCATAGCTGTATAATCTTGGGTCAGGGCTAATTCTTTAACTGATAAAGTTGTTTCCTTTAGCCAAGCAGGTCATGTACATGCACACATCCCTCTGCCTTAACTTCTAGCTGCATTCATGTACCATTTAATTTTTAACTTGGTGCTGTGGAATGCATATTCTATGGCATTTATTTCTTCGGCATCAGCGCAGTGCTTGAACTGCAACTAACTGCTGTGATGTATACTGCAGTCCATCCCAATGGAGTGATAAGACCTTGCAGGTAATAGGAGTGCCAAAATGCTTTAGAAGAGTTTTAGAGCATGATCCTGAGCATATTTAGACAGAAAAATGTCTTGCAACTCCCAGCATTCTGCATTCAGCCATGCTAGCTGAGTCATGCTGGGAGTTGTGGGACTTCTTTTCTGCATAAACATGCACAGGGTTGTGCCCTTAATCTGTTTGACCTCTTCCAGGTGAGTAGAGCTGCAGAAGAATCTAAGGCCAGGCAGGGAAAGAAAGTGATAGCTGGATGTCAATGGCAGAACAGTGGCACTTAGTCTTACTTTGATATAGCACATGCATTTATGACTAGTACCAAGATAAAATGGGTAGTGTGGACATGTTCAGGATGGGTAGGTGTTAAGAAAAGCTAAAAAAGAACTCCCTAGGTCAGTGATGGCGAACCTTTTAGAGAATGGGTGCCTTAACTGCAACCCAAAACTAACTTATTTATTGCAAAGTGCCAACACTACAATAAAACCTGAAAATTGTGGTTTTAATTTAGAAAAAACAACTCACAGCCAGTCCAAGCAAATATATATATAAATCTTTGGCAGCAGACTGACCAGCCATGCGAAAGCTCAGATGAGTTGCAGCTAATGAGGCACGGCTTGCGATGTCAAAGCCTGGTGCTGCTACTTCTTTCCGAGCATGCACATGGCCCCTATGCTCGCTGTTATCTGATGTTCAACTATTAGGGTGATGCTGGGGTGACTTGGCTTGTGTGCTGACAGAGGGTGATTTTGAAAAAGCCATCCTTGAGTAGCTTCTTCTGCACTGCTCATCATTTCCTCACATTCTAAACACATTCCAACTATAAAAATCATGCCAGGACACCTTGTTTGTCTAACCCTAACCCTACCCTGGTGCACAGCCCTAACCCTAATTAGGATTAAAATACCATTGAAAAGAGGGCAATTTTGAAAAAAAAACTTCCTTGAGAAGCTTTTTCTGCACTGCTCCTCATTTCTGCCCATTCTAAACACAATAAAACCTGCAAACTGAGGTTTCAGTTTAGAAAAAACACCTCACAGTCATTGTCAGTGCACTAACTGACCATGCGAAAGCTCAGACGAGTTGTGGCTATTGAGTCGCGGCTTGTGACATCATTACCAGGTGCCGCTACTCCTTTATGAGCATGCGCATGGCCCCTATGTGCGCTGTTATCCTATGTTCTGCTGTTGGGGCAATGCTGGCGTGGCTTGGCTTGTGTGCTGACAGAGAGGGCTCTGTGTGCCTGCTGTGGCACACATGCCATAGGTTTGCCACCACTGCCCTAGGTGATGGAACTGGGCTGGTGCTATCTTACCCTTCATCCAACCACACATTTAACTTTTCAGGGCAGAAATGCAGATATCAAACTGCATGTATGCAGAACACATTGAATACACACTTTTTGAAAAGTTCACCCACAACACATTTCTTGAAGTCCACATGTGCATTTTTGTCCTTATTGTGTTCCAATTAATCATCCTTAACTATGCATGACTAGAGCTGGACTGGGGTGGAAGGCTTGTTTTGCACGTTTGCAGGCACCATGACTGCCATCACTGTAGGAAAAGGCACAGCATGCTAGCCCGCTCACTGTCACAAATATGGGCATCCTTCCACTCAGAGCAAGACTGTCAGAGGCACAATGATAGGAGGCATGGAAATAATTCATGAAAAAGTATAGGGAAGAGGTTTTGAACATATTTGTGCAAAATTCTTATACTTATGGAAGAAATAGGACCTCACAAACATTTTGCACAGAACGTCATAGAACTTTATAGAACTTTAACTAGAGCTGTCCTCTTGGCACAAATTGTGACAAAGAGAAGTGACAAACAGGAATATCTCTGCCTTTCCCCTGTTTTGCTGCTGCTGCCACATTCAGTGGAAACAGCCAACTTCCTACTCCCAGAATGATGCTATGACATCAGTAAAATCAGTGAGTGTGCACGCATGCATGTGTGAGTGTATGTGTACAGTCACATGAAATACATGCCTTCATACTAGGGATGCAAATATGTGGAAAATGGTCACCCTATCCCTCCAAAACCTCACTTGACCTTCACCACATCATTAAAACAAGTTGAACTGAGCAAGGTTTTGGACTCAGCCTTAACCTTAACATACAGTGATTCAACCAGTGCTAGCTCTAGGTTTCTGATGGCTCTTCAGGAAGTTTACCCTGCGTGAATCAACCTTCTCACCATCATTATCGCGAGCTGCTATTGCCCATCGAAGAGGTGCTTTCTCATCATTGCTACTAGTTGCTTGCTTGGCAGGCAGGCAATGGGTTCAGTATGCAGGGGCATCGACTGTTCACTCTTCTCATCACTACTCATTGAGCCAGAGCAAGAGGCAGGAAGCTCTTGCCAGTGGGACTTAGAGAGGTGTGGGCCCTTGACAGGTACTCAGCTTTGCCTACTTTGGAAGCTGATCCAGGATTCAACACAAATACATTATTGACAATGTAATGGGTGCCAGAAATTTCAGGGGTCTCATGGCTGGAGAGAAGGACATAGGACCCATTGGTGAGGGTATTTATGGATGGGTTAGACATGCATATGGTGGGCATGTTGTGAGCGGAGCTGGCTGGAGCCAGAGGTCAGACTAGATGGCCCGGGAGACCCCTTCTGACTCACTCTGTTTCTATGTTTCTATGTCTAGTGAACTACCTGGGACTATGTGAGTAGGCCTCAAATCCATTTTCAGGATCAGAAAGACATATAATGTGAAACATCAGACCCTCTTATGAGAGGACAGAATGCAATTTCTGAGCTAGTGAGTAAGGTTCAAAATAGAATCCCGTCATGATGTTTGAATGGATATAATTAATGCTCTCAGAATGGAAGCAGCGTCTTGGTGCCATGCATTCATTTTAGCATCTCTAACCAGAGATGTAGCTAGCTTTGGGGCAGGGGGATGCACGTTTCTTTCCTGCCCATCCCTTGCTGTCACCACCAGCCCCCATTCTGCTGCCACCTGCCAGTCTTCCTTTCTTCCTTAAAAACAGATCAACAAACAAACTGGTGGTGATGCCAAGACCTCCTTCTGTTAGCCTGATATCATAACATGTTTTTTTTAATTTTTTTAAAAAAACTTAACATTCTGAGTAGCAGCCATATGAACCACTGAATCCTTCCTTTCTAGTGTGGTGAGCACAGGAACAGCAGTCTTTAACTTTTAAAATGTCATACCATGGGGATTCAGGCTTGCCTGGTTGGCTCCCTTGCTTTTCTCTGGGAACAAGGCCTAGTAGGAGAGGAAAGGCTTAATTAGGGCTGCTCTGAACCCAGACACTTCAGACTTGTGTCCTGAGGTCTGGTCTGGCTGTGCCACTGTTTCTAGAAAGCTCCCTCTGGTACAACTGTATGTGTAGAAGACAGGTTGTGGCAGTCCCTGCTGCTGTCCTGATATTCTGCCTCAGCTGAATGTCGGTAAGGGGCTCACATCACACAGAACTTCTTGACACTAGCTGGCTGCAAAGTCATTCACCACCATGATTTTCATTAATTACAAATACCTATTTATTTGCCTTTTTTGTTTCACACACAGAGAATCAGAGAGAAAGAGAAACAGGACTTACAGTTTACTGTGACCTTTACTTTTTTCACATCTGGGGCTGAAACTTCATTTTCAGCACTGCATTCATATTCCCCAGCTTGGTCCCTTGTAATTCCATAGATATCCAGATATTGTCCACTTTCGAATGGTTTTGCTGAAATTAAAGAAAACAAACTATGTTATTTTTAAAGCCTTTAAAGGAAGTTTCTCTGTGGCTGAAAGATGCTTCATCCAAGTATAAACAATCAGTTCTTAACTTGCTACTGGAAACTGCTGACAAGGCTATTCCAAGAATGAAAGGGAAGACCAATAGCATATCTCACTCCTCTCCTGTGTACAGAAAACAACTTCATATTGTGCAGCCTCTTCTAAGTTGCAATACTGTAACCGTGACTAGTAGAGGAAGGAATATACACATCTCTTTATAATTGATTGGCGTTACATAACCTCAGCATACATCAAATAAATCTATGCCCATTTTGCAATTGAGTTGAACAGCCTTCTAGCAGGGTAGATGAAAATTCACCATTACACCTCAGTTTTTATTGACTTTTATAAAATACAAGTTCCACTTTAACTAGAAAAAGGCTGGCACGTATTTCAGATCTTTGTAATGGAAAGGCATTTCATTTTGACTAAAGCTTTTGAATCGAAGTATTCTGTTAACAGCTTCAATATCCATTATGTTCCAGTTCATGCTTAAATGTGTATACAAAGCTACACTGCATGTGCCTGATTTCAAAATCAAGGAAGGACCAGCCAGAGATTAGAGTACTTTATGTGCTCCAGGCCTCCTTACTCAAACTGTCCACAGATAAACCCCATACTCAGGCTGCATTCTTGTCAAATCTTATGGAAGTAGGGTGGAGTAAGAGAAAAATAAACATGGTGCTCTCCAAGGTACTACTTGCTATTGTTCTCCCTTTTTTAATTGTATCTCTGCCAACATTGTATCATTTTACTGTGTTTTATTGCTCGTGCCCTGCCTTTGGATTATTTATAATGAAGAGTAGGCAACAACAACAACAAAAACCTTAATTAAGCACCCAGGAAAGCTAAGCACTGCTAATTATGGACATAAGTTAGCAATACTGTATTCAAATTTATTATAAGCAGTCAGGATTATGAATGAACTTTTCCTTAGAATAGATATATCATATCATAAAACAGTAGATTTGAAAGGGGCCAAGAAGGCCACTGGGTCTAACTCCCTGCTGTTGCAGGCCACCAATTTACACCATCCCACTCAGGTGGCTGTCCAGTTTCTTTTTGATTGTCTCTAGTGTGGGAGAGCCCACCACCTCTCTAGGCAGCTGGTTTCAGTGTTTTACTGATTTGACAGTAAGGAAACTTTTCCTGATATCTACCCTGAATGTGGGTTGATATTTTTAAAATTATTTTCAAAGGACTACAATTACAAAATGAAACAAAAAAGAAACAACACAAGATATACCCCCCCCCCACACACACACACACAAACACAGATTTAATGCACCCCTCGACTGGGAACATGCCTTTTTTCCTTCATTTTTTCCTTCTTTGTTTTTAGCTCTTTTGTCCAAAAATGCATTGCATCAACAAAAGGTTTAATATCCTTCCCTTTTGTTAGTGCATATGCAATAAACAAACCCCATATATGATTAAAATCATTCTTCTTTATTCACCCTAATCCCGCACACCAATTTATCATTGACAGCTATATTCCAAACTTCTTTATACCATTCAGTTAATTGAAGGTCCCATTTCTCCGTCCAGTTCTTTGCTATTATCAATTTTGCTGCTGTTATCAAATTTATTATTAATTCTTTAACATTCCATTACCATTTTTTCATAAAATATTAATAACAATGCTTGTATTTCAGGATCTGCTTCAGTTTTTAAGTTCAATATCTTGCTAATCTCCTTAAATAATTATCTAAAATTTCTTAATATTTTCACAATCTCACCACATATGGAAATAGGTACCCATTTTTCATCTGCATCTACAAAATAAATTAGAATATTTATTATCCATATAGAATAATGGTTCTAATGGTTCTGGGCACCAAGATTTAAGAAAGATGCAGAACAATTAGAAAATTTTCAGAGGAGGGCAACAAAAATGATTCAGGGTTTGGAAACACTGCCCTGTGAGAAAAGACTGAGAGAATTGAGCATGTTCAGCCTTGAGAAGAGAAGACTGGTGGGGAGGGGGACAAGATATCCCTCGATAAGAAGCTCAAAGGCTGTCACAAAGAGGAAGGTCAAGATCTCTTCTTGCTGATACCAGTGTAGGACATGGAATAATCAGTTCAAGCTGTGACAACCCAGATTCAGGCTAGATATCAGGAGATGTTTCCTCACTGTCAAATCAATACAATACTGGAACCAGTTGCCTGGACAGGTTATGGGCTCTCCCACGCTAGAGACCTTCAGAAAGAAACTGAACAGCCATCTGAGTGGGATGGTGTAAATTGGTGTCCTGTGACAGCAAGGGGTTGGACCTGATTGCCTTCAACTCTACTGTGCTATAATTCTATGATTAATAACAGATCCTTACTAAAAATATGTATCAGGTAGGTCCCATACCCCTGCATTACCTTGCAGTGGATCAAAAACTGG
Organism: Varanus komodoensis; assembly: GCF_004798865.1. Taxonomy (NCBI): domain Eukaryota; kingdom Metazoa; phylum Chordata; class Lepidosauria; order Squamata; family Varanidae; genus Varanus; species Varanus komodoensis. The sequence continues at coordinate 111,807,907 of NW_025335268.1, forward strand.
AAAACAAATAATGTGTTTGGATAAAATTAACCTCAGATCAGCACTCATCATGGAATACCTTGAAAATTTGAGGATCAGCAGGAGATATCTATAATCTGTTTAATATGGATGCTTCTGTTCTGAATACCTGTGGTGTTGTACTTCACATTTCAGGAATAGCTGTTATATGCATCCATGGAACTACCATGATGTAGTCTGATTTTCTTTTTTGGAAAACTGTCCGAGAATTTCAGGAATTTTCACTGCTTATACATATTGGGAAAAAAAGCTTCAGGCAACCAACTACAAGGAGAACAGCCACAGCACTCAGATAAGACAATCCTTAATAGTTCTTGATCTGGAAACTGGTAAACATTATGTCAACAAAGATTAGGTAGTCATCACTAACAGAGACTATTAAAATCAATAATAGAATATTTTCAACATTACTTGAGGGTCATTATCCATAAAGTATACAGGTTGCAGCAGGCACATTGAAAATAATAAAAAAATGCTTACATAACATGAAAGCTATTTAAAAGGATAAGAGTGATACTGTCAGATTTCATGGCATGGAAGCACATCGCTTGCAAAATGACTAACATTAGTTTCTTTTCATGGGTTCAGTAACACATGCATGTTCAACATTTGAGATTTCATTATTGAATAATGATTTGTGTGTGTAACGAGCTGTTAGAAGGGGCTTAAAGTTATTGGAGAGCCTGGCTGGTCAACTAAATCCTGTGACTACCACAATCCTCACCTGTGAAGTATCTCTTTCACTCCCTGCCAGCATTTACTGAGGAAAAGGCCAGGGGAAGTATATATTTTTGATCACTGACACTGAAAAAAGCACATGGAGTACTTCCATCCACCCAAGTCCAGTTTGGCTCTACATGGCAAGGGCTTGCCATGGTTAGTGCATTTGTAGATTTAACACAGCACTGTGCTTTCTTTTTTACAGTTCACTCATTCAGCAGCCATGAATCAACTACAAGCATGCATGTGATACATGGATGCTTTCAGTAAAAGGATACATTCTAGTATCCTAGTGATAGGCACCAGTGTTATAAGGGCAGTATTGTATTTAGAACAAGTTTTGATCAGTGATTTTCTAAACAAGCTTGAAAATATTGATAGAGTCTGCCTAAAACTAATTAGAAAAGTCATATGTTTTCATTGGTCAAAGACAAGAAAAGCTGCACACACTAGCTTGAAGGAGTACTTTGTTTGGGTTTTAGTATGAACTGACCTAATTTAAGCTTTCTGAACTAATATGTGGAGCAGATTGCAGATATCTTCACTTTATGCACTTCTCTGACTTTTGCAATTCAATTCTTTGATTAAAAAAAGAAAGCATAGAACAATGTGTACATTGAGCAAAGTGTTTACAAGACTGTGTACATTATGGAAAACAGTATACCAAAGGGCATATGTTAGGAAAAAAGGTTTCTTGAAAAAATATGTATATTTAGGAAAAAAACATACAAAAGGTATATGAATTTTCCTGTGTGAGAAAATGAGCACAAAATCTGTGTATTTTTCTTCTTTTGCACAGAATGAAAAATGCAAATGTGGAAGCATAATGGAATGCACATTTGCAATATAAAAGGTGAAACAGACACAATGCTCCAGGTCAGACAGTCATTCTTCATGTAGGAAAGGATAAATAGCAATCATCCCTTTGTCCATTTGTATGTATAACTCATATGCCAGGAATCCATTTGTTTATAATATTTAGACAATGATTCCTATTTTTAAAATCCCATAGAGGCTTATATAGCAAATAAAACATTGAGGCTTATAGCAAATTAAACAATTATAGAAACCCTACATTTGAACAAGTGAATGATTGGGAAAAACAGGCAAACAGTTAATTAACAAACAATTAATTAAGTCTGTAATAATTGTTAAAGGCACACACTCATCAGTGGCTGACATATTCCAGAGGAGAGGTCATGTCAGAAGTTGGGCCCTAGCACAGAGAAGACCCATGGTCATGTTCCCGCCAGATGGGACCTTGCAGGATGTGGCATGCACAACAAGGCCACCCCTAAAGATCATAGCAATCTAACAGGGGAAATTATTTTTTCAGGTAACCTGATCATAAGAAGTTTAGGGATTTGCATGTCAGTAAAAATGCATTAAATGTTGCTTGGTAGAAAACTGGCAGCCAGAGCAGTTCCTTCAGCACAGGTGTTATGTCTGCATGGCAAGGCAGGCTTCTCGGCAGCCTTGCCGAATCATTCTACACGAGCTGCTTCTTCCAAACTATCTTAAGATTAGTGTTACAAGATAGCATTACAATAGCCTAGCTAGAGTTCAGTCCAGGTTAACAGTACATGGATCAAAGAGATTAAGCTATCGCTGTGAGGGAACGGGTGAAGTTGACATATCAGTTGAAGTTGGTAAAAGCTGTTTCATAGGAATCTATAAGCATTTAATTCCCATTTATAAATCACATTAGCATGTCCCTATCATATCACTAAAAGCCAATGCAAGCAAGAATGCAATTCTCAATTTTCTCAATTCCTCAAACTCGCATTCATATTTGAAAGCATGCACCTGCACAAAGGTGCTCTCATGCAACCCCTTCGCACACCTGGATGTCCATGTTTTAATCTATGGAGGGAAGGTACATTTTCAGTTAGGAAACTTTATATATCTCTATGTATTTCAGTTAGGAAAGAGGCACATGTCTGGAAAATTCACTTTTTTCAGGAGGGGAGGGGAGGGGAGGACTCTCATGTTCATGAATGCAATGAAGGTCATACAAGCTTCATGGAAGAATTTGGAGAACTTCAGTGCACTTGAACGTTCCATGTTCACTCATCCCTAGCATTCTGCACTATGATAATCACTTGGTTTTCTTATGATGAGGGGCATAATAAGATTTTCAAACAACATACCCATGCTTTCAATTTCATGCAGAACAGGCCAACTTGCTAATTCCCAGACACAGAAGCCAATCATTCAGAATTACTCTCCAACTAATTACTGTTCATATTACTGAGATTCAACGTCAGGTTATTGGTTTTCAGCCAGGCTACCAATATGTATAAAGGCATCTCCTGACTCAGATGCACTCAAAGAACTGAATGCCATCAGTGAACTGGTGGCACTTTGACTGCACACACCTAAAGACCACACCCAATGGCTTCATATATATGCTAAGCAATATTGGAGATAAAACAGTGCCTTGTGGCACCCATGGCATATTTACCAAGAGACCAAGGTACAACCGTCCAATGCTATTCTTTGGATCCTACTCTGCAGCTAGGAGTGGAACCAGTGGAAAACAGTATCCCAAATTTCCAATCCACAGAGATGGTTCAGGAGGATTTCATGGTCAGTAGTATCGAAAGAGGAAACCTGACCATGAGCACTGTGGTTCCCAGCCTCCATTGCAGTTGAACCATGCATAGTGGGATTTTCCCATCCTTCATAGTCTGAGACATTTCTACGATTGCAATGCTAATGGAGTTTGCTCTGCAGTCTTGAAAGCAGTACCATTCAGCTTTAGCCAAGGTCAATATTGCTGCCACTCTGATATTGACAGAAGTGACAGGCTTCAGAAGCCAGTGAAGTACTACCACACAAGCAGCATAACTTGCCAATTTTAGGAAGCAGTCATCAACCCAGCTGAAAAATGTCATCAGAAACAATAACTGTAGGGAAAATGGATGCACCTTGTAACAAGGTACAGAAACCTGTGAAGGAAGAATAAAAGAGAAAACACTAAAAGTGAAATGAAATGTAGAAAAGTTGCTAGGGGTGCTCCTGTAGTTCTTATTAAATCTGTAATTAGTGTCTGTCAGAGTTTCTTAGAACAAAAGCTCATGTGGGTGTATGTATTTGAAGGTACTACAATAATCTAATAAAATTATGTGCTACAAAAGCTATTATATAGAGGAGTCACTATCAAGCTTAACAGGTTTATGTAGGTTGCAAGATGCATTTATAAACTCTTGACTTGGGTGGCAGAAAAGTTAGTGGATTCTAAGTGTGGGGAACTATGAAGTTTTCCCAGGTGGAGCTGCAAAGAGAGGTAATAAATATCAATTTATTGACTGTCAAATGTCCCATAGCATTCTTTCCCACTTGCAAACAGGCAGTATTGCATAGCATAGGACAGCAGCCACTTGTTAAGGAAGCAGCATAAGTTTGCTTAGGAACTACAACCATAATAATTTCCTCAATCTACAGATTAGGGTTGGGTGAGAAATTCAATTGCACTTCCTGAACCTACACAGTAACCACAATAGTAAAGTACTGAGATGCATGAAATGTTCTGATAAACTGTAAATCCACAAATGTGTACAAAGATGGAAGAAAATTGAACACAAAAATATACATTTGAAAAGGAATTTATAAATACCTTTATAAAGTACCATGTAATCATGTTAAAGTATCATGAGCCACATTTCTCCCTCTGGCAATCACCAGCCTTGAGCCCTTTTCAGCAAAACTCTATTGCTTCTACACATCATTCATCTAGCTGAGTTTCTGAGCATGCACAAAACGGTTTGTTGAACCCAACCTAGCGATTACTTCCTAAATCTCTCCTTATGGATGGACCTGTGACTTAACCCTTGGGGAGGAGTGCTCTGAAAGAAAAGTGAGTGCTTTTTCCCACAAGCTTCTCAACCAGTTGGGCTTCCCATCACTGCTGCTGCTTAGGCATGGACTAGCTATGAGAAGAGTGGCTGGTATCCATTTGAAGATCCTCCAGTCTCAACTGACCCTCCCGCTTCCTGCCTCTCCATTGTGTCCCAAGTTAGTCTCCACTTCTGCCCTTTTGTCCGCCCTTGAGCTAATCCCTGGTCCTTCCATCTCTCTGGTATCCCAGGGCCTTGAGCAAAGTCTTGCTCTTCAGTCCCATTGAAATATTCCAATTCTGTCTCGGAATCTGAATCAGTAAAATTGGTGTGTCACAGATCTGACAGAAATGCTTGCCCACCGCAACTACCAGCAAAACCACAGTTAGAACAAGAAACTTTTAAAAACATTATTAGGACAGAAATATTATTACAGCACAACCAACTATGAACCTCATATAAAGTCCTACAGCTCAGAAGGAATAAACTAACCAACACTGAAGGCTGATCTGACAAAACGGTCTTCACCATTCTTCAAAGAGTAAACAAGGACGAAGCTGAAGCCTCCCACAAGATTGGCACAAGCCCAGCCAAGCCCAGTCTTGCTTAACTACTCGTCAGTACAGAATATTTTTCTGATTTCTGGAAAGAAAACATCTATTGTATAAGCTATGAAAATGTTTTGCATATCACTTCTTTATTGATGGTCACTTAAATACGCAAACTTTTTGGAAGTTTTTTCTTCTTTACTACAGTTGGAATTTCACCCAGACGGAACAAATGTTTCTTTATTAATTTGATATATCTCTACCTTTCCTCCAAGGAACTCAGCATAATACATATGGTCTTTCCTTCCTTTTATTCTCATAACAGCCTTGTGAGTTAGGCTAGTGAGTTAGGCTCCAACTAGCCTAGGGCTTCTCAGTACACTTTCAGTAGCCACACCTATAGCAGGTGGGTACTTGTGGTGAAAGAAAACAATCTTTCTCTTTTCCTTCTATATATGTGCACATATCTAAGTACTTATTCAAAAAAGTATCATGAAATGGATTTCCATCATTATACAAATGCATCATTAATGCAACAAATCTTTTAAAGCTATTAAATTGATGCATTACTGTCCATCATGGTAATGCAGTAATACATTGGTACAATGACATGAGAATAGTAAGTAACAGTAATGCCAGCATAAACCTGTCTGTTTCCAGAGAACATCCTCTAGCATGTAATAAATCAAAATTTTATAGTAAACTGCATTGCAGACTCCCTTTAATACTAAGTGGTAATCCTCAAAAGAGTCTTTTATTGAAAAAAAATCTTTTTATGCTCTATTCAGAGAGAAAATGACTCACAGGGACAATTTATATATATATTTTCCTACAAGCACAGTGTCCAGTTCAATATTGCTTGAAAATTGCTAGTTTTGAGGGTAGTATACAAATTAGTTTTAAAACTTCAGGGAAAACCCAGTTTATTTCCCCCTACCTCAAAGTTATATTAACTTTTTTATCTCTGAACCAAACCGCTGTCAGGCTAAATTATATACTACTGAGATCCATAAAGTTACCACACTCTGAAGTAACTTTGGATTTTCTATTTATAGTCATTTTACCAAGGCATCTTTCACCAGCTCATGTGCTAGGAGATATTAAGGTATCAATTTGGTTGCCTTAAGGGTAGAATCCTGATATAAAGCACATCTATCTACTTTTCAATATTCATAGCAAAGATAAAAGTAGCTGCTCTCTGTTGGGAAGAATGTTATGCACTTAAACAAATAGACTTGATGAATATCTATATGCTGTATGGTTAGCAGCATGATCAGTCATCCTTCTATGGAGGCAGAAAAGAAAGGCAGGCATCTCTACAGTCCAGGAACCTATGTCAGTGTTCTGTAAGTGATCAATAAAGAAGCAACAAAGTAGAGTTAAGAAAGTTTTTCTGCAAGGATCATCATTCTGAATGTTCTTCTCTCTCTCTCTCTCTCTCTCTCTGGGTGTGTGTGTTTGTGCATCAAATTAATTGTTCAGAACTTTATACTTAAGGTACTTTTAGTCTGTTTCTATGAATGTTTGCTCTGAAATACATTTGCCTCAGATATTGGGCTGTGGGGTAGAATAAAATTGAAACAAACAAACAAACAAATTCCACTGAAGGGGGAATAATGTTGATTGGGCATGTACAGATCTGCAGTTTTAATGGAAAAATTAATATAACTGTGAAAACTTTAACCTGGGGACAGCCAGATCAGTCAGCTTCTCTTTTTCCTACATTTGAATTGCTTAATTCACACAATAATTCAATTGCAAATATGAAGAAATGTGGGAATGTTGGTACATTCTTATAAAAAATGAACCAAACCAAAATTGTCATTTGTTCACACTAGCCAAATTCCATAGCTACTACTAATCCTGCTATATTGTACAGGAAAATGCAAGGATTGAAAGCCAGGCTTTTAAAGAAGAAAATATTTAAAGCTCTAGGCCTTGGTGGATGAATATGTTAGTTTTGGTTTCTTCCACATACAGTGTTTTAAAATCTTATATTCCTTCCATTCCAAATATGAATAAAATTTGGTAACTCTTTATAACATGAAACAGGCAAGTGATCAAACGTAATTCTAACCATTCCTACTTTAAACTAGGGATGTTCAATGCCAGGAAACCCATTCTGTGCAGTTGCCAATTTCACCTAGATTTTTTAAAAAAGCTTTACACAAATCATAGTGCCTGATATTTGTGCAAATACTGCATGCCACAATTTGAAAAAAATACTGAGCTTTGCAGTTTACACAATTTTCCTGCACTTAAAAAGGAACTTTAACGAATCACAGCCTCTTTAAAAAGCAAAAATCTCCATGTTGGCTTAGTTATGTCCTATTAAATGACTATCATTGTGAGAAAATGAAATGGAATCTCGAGGATCAAATTGGGAAAATGTATCAGATTTTCATCCCCCAAATTGATTATTCATGCATCCCTATCTTAAATCCTTATGGTGAGAATTTTAGTGAATAAACCTTCTCAATGGTAATCTTTAAACAGATCTCTGCAACGTTTGTCCAGAAAGCCAAACACAAGCCCGTACCACCTGATATAAAATGCAATCCACAAATCTTTCCTATGTCTCTTCTTTTCATTGCTTGTCAGGAACTGTGGTATCTAACTACTATACTATGCTTACTTCAATATGTCAAAAACTGTGGAAGTCTGTTTTAAAGATAGTCTTGGATTAGCCTTTTAAAGTGTCACTGAATCTATTCTACATGTTGCAGCCTCAGTATAACAAGTACAGGACTGAGTATTTTTGAGGAAGATCACCAGTATTTCTATTAATTGAGAAGTTAAGAAGCCTCTCAATTAATTTGTCCCATAGTAACAGGATACTTGAGGTATGCATCTCCTGTGACTTATACTTAGGACATTTAGTTATGACAATCAGCACCTCAGGTGATGTACAAGCTTCACCAATTTTAACTTGGCCTGTTAAAATAGAGCTAGACAAGTTCTTTTTTATGGAGGAACAACTTGGGAAGCCTCATTATTTGGGGCAGACAGGTCTCAGAAACCTGGATATATGCAGGTGTCCAACCAAATGTTACTATTGTTTTGTATTGCATGAATAACCGCTCCTAGTTGAGAAAGGTCTTTCAAGAAATGTTCATGCAACAGAATAACAAAACAGTAAATCTTGACATATCCCTCCAGAAACAGCCCAGGGAAGAGAAGAAGCACAAACTCTGTGAAGGATCAAAAGAATAAAATAATAATTGGGCAGTTAGTGGCATGACTTGTGTGCCCCACATCACATCATGGCCAGCCTTCTGCTATGTTGAAGAATCTCACTTCTTCCTCCTACGCATTAACTTAAATGATACAGATTCTATTATAACAAAAGTAGAGAAATAAAGAGAGAGAATGAGAAAGAGGAGCATGTCAGAGCACATGGCTTGGCAGCCGAGATAGGTAAACCTGTCATGGCCAGTGCTGTTCTGGTATGAAAAAGAATTGATGGCCCAAAGACAATTGTACTATAGATACTGGTGCCCTGTTTAGAATATAATATAGCTATGAAATCTCGTTGCACATTGTCACTTTGGATCAGTCTAGTTCCTACATCCATCATACAGAATCGTCACTTTGGATTTTATTCAGTAAAGAACACAACTAATAATCAATCCATGCTTTTAGCATATGTTTAAAGAGTCCTTGTTCAGGAGCTGTGGTGCATTCTCCTTCATGCCTACTAGAACATGAAAACACATGTAAAATACATGCGGTAGATTGAGAAAAATGACTTTCAACAGGCAAGGGCCATTATTCATAATGGCCAATGTTAGCATTTTTCTTCCCTACATTAACAAATGAATGTCCTCTGAGGTTTTGGCTATTCCTGGCCAAATCACAATTGATTCCTCCTGGTGCAGTTTATCACTGAAGATTTTCTGGCTAGTCTCCAGACCCATTCTAACTCAGCTGCAGAGAACAGATGTTTCACCTCATTCTTCTATCTCTTACCTGGTGCCCATAATCAAGCTGTTTCCTGCCAGAAGAATAATGATGGCATAAGGGAGGTATGTCACTGTGCATCCAATAAAACCACTGAATTGTTTTACATGGTTTCCCTGCAACATCTAAAAAAGGTATGAGTATACTTCTAATAAATTCTTAGTCATCTAGAGCAGTCCAAATTGTCACTGTAATCTGAACAGCCACACTTTTCAGGACCACATAGGTACAGAGGGAATATGAAACTGGAGCTGACCTATTTAAAATATGTGAATGTATAGTTGATCACATGGGTTCATGTCCCAGTCTCTCACATGTTCCACCCATTACCTATGTCACTGGACCATTGGAGGCTGCATGCTCCTGCAAGTGAGAAATCAGAAGAGGTATTCTCCAATTACCAGGCTTCACCATACCTTACCCTTTTAATGGCTGGGGTCTTCTATGGGGTGTCCATGGGAAACACCTCCCTTGGTGACTGCCAGGCTGGCTGAATCTTCTGATATTTACACAGTTCAGCACCAATAGAAACCTATTCCACAGAAATCTCAGCTCCTGGTAATTTAATTTAAATTTAATTGTGTTAGTATTTTTAAAAAATGAACAAAGGGAGAAGGGGAGTACATTTTGGTGGATATCAAGAAAAGTGTTCAGAGCCATGTTGGTGCATCACATTGCCAAACGCTGGTCTACATTTGTCTCAGCATTTATGTATTCTCCTTTTATCCTGCCCTCTGTCCACAGACACTGTACACAGTTCCCGCCTCCCCAATCATTCAGCAATTCCTTCACAACTGTGCATTAGCATTTTCTGGAACTCAAAACTGGGGGAATTGCTGCTATTGAATTTGTTGGTATATGCATAAACATATATTTCTGCATCATTTGGTCCCTTTTTCTCCATGGCACTGTGTGCTGTATATCATTGAACAAATCATGGCAGCAGCACTACACTGCACCACTATGTGGAATGACAACATTTTTGCACTAATCTGCTCTACCAAGGCTTTTATGGGAAGCTTTCTCTTTCGTTCGCCATTCAGTTGTCTAGCAATACCTTTTGTCCAGTAATTGAATTGAATCAACTCCTAGACAGCCCCATCATTTGAGTGCTCTGAAGATATATTGCACTAATATATCGTCAGAATGACAGAGCTATGATGATACATTAGTGTAATATATCTTCAGAGCTTTACCACCGTCCAGAAATAATAGGCATTGTATTGGATAGAGTTCACTAATGGCACACACACACGCTCATACACAAGCAGACCTGGAATCTGCTAGTGGGGAGGGGGGATACTTGCAAAATGAAAGGGCAACAAAGCCAGGACTAACTGTGGGCTAGCTTCTATGATTGCGGCAAACTGCCATGGTTTTTATAAGTCACAGTGGGCTACGGTTCATCCCAGCAGCCACTGTGAATATTCAAGCCGTGGCAGTCATTTACATTGCCTTACTGAAATCTCTGAACCAAACAACAGTACGTTGTTGGCATGATTAACAAACAACCCCCAACTCAAGAGCTATTTTGGTTTGAAAATTCACCGTGGCTGCTGGTAAGTACCACAAACCATGATGGCTTTAAAAAAATCATGGTGGGCTACAATAAGCATTTGAACCTTATAAACATTTACAAATAAATCATTATCAACATTTATTTTTTTACATGTCTTGCATTTCTGACATCATAACACGTTGACTTGTGAACCTCTTGGTAGGATAATATGTTGGTTTCACATTTCAAAATAGCTTCTGAACTATGGTAAACATCAAGTGGAACACTTCCTTCTGCTCTGCTCATGTTCCAGTCAAGAATTTTTCACAGCCAACAATTATGCCATGGTCCAGATGGTACTGCTATCACTCATCATCTCCCTTTCTCCTCTTTTGCTTCTCTCATCTCCATCCACTGAAAATCTGCAGAGATATTTTCTTTTAATGCTATTATGGTTTAGATAAAATAAATTGGAACATAGAGGTATAGCATTTTAGACCCTTTTCCACCAAACCTCACAATAGAAATGACACCTGCTCACAGAGAAGTGGGGGAAATCCAAGAAAATAGCTTTGATTGTGCAGTAGGCAGTATCATGCTCCCTACTGTACCATCACCAGCTCCATGGAAGGAACAAGAGAAAGAAGATTCTGTGCCCAGTTACTTGTTACTTGTTCCAGCTACAGGGACTTGTGGTCAGGAACTTGCTGGTTGTATGTCATTTATATTTTACCTGTAAGTTGCCTTTCCCAACAAGGAAAGATGCAATGGATTTAAATAAATTAATTTACGCAATTATGGATTTCTCCTCTCTTTTCAGGGAGAACAATAGCCTTTGTCAACCCCTTTCCCCGGGAATTTGGAAGTAAGCCATTGTGAACCTAAAATTACACATTTATTCTGTGTATCTATTGTTTGTTATCATGAGGCTCCTCCATTTTCTCACCATATCATGGGATATAATCCTAAAACTCTCATTACTTTTATTTTCCTACATCAAGGATGGGATGTAATTTGACCCTCCAAGTTTTGCAGCTCTCTAGCAGCTATTGTAGTTGGGCTGATAGGAGATGAAGTCCAACCACATGCTCCCCACCCCTGTTCTATATAAGTGTATCTGGCAAATTTCTAGAAACCTGATTCCTTTACACACAGTCACTTTTACCTCTTCCTTTTCCATATGTTTATCTCACATCTTCCATCCCAATAACTTCATTTCATCCTGTTAAATGCATGGTAAGGCTTAGAAACTTTTTTCCTTCTGACATTCTGCAGGATTACAAAATATCTTCATTACTGCTGTGAGAGTAGGTTAACATCTTCTGACTGTACCTTTTACACATCCTTGGGAAAAGGAGTCTTAATTTTTGTAATAGCCATTGATTCCACCTTTGAACTTGCTATCATATTAATTATGAACCTGATGTAGCATCAGATAAAATCCTGACCCTTTCCTTCACATTAATGGGGAAGGGGATATAAGCACTAAGAAACAGCAAAGACTTTTTTTAATAGGAGTGTCACAGCAACATGTGTAAGCCCTCCCAAAATTTTTCTTTTTCATCACAAATAGTGGAGTTGCCTCCTGTTTTAGTACAATTAGGTCATATGTAAAACACCTGATCTCACTTTGGATACTATCAGCAACTCCTGGTCCACGTCTATCCCTTTGAGACATATCACCAATGTTTATGCATTTTTCATAGCTAGCCTTCCAGTTATGCAATTCCTGTTTCTTAGTTTATGATATCATCTATTAAAGGGTCATTCATCTGCCTTATCTTATTAGAAATATGCTAAAGCTTGAATGGACATAAATCAGACATTCATTTTAAAAAGGATAAAGTAAAATAAATAATGTTGGTGAGGAACATAACAAAATTGCCTAACATTACACAGCTTATGCAGTAGGAGAATTACAGGGGCATTTCTGGGGTCAGGGAGATGTCAATTTCTCCTTCCTTGTTGAGGTTGGCACATTCACTACTGCAGCACTTTTGGGTGCCACACTGTAAGTTCAAGTCCCTGCCATGATTCTCTCATCATTCTGGGATAGAGAACATGCTAGCCTACAACTCTACAACAGGCCGTGAGTTCTGGGTGATTTGCTAACCATCTGAAAAAGTCACCTTCTCTGGGTCCAGATGACAGAAGAAACTACACCTACTGAGGCTAAATTATATAAATCAGGGAATATGGCTAACATGCCACTGTAGCTTATTACCTCTTTTAATTTCATGCAAACCAGCTCACTTCTCTGCTGAATGCCATTTATACATTACAAGGGCCTAGAGTTTGATGTGCGTGGGGAGGATGGGCCAAGAAATGAGGTTAAATTGTAGATCATACTTGAAGATTCCTTGTATCTATATGGGCTATTCAAATTTTGGAACAGCAATCGGAAGAAGAACCCAAGTCCAGATATGTCTCTGCAATTTTGTTCCCACTCTATGCTCTGTGATGTATCAGGAGATTTTGCAATATTCCCATCTCCTCTTTCTTTGCTAGAATAAAATTAACCACCCTGAACATAGAGGTAAGCATGCACACTTCTGACCTGGATCAGAACCACTCTGAATTTAGGGTGGAGCTTTAAGCCTCTCTGAGATGCTTGTCTCTGAAAATAGCCTCTTGATCACACACATGCACGCAAAGCTGTTGAATATCTGGAGAGTTCTCAAGGTCAGGACACTTGAGAAGCTGAGATGAGATCTATGCTGGGTAACTGCCAAACATTCTCAAAGACAGTGGACTATGTGCAGAACTGTGGTGACCCACCAAGTACAGAGCTTACACACAGACTGATTCAGAACATTCAGGGTGATGTCTCTGCTTTTCAGTATGCTGTCTAGATTTGCCATAGCTTTCCTCCCCAGGAGCAAGTGTCTTTTAATTTCTTGGCTGCAGTCCCCATCTGCAGTGATCTTGGAGCCCAGGAAAATAACATCTGTCACCACCTCCATTTCTTCCCCATCCATTTGCCAGGAAATGATAGGACCAGATGCCATGATCTTAGTTTTCTTAATGTTGAGTTTCAACCCAACTATTGCGCTCTCCTCTTTCACCCTCATCAAGAGGCTCTTTAGTTCCTCTTCACTTTCTGCCATTAGAGTGGTATCAACTGCATATGTGAGGATGTTGATATTTCTCCCGGCAATCTTAATTCCAACTTGTGATTCATCTAGCCCTGCCTTTTTCATGATGTGCTCTGCATATAAGTTAAATAGGCAGGGTGACAGTATACAGCCTTGCCGAACTCCTTTCTCAATTTTGAACCAATCAGTGGTTCCACGACCAGTTCTCACTGGTGCTTCTTGACCCCTGGTGCATATAGGTTTCTCAAGAGACAAATAAGATGGTCTGGTACTCCCATCTCTTTAAGAACTTGCCACAATTTGTTGTGATCCACACAATCAAAGGCTTTAGTATGATCAATGAAGCAGAAGTAGATGTTTCTTTGAGCTCCCTAGCTTTCCCCATGAACCAGCATATGTTGGCAATTTGATCTCTAGTTCCTCTGCCTCTTTGAAACTCTGCCTGTACTTCTGGTAGTTCTCAGTCCACATACTGCTGGAGCCTAGCTTGTAGGATTTTGAACATAACTTTGCTAGCATGTGAAATGAGTGCAATGGTGTGGTAGTTTGAACATTCTTTGGCATTTGCCTTTCTTTGGAATTGGAATGTAAACTGACCTTTTCCAATTCTCCGGAATTCTGCATTCAGTTGGGTGTATCTATCCCTTTCTCCCTTGCCTTTTGCTTCCCTTCTTTTCTCAACTATTTGTAAAACTTCCTTAGACAGTCATTTTGCTTTCTTGCATTTCTTTTTCTGTGGGATGGTCTTAGTTGCTTCCTCCTGTACAACGTTGTGAACCTCCATCCATAGTTCTTCAGACACTCTGTCTATCAGATCCAATTCCTTAAATCTATTTGTCACCTCTACTGTATATTCATCAGGGATATGATTTAGGTCATACCTGAGTGGCCTAGTGCTTTTCCCTACTTTCTTCAGTTGAAGAATAAATTTTGCAACAAGAAGCTCATGATCTGAGCCACAGTCAGCTCCTGGTCTAGTTTTTACTGACTGTACAGAGCTTCTCCATCTTTGGCTGCAGAGGACATAGTCAATCTGATTTCTGTGTTGAGCATCTGGGTCATGTCCATGTGTAGAGTCGTCTCTTGGGTTGTTGGAAAAGAGTGTTTACTATGACCATCGTATTCTCTTGACAAAATTCTACCATCCTGTGCCCTGCTTCATTTTGTACTCCAAGGCCAAACTTGCCTCTTATTTTGGATATCTTTTGGCTTCCTACTTTAGCATCCCAATCCCTCATAATGATAAGGGCATCATTTTTTGGTGTTAATTCTAGAAGGTTTTGTAGGCCTTTATAGAACTGGTCAACTTCAGCCTCTTCAGCATCAGTGGTTGGGGCATAGCCTTGGACTACTGTGATGTTGAATGGTTTGCCTTGGATTCTATTTATGTTCTATTGTATTTCAATGTATTTTATTGTGTTGTAAGCCGCCCCAAGGTTTCGGCAAGGGGCGGCATAGAAATGTAATAATAATAATAATAATAATAATAATAATAATAATAATAATAAAAATTCTAACTGAGATCATTCTATCATTTTGGAGATTGTATCCCAGTACTGCTTTTCCTACTCTTTTATTGACTATGAAGGCTACTCCATTTCTTCTGAGGGATTCTTGTCCGTAGTAGTATGCGGATGGTCATCTGAATTAAATTCACCCATTCCTGTCCATTTTAGTTCACTGATTCCTAAGGTGTCGATGTTCAGTCTTGTCATCTCATGTTTAACCATGTCCAGCTTGCCTTGATTCATGGATCTTACATTCCAGGTTCCTATGGAGTATAGATCTTTGCAGCATCGGACTCTCCTTTTACCACCAGATACATCCACAACTGAGCGTCCTTTCAGCTTTGACCCAGCCGCTTCATTCTTTCTGGCGCTACTAGTACTAGCCCTCTGCTATTCCCCAGTAGCATACTGGACACATTCCAACCTGAAGGGCTTATCTTCCGGCATCATATCGTTTTGCCTTTTGGTACTGTCCATGGGGTTTTCATGGCAAGGGTACTGGAGTGGGTTGCCATTTCCTTCTCCAGTGGATGAGCTTTTGTCAGAGCTCTCTGCTATGACCTGTCCATCTTGGGTGGCCCTGCATGGCATAGCTCATAGCTTCTTTGAGCTACACAAGCCCCTTCGCCACGACAAGGTAGTGATCCATGAAGGGGTGTGTATATGAGGAAATGTTTATAGACAAAATGTGTATGTTAGAGAAATGCAATTTTAAGCAGTATTTTCAATATAATGGACTGATTTGAAAATTGAACACAACAGGCTTTTGATTGAATACAGGCACAACTCAGAGAGACCAGAAATACACTGATTCATCTAATGGCAATTCATTCTGTGTGTCATAGTGACAATGGGACTTAGCCATCACACATAAAAGCTCTTTAGAAACATACCTCTCCAGTAATGGTGATGTGTAAGCCAGTCCTAAGAGAAATACCAGAATTATATTAGTTGGGGGGTTTTGAGGAGTTTGGAGAGTAAGTGTTGCCTTGCAGCTCCTCTGACTAACATTTCTAGCTCTTGCCTTCTAAAATGGAAATTATAATAAGCATGCTGTGCATACAAGTGTAAGGAGGCAGTATTATGTTTCAGACAACCCCAAATTCTTTTGATTCTAGTTTCATTCTTCAGCTATTGATGCTGCACTTTGCTCTTAAATGTCAGAACAAAATAACTAATACCTGCAATTTATTCAGATGACATTTCAACAATATAAGATTTTCAGATTACAAGCTTCTGCTTCATGTTCCTTCTAGTGTTACACTAAATGTGTAGATTTGGCGGATTTACATAATAGCTTTAGATAATGAATATTTATAATAATGAATGAATTTACATAATGACTGCAAGTTAAACATGCCCCATTAAAACTGCATGCTCTAATTTATGTACTAAGTTAAAATAATTTCAGTTTATTTTCATTCATGTTAGACTATCAGTTTTTGCTTTACAAAAAGAAATGTGTCAACCTCTGCCAAGCCGAGGATAACTAGCAGGAGGTGCCTCACATTAAATTAGGCTTCATTGTATAGTTTTTATTCAGAATTATGATTTCATATCTGCCAGTAGTACCCTCAAAAACAATTATTAATCTGCTATGTCAAATGCTTTGCAATGTTTTGACTTGTAGCTAAATGTCCAAAAAGTGTCTGGAATTTTATTGGAAATGCAAACTAGGAAATCAGGCAATAATTCTATTGTGAACAAAGCCCTTTACATATTTGGCCTGTCCCTCAACCCCTGCAATATCACTCATCTGTATCCTCACATATGCTGATTTCTGATCCACTGACATTCTGACTATCTATGGTCAGGATTCATTCTTGTCTCCACCAAGCAGGTGTTTTTTCCTTTTCCCCAGCCTTCCAGCATACTTAAATAATATGTTGTTAGTATTTTTAATGCTGTCCTTATGCACGCCTCCAAAGATAGATGGAGCAGAGCTCAGTGAGAACTAGCCAAGGAGTGCTGAACATAGGAGCAATTTCAGAGGAAGCAACTACTGGTGGTTGTTGCTAGTCAAACTCTTGAATCAACAGCATGGAATATGTATCTTCTGTTTGTCAGGAATCCTAATAATTGAAAGAGAATTTTCAGCCCTCAACATCACAGGAACGAGTCTTACATAGAAGGCTAATCTAAGACAGTTGTCTATTCAAAACAGAGCAATACTCTCCTCTCATCACAAGATCATCAAGGCTAATTTAAATCCTTGTGATCTGGATGAGAGTTCTCGAAGTATGGCTAAGTCTGGATACAACCCAATAATAATAGTTAAGAATCAAAAAATGTTCTGCCTTTTCATGAGACCAAAAATCTGTTTTCTGATGTGGTGTCTTATTCTACCTAATGGAGGGCTGCTCCCGTTTAACTGACCAAATTTTTATGAATTTCTCAATCACTGCTTGCTTGCTTTTATTTTTTTCATGCTGCTTTTAAGCAAAATGAATTAATAGGTGAACACAGCAACAAAATTATAATTTCTGTTGAGCAACACACAAATTGTAACTGAGTCAGACTACAAGGGAAACCTGAGTAAAGAAAAAAAAAGATGTCTTGAATTTATTAGTGTAGGTGCCTGCCTGAAGTCCACAAGAAGGACATTGCAAAGGGTAGGTGCTACAGCACTAAATAAATAAATGCACCTTTGCTAGTACTGATAAGGTAAACCTCAGGGTGATGCAGAAACACAACAAATTCTCCTCTTAAGGAGACGTAACCTGTTCTCAAAAGAAGGCCCCTATCAACCTCATAGCTGCATTCTGCTCCAAATTCTGTGCCAAGCACACACAGAGTTTGGCTGTGCCATAGAGCACATTACAATAATCCAGTCTGGAGAATGCCAGTACCTGAAACACCACGGCCAAGCTAACACAGTCCAGGAATGCCTGTAACTGGCTAAAAGGCATTCCGAGTCATTGGGACTATGGTTTTATGTTAATTTTTGTTGTCTCTCTGTTCTTAACCTTTGTTAACTGTCCTTGGATATTGGGTGATTTAAAAATGAAATAATAAGTAACTAAGCCACCAGTGACAGAGATGGATTAAGGAGCAGCCCTGAAATAAACTTCTGTTCCTTTAGCAGGCGAGCAGCAACAGACCCATTTCTTGGATCCAGGAACCATCCAGCTACATTGCTTCTATCTTGTCTGGCTTTGGCTTTCATTCAATCCACTGCTTCCAAGCATGAGGCCGGAAGTGCACATCCCAATACCATCCTCTGAAACCAACTCTGACTGTAGATAGAAACCATACAGTGTCCCCAGCCCACTCCATAGAAATGGCACAGAAAGATTTTGTGGTAAAGGCCATCAAAGCCACAGGCCAATCAAGTTAGATGAGCTTATATAAGTTGCTTATACATGGTTTGTTTTTAAATCCAAATGAGTTTCCCTTGAGTCAGGGAGAAAACTAAAGCATGTGAGAAGACTAAGGAAGGAACACACAAGTCTGAGGCGCACTGATGTCATATCAGATCATGTTTTGAGATTACCTGTAAACTGGGCAAATGTCTACCTAAAGCATGGATTGAGGAATTGGTGACCTCTAGTGGCTAGTGGACTGCAACTCCCATAATCCCTACTCATTATCCACTCTGGGTGGAGTGAATGGAGGTTGAAAGCACACAATTTCTGGAGAATCAGAATTGCCCCACCTCTGATCAAAAGGCTGTAGAATTTTAACCTTTTTCTAAGCTGAATGTCTCTGAGCTGAACTACTCAGGAATCCTACTACAGGAAATTTTAGGAAGGAAGGACGGACAGACGGAAGGAAGTTGGCTAGAATAATGCTTAAATGACTCTACCCCATCGGCAAGGGGCAATCACATGATCACAGTACTGCCAGATCTAATGGTATTGATTCATTGCAAAGTCCTATATACTATGCCGGAACCTACTCATGCTTACTTAAGAGTAGGTCCCAGGTAATCATGAGTTCAACGAAATGAGACTTGTTTCCAATTAAGCATGAATCATATAGTGCTACAAATGTTCCAATAGTCTCGTAGATGTAGAACACTATAGAGAGACTGTATTGATCTAATGTTAGCTGGCAAGATGGTACAAATTCATACTGACCCAGCTGTGCAACCTTTTTCTTATCTCCAGGCACAGATATTTTACAGGACATCTACCTGAAGTTCTTCAAACTGTTTTCTTAGACTCTAAACCTGGGACCTTATGCATGCAAAGCATGTGCCCTATTACAGAACAAGTCTTTGTAATTATACGAGTTCTGCTGTGAATTACAGGTAAAAACTGAAGGAAAACAAGATGTGCAAATGAACCTTAGTTCATCAAGCTGCAGAATCAAATGCATACTGCATAACAAATGCCCTACACATTTTTCAATAAACAAGTTATTTTATTACCTATCACAAAATTTAATCAGATCAGAGAGTTCTGTTTTTACAGCTTCTTTGCAAATATATTTTTTCTGTATAAAGCATCTACCAGTAAATTACTTTGCCTCAGTATAATGTTGTCTATGTTAGAAAGTGACCTAGGAATTTAACCACATCAGACTGCCAAGCAATCATATAAAGACAATCTTCTACTGTTGGGTTTGTAAGCACTGGGGCAGTCTGGTGGCCACTTTTCATCCCACGGATGCTTACACATCTCCAAGGGCTGCACTCCTGAAATATGCCCCCCCCCCGGGGGAAAAAAACAAAGAAAAGCATTTGCTATTGAATGTAGCAGCAGACCACTATGCAATAAACCAAATTTAGCTTATTTTCAATACTGTTTGAAACACATTTTTTTCTGCAGCCATCTATCTCAGTGTAGCGATGGGAGGTGGCAGGAGCAGCAGCAGAGGAAGAATACATACAGATGGGAGTACATACAGTCCATGGCCACTTGTTGCTCATCTTTGGACTAGTGCTTATATAGTGCTTATATAATGATGTAGCTTCTCTGAATCTAACACCTTGATTATCATGATTACGATGATGATGATGTTCTATCTATACACTGCCTTTCCACTGAACAGTACTCAAGGTGGCTAACAAAAATTAAGTACCTTGTAAAATATACCATGGCTCTCTTCCATATTAAACAACAGAGGACTACAATAAAACAGTTTCCTTGAGGTTGTCAAGGAGAACATTTCACAAGTTCTGTACACCTTTCGTGTTTTGGGTCTGTCTTGAAATCAGCATCATTATCACTGCTGCTTGACATTCCACTAGAACTACAGTGAGATCATTTGCACGCTGTAAGGTAGTTCATGAAACCTAATTGAAAATCTCTCTGTATTTATCAAAGACAAACAGATGTAGACATATTGCCTCTGGTAATGGAGGCAGCATGTAGCCTTTGGCCTTCAGTAGCTGTGGATAGCTTTCTCCTCCTTTGAAACCATCCAAAGCAATGACCATCTCTACATCTTGTGGTAGTGAATCCCACAGTTTGACAGCAGTGTATGTGCATTGGCCTGGACAGTTTCTTGGACTGCCATTTCCTAACTTGCCCCATTATCATTAATTATCAATTCCTTAACAATAAGCTGTATGTGTGTGTTATATATGTGACTTGACTGTTATTCTTCCCTGACATATAAAGCTACGACCCCACCCCTCTTTCTCTTTCTGTCCTTTCTAAACAGGTGATACCCCTCTATGTTTACATTCCAATCTTGCCTTTCATCCCACCAAGCTTTTGTGATCCCCAACCTTGGAGGGGAAAAGGGCTGTTCAGTGGGCAGGAAGGGAAGGAGTCTGAATTACCCTGAGCCTCTTCCATCTTTCCCTTCCTAAATAAAACACCCCCAAAACAAAGCCCGTCTAGTGAAAACTGTAGGGTGAAAACAAAGATCACCTTCACACTTCTTTCTCTGCATTATGTGAGTTGGTAACTATTTTAAGATAGGCAAGCACCAGAATTCATCATTTGTTTAAATCTGTAGAAATAAACTTGTTTTGTTTTATTGCTAACCTCTGTTGTGAGAGTGGGTGACTAAGAGAAGGAATGCGGCCATCTTTGGAAGCAATCACCCCAGTTAACCTGCGGCAGGTGTGTGTAGAAGCCATGTGGTGGAAGGGCCCTAGAGTGTGAGAAACTGGGTATCTTCTGTGAATCGCAGGTGAAAGACAACCAGATACCCAAGGGGAATATAGTGACCTGGATGTGGGCCCTGAGGATAAAGGCACAGAGACTGAGCAAGGAAATGACACACATGAAAGATGAAGGTGGTTACCAATGGATCCTGCTACTGTTTCCAGAAAGTGAGTGTGTTGGGGGTGGGGGAAACAGCAAGTTGCATCACGGCCCTGCATGTGGAAACCTAATAAACATGCCAGAGAGAACATGAAGACAAACTCCTCGTTTCTGATGTACTAGCTTTCAACTTGCAGGAACATTTTCTACATGAAGGAATTTTCAAACACCCAGCAGACTTAAGATCTAGGAAATTCATTTGTTTTTCCTAAATGTTGGAATCGGTAGTTTGCCTTCATTGGTAAGAACATTAACAAGAATTTAATTGGCATTCTTTTCCACCAATTATATCCACTGCCTTATTCTAAAAGTGTGTGTTTAGGAACTGAGCACAGCTTTAATTGAATTATAACTATGGAAAGTCTTGAGTACTGTGCAGGCTTCATCAGAGATCCAGTTGCTGGGGGAAACCCTACATTTCTCTTTGTCTTGAAGCTGCAAGGTGGCAGCAGGGTTCTGCTAATGTCGTTTTAACAATGAACACAAGCTCCTATATTGCCGTTAGGTGAGCTCATGTCATAGGCTCCCACTCTGAACACTCCCCAAGGTTCTCAACACAATTTTGTTTGACATTTAGTTAAAGACCACCTTTATGATGTAACTGATTTTCTACTCCCTTGGTGGTCACTTAAAAAGGTTTAATTGTTGCTCTTTGAAAGGTCAGTATTAGTAATTCTTTCAAGCCCTTCTCCATAAAGCAAAGTGCTGATTAGCAATACTTTTAGGCATGGTAGGATGTGACTCCAACACCTGCACGCACATGCTGCTGTTCTACAGTATCTGGATACTGACGACTCACCTGAACTATTTCTTTGTGTTTTTAAAATTTTAAATATTTCTAAGCTGCCTTTCAGATCAAGAATGCTTCCAATTCCATAGAGTAAAAAGCATACAATGATAAAAAGTAATAAAATCAAGAAATATCAGCAATAAAACATGTATGCTAGACAGTACTAAAATAGAAAAAATACAGAACAGCCAATGAACATAATCAGGAAAAGGTTAGAGAGACTCCAGGTCATTCTGCAAAGCTTGAAGTTGTCGGGAAAATCCAA
This sequence comes from Varanus komodoensis, assembly GCF_004798865.1. NCBI lineage: Eukaryota > Metazoa > Chordata > Lepidosauria > Squamata > Varanidae > Varanus > Varanus komodoensis. Next base: position 111,830,369 of record NW_025335268.1, read on the forward strand.
ATAAATCTTTATAGAAAAAGGTTGCTTATATATGCCTTTGTGATATAAAATCAAACCTGCAGTATCCCCTTTCCTCTTTCCTGGAAAGTACCAGAAATTTCAGCTAGGCTCTTTTTCCCTGGAAAAAGGCCACAACTCCAGAGGCTTTATTATTCATCTGTTCCTTTCAGAGACTGAGGTTTTCTGCCCACCCAGGGCAGTTGCTATATTGGTGCAAATGTTAATCCTTTCTGGAATGCAGTTGTCTGTTGCCTGTTATGGGTTCCTGCTACTTGTTACATTTCTGGACTTCTGTTTTACACATCAATTGAAACTTTGCATCCTCTTCCCTGACTAGATTTTCCTGTTCTTATGAAATTACTTGCTTTTGTATGTCAAAACCCACACCCAGGATCAGTTATGATTCATGTGCCTTACTATTTGCCATTTCAGTACTCTGTTAATCACTGATATTTATTGTAACATTATATTATAACTCATCTGTTTACTCATATTGTTCTGTTTATCCTTGTATTGTCTCTCAAAATATACCTATTCTTCCCTCATCATCGACTCCGCTTCTGTGTGCATGACTCATAGCCTATAAAACATTTTGTATATGCTCAGGGAACTTGTAGTCAGTGGGCATACTGGCTACCTGGCATTGCTAGTTTAGGTTTGTCTCTTCAGAAGGATTAGCTGGGTGTCCTCACCAATAAACCTGCTGAGATTCAAGACAAAGGTGTCTCCCCTGTGGATCTGAGTATACATTCTCCTGTTCTGCTAAACCAGGATTTCCTGACACAGTAATGGGTCTCATAGAGTGACAATCTATTCCAGAGATGAGGGTGTACTACAGAAAAGACACAGCAGCACAATTTCCCAAGTAAATGTGGACACAGTGTCACGACGATGCATGTTCAGGAAGCAAAGCACAGACCAAGGCTCAGCAATGCTGAAGTGGAAAGGAAGCAGTACCTCTAGCTCTTTTTCTGCCTGGCATATCCACCCATTTTCTTCAGGCCAGGGGTAGAGAACATCAGGCCCAGGGGCAAAGTCTGGTGTTCCTGGGGTCATAATCCAGCCCTCTAGAATTTCAGAAGTGGCCATACCCCTTCACCTGGCTTTAACCTCTTCCTGATCAATAACATTTGATGCATTTGAAACATGGTTCTTGAGGAGAGCTTTGTGAATACCTTCGCTGACAGAAAGATGAACAAATGGGGCCTAGATCAAATCAAGCAAGAGCTTTCCCTAGAAGCAAAAAAGGGCAAAACTGAGACTGTCATATGTTGAGCACATCACGAGAAGGCAAAACCTCATGGTTAAGACAATCATGCTCAGGAAAGTTGAGAGCAGAAGAAGAAAAGGAAGACCAACTAGGAGATGGACTGACTCCATAAAGGCAGCTACCCCCTTCAGTTTACACAAGCTAAGCTGGGCTGTCAAAGACAGGACATTCTGGAGGGCTTCCAGTCATAAATTAGAGAAGACTTGATGGCACACAACAACAAAATTTGATAGATTCACGGCTTACTACACCACTGCTGCCTGCTTTCCCCACTGCCCCATTCTTTATTCTTGGAATGTCTCACCGAAGGCTTAGATTTTGGAATGAAGATCTTCAAGCTAAAATACACTGGCAGTGTTTCTGGTGAAGGGGAATACAGCAACTAAAAGAAGAGGGTTTAATAATCAAGAGCAGTTGCTCAGCCTGCTTGGGCTTGACTCCTGTGTAAGAAACTTCTTTAACCAGTACTGTTCTGCCAGTGTGTGCACCTCCAAAGATCACTTCTCTCCTCTCCAAGTCCTGTCGAACATTTAAGTCTTGGGAGACAAGGAAGAATATCTCCATTATTCATGCCATGCGGCTGCCCAGTTGTTGTATTTCCATACTGCCCAGTAGCCAAAGCATATAGGCAGCTTACAGCTGCTTCTTGAAGGAGAAAGCAATTCTCCCCCCCCCCCGCCCCACAGCAACTGGGCAAAGTCTCCACCTCTTTTTTAGATGCAAAACCAGCTGATTGGATCAGTTCCTCTCTGTTGCTTGAAGTCTAAGGGAAGGAAATACTTTTGGAAAATATCCAGTCTGTGTGTCATATGTCATGGGTTTGGATGTGTGTGTGGAGCATGTACACATGAAGAGGCTTGAGATCTTTTTTAGTTCTTCTTTTCAAGGTGCAACATCATCTGAAAATGTACCCCTACTTTCCTTCTAACATTTTTTATTTTATCTGTCCACAGACAAATTAATAATGAACTCCTCACAAAAATTTTGTGCACCACAACCCAGAGCTTTAAGTCCAAAACAAAATATGAAAATATTATAAAGTTCCTGGCTGCTGTTCCTCAGTCTTTGATTTCAGGGGCTGTCATTCAGTTACTGATAGTAACTTGGTTTTGAGATCGATCTCTCTCTCTCTTTCTCTCTCTTTCTAGATAAAGTATTTGGGTACCAATATCACAAATCCTGGTTTTGGATGCACTTGGGATTTTTCTAGCTCTGTATGTAGAAGCAAAACAATGGCAATAATAGGAAAGGTTATATCCAAAAAGCAGACCAAATTTGGACATACCTGACGGAGAGAGATGTCTCCAGGAAATGGAAGGGTCTGGTTTCCCTGTAGCCAAGCAAGCCAGTGTGACATTGTTTCCTTCATTCACCACAATATCATTTGAGATATGACTTATCTTTGGAGAAACTGAAATGAAAGAATAAAAAAGAGTTAATAATTCCCTTAATGTATGAAACCACATTAACCTGATGAATTTAAAAGATGTCAACGTCATATCACTTTGGTCTGCATTAATCCCAAATAACAGCTACCCTTTTCATGCAATTGTATTCTTTGAGTTCAAATTGAAATGCTTGATTTGAGCAGAGGAAATATTATAACAAAGTAGCATTCTTGTAATGCCCCTGATGGGTTTTCTTGTTTCTTTTTGGTGGATGCAACATTCAGGCTGCAATTCTTTATACACGTTCCTGAGAGTCAGTGCTGTTGAACTTGATGGAGGTCCTTTCTGAGCTGTACAGAACTGCACTGTATCAACTGAGGTGGTTTCAAATTTATCAGGATCAAGTGGGTTTCCCTGCATGCTCCATTCCTTTCTTTTATCATGGAGCTCAAGGAAGTTGCATGAGATTTCCAGCTGGTCTCCCATCCAGAAACTGGCCAGACACAGACCTGTTTAGCTTCAACAAGTTGGTTGCCTCATGTGTCTTCAGGCCATGCCCTAGGACTGCTGTGTTTGTAGAATTCATGCACTACACCTAGTGCATTTATTTATTTCTTAACTTCATATTTAATTTCTTTCCCTCATGAACAGTGCAGGATTATTTCCTCATTTTATCTTTATAACAGCAGTGTGAGAGAGGTTAGACAGAGAGATATTTTCTGGTCCAGTCAGCTGCTATGTTTCAAACTCTGCGGGGTCTGAACCTGGGTGTTCCCATCTGCTACCACACTGCTTCTAGAGAGACCTTGTTCTATCAATCATGTCCTTAGTTATTTGTGTTAGTTCAATCAATTTATTTCAATACCATTATTCTGAAATCTGAGATTCACTGTAGGTTTTCTACAGTCTAAGATATGAGGCTGTGACATGAACAACTGCTTGTTCATTTACTATTGCATATACATTTCCGCCACAAAAGATCACAAAGCAGTTGAATAGTAGTAAGTAAAAACAAGCATGAAACTAATGACAAAGTTCTGCAAGTCAAGTCATTTAGAATCACAAAAAAGAATCCAGCATTTAGTTGCCAGAGGCCTGTGCTCATAGGAAGACCTCAATTAGTATCCAGGAAACTACAAAGGAGCTCTTTGCTTGGGTTTTATGTGGGCAAGCATCTCATACAGTGTGTATTACAATAAATAAGTCCCTACTCCTTGTGAACAAACACTGATAGTAGTCCACTTTCTTGCTGGTCTCCACAGTTAAATTGGCCCTAAGTCTTATTAGGAATAAACTTTTTCAGGTCATTTATAGTTTTTTACTGTGAAACTCTTTATTTCTTTTAAACAAAACCTTCTACACCAGCTACATTATTACAAGAGATCTTACTGTGATGACTGATTTATAAAAGTTTGTACTGTTAGGAACCCAAATGTCAGTTCTACCTGATGAATCACTAATGAATCTTCTAGGCCCTGAACAGTCTTACTTCCATTTTGGTTTCTTCTGAGATCCCATTTCCTTAGCCTGTGACACTTAGCCTCTTTTCTGCTGTCCCCAGACTTGTCCTCTACCATGTCTACATGCCATAGTACCTGGCTTATCTTCCCATCTCTCTGCTTTATGCATCATACCTTCCACATAGAAATCCATATACTATGTCTTGTATGAATCATGGCAAACTGTTGGTTCAAGTTATAGAAATGATATGTGTCAGGTCAGACTGGTCAAACAGCTCTATAAAAATTACATGGAAATAATTCTAACCACCTTTCTTTCACAAGAACTGTGGCAAGACTGCACAAACACATACCAATCAATTCAAGGCAGACTTGCAGGATGGAAAAGAGAGCATGGAATGCTTATTGAACTTGGTCTAGAGACATCACACACCTAGCATGGGATCCTTGAAAAGTCACATTTCAACACTTTCTTTTCTTAAACAAACAACCAAACAAACTACACCAGGTATAAAAAAACCCCCTCTGTTCCTCAGTAGATAGGAGGTGAATTGCTCCAGACTGTTTCCCAGATATGGGAGTAGGATTTGACAAACATTTCCTGTTTATTTGTACAAAACAAATTGTTTACATGTGACCACAATTTCAGTGATTGATTTTTTCCTGAGGAGACTAACATTTCAAGTGCAGCATAAGAACAAATGACACAGTAAACACTCAGAGGTACCAAGCTGCGCAACACCACATTTATTCCTACTGAAGCCCTTAGGAGACCAGAGTCTAGATTGTTGCCAGGTTGAAGCAGTCACATAAGTGCCTTTGTCATATACAAATGTAAGGCTATGTCTTCTTTTCTGCTGCCTTCACTCCATGCTTTCACCACAAGTCACAGTGGAATCTCCATGTTTAGAGGCAGTTTGCTTCTGAGTACCAGTCTCTGGAAGTATGAACAACAGGAAAGAGCTGTTGACATCATGCCCGGTTTCTCAGATTGCTGAGATCATTCACCTTGCCACTGAAAGGAGCAAAATGCTGGTTGGCCATTGGTGTGATGCAGCAAGGCTCTTGTTATGATTACAGCATTTCCCCCATGCAGATCTCTGGTTTTGTGACTCCAAATGCTCCACTTCCATCAAACACTTCAGCTGCTCTCCAGCAACTCCCATCCACCACCCCAGCATTGCACTCATATACAGAGCAGGAATACGGAGTGGGAAATAGAAGCAGGCAGAAGAGAAAGAGAGACAAAGAATGGAAGACCAGGGAGCAGAGATTCAAATTATGTTGGATGGTATTATACTCCTTTGCTAAGCTGGCAAGGTCCTGGCCTGCAGCTGGATGGGTGACCATATGTGGAAGCAGAGCAGTGGCTTGGTCTCAATGGCCTTATAGGTCCCCACCAACTCTACTTCTGTATTGTTCTGTTCCGTTCTATTCCCTTTGAAGACTCAGGTTCACAGATGTGTACTTGCATTTGGCACTAAACCTTGATATTCAGGTTTTGGCAGTAGCTAACAGGGCATTTGCACAGCTTCGGACAGTTTGCCAAATAACCTTTTCCTAGACATTTATGATTTAGCCATGGCAACGCATGCCTTAGCTACATCTCATTTGGACTGTGGTAGCACACTCAATGTGTGGCTGCCTTTGGAAAATGTTCAACTGGACCAGAATGCTGTAGAGGCTCTGCTGAGCTGGGACCAGTTACAGGGAGCACGTGACAACAGCTTTGCTGTATACTGGTCTCTTTTCAGGCACAATTCAAAGTGCTGCCTATGACCAGTAAAACCCTCCATGACTTTAAATCAGGCTGCGTGAAAGACTGAATTCTCTCTCATAAGCCACCTTAGGCTTTAGCACCCTTGGGAAGAGCCTGTCTTTCCATCTTGCCAAAGCTGGAGGAACATTTGGCACATAGCACAGAGCCTGCCTCTCTGGAAGCTGCACCCAGGCTGTGGAACACCCTGCCAAGGAAGGCTGTGTTAGCTTCATCTCTGCAGCCCTCCTGCTGCTATGCAAAGTAATTTTTATTCAGACAGGCTTTGAGTCTACTCTGACTGCTGAATTTTTCACCAGCTGGAGTTCTTAGTCACTCTGATTGATAGACAGATTGATGCATTGATTGATTGATTGCACATTGTATCACCTTTACACTCAAACAGGCAGCAAACAATAATAAAATAGAGAGAAAAATACAACACTATATTTAAAATATAACAACGCATCTATTACAGCTTAAAAACCTATTAATCATCCAAAAAATAATTGAACAGCACCAACCAGTTAAAACCTGCTCTGGCAGAGAAGTCAGCATAACTCTAGAAGTGCAGACAGAGAAAATGAAAACATGCATTCAGCATGAGCTTTGGGAAAAAGCAGATGCTGCAAGGCATATGTTCTCTAAGTGATGCAAATCAAAAGCACAGGAGAAATATGTTGAATATCCTGTGGACAGAGCAGACACAAGCCTTTGACTGTTTTGTTAGATTTTTGCTATGAGAGAAAACTTTTCTTGCCTTGTCTGAAAAAAAAAAAAATCACAGCAGATGCACAAATCACAACCTGTATTAGAAACACAACTGATACAAACTCATTGCAGGAAAATTTCCTTCTGTCTGAAGCAATTGTGCATGCCACTCACGTACTAAAACTGAACTAGTAACATGTATATTCTTGAGTTTTCATATTGCAAAGGGATTGATTCCACTATATCATGTATCCAGCGGGAAGAAAGGCCTCATTATCTGTTGATATGCTAAGCTCAACACCTGGCCACAACAGAACCAAATATTCTGTTTTATAACTAACATCCCATTCCAATTTAAACAAGATACTTACAAATTCACTCATGCATCCAAAGATTGGAAATTGTAATTTAGATCACAATATTCAGAGTTTTACATATTATGCTCACTTATACCTGGCAGAAAAAGGGCAGAAGCAAAGCACTGGGTTTTTGACAGTTCCAAGCAGTGCCAACCCATTTCCAGCTGAGGTCAAGTAAAGCAGCTTTTCTAGAGTTTAGCCTGGTGGTTCTTTATTATTTTAAATGTTCCCTCCCTATTTAAAACAATTGGTGGAGAAATTAGCTGCGATCTGGCATAGCTATGAGGTCCAGTCTTGGGGCTTCTCAAGGAAATAAGGAAGCTTTGTATCCATAAGATAGGAAGGTGTTTTTGGAGCCCACTTCTGGCAGAAGCACCATTGGGAGATATTTAATTCACCTAAGGAACTTTCTTTAGGTGTAACTGGGGCTTCCCCATTTGGGGACACATGTTCCCTCTTTTAACAGAACTCTTTATTACTGTTGGAGAGATATCTGCACTCCATCCTAAACCTCTTGATCATGCATATTTGGAGATTCAGATGCCACTCTTAACCTTTATGCAACCACATTTTCCTTTAGTTTCTTAGCCACAATATTCTTCCTTTGTATATGTGGGAACATTGATGCTTGGGACACCTAGGGGCCACTGGCCACCCAGCTCTGTTCAAAGATATCTTTCTCTTCTATAGGCTTTAATCAGATTAGAGAAAATGATGGGGTGGTATAGGTGGTGGATTTGGCTGAATGATGAGAAAGATTGCTAGATGAAATACGCTGAATGGCATACAAATTGGAGGACAATCGTTGCTGAGATAACACACATGTTGGCAAGAAAAGGGGAAAGCTGAGTAATTCCATGTTTATGAATAAATATGACTAGGTGTGGTTTACAATTGATCAATTCTGTTTCAAAAGAACTAATAGCACTGTTATAATGTATAGCAGGCCTGGTGTAACGATGCAGCAATAAGCAGATCAGTATATTTTATGGTCCATGCCATTTTATACACATTCATGTATAAATCTATTTCATCTCATTTCTGCATTAATGTGTTAATTAAAACAGACACAAAATATGTTTAATGACATATTTAAATATGCATGTTTATAGCATGATCCTATTTATGGCAACACAATAGTTAGTCCCATTAAGTTCAATGGGCCAAGCTCTAAGATAAGCATAATATGCTTTCCACCTTTTTAAAAAAAAGACTGAATTTTTATATACATGTTTTCTAAATATGTAATATAAAATACATATTTCTAAATGTAAGTTAAAATATGTACCCTAAATGTTTTTTTTTTTTTCAGCAAGAAGAACTGAAACAGAACATTTAGAAAGACCACCTTTAGTTCTATTAATCTAGGAGTTTCAGATCAGGTTAATTCATGAAAGCATTAGTAAAGGTCAAATTCTGCATGCATTCCTAAATTAGAGTGCTTCAATACTTCAGTACTTACAATGCTGGTTTTACTTTTGGTTCACCATACACAATATCACACCTCTCCATTTGAATTATACTTTACAATAGGTTAATTGGCAGAATTACAACTTCAGAGTTTAAGAACGTTATGAGTTAACAAAGACAAGGATAGCACTGACCCCTGCTTCTTTTCTGTTGAGTTAAAGAACTAGGGCTGAAAGACAGTGTGCACATATATGGAAAGTAAGCTGTAAGTTACTGCATTATGTAAACACTGTAGAACAGCAATGGAAGAAGGCAAATCTTCAGATGTGAAAGACTTCAATGTCCAGAATCCTCCTGCCAGCTGGGCAGATAGTAAAGAATGCTGAGGGTTGAAGCACTTGGAGCATTACTTACTGCTCGCTGTGCTGTAAAACATAGTATTTACTGCTGTGTAAGTAATGGAAGAACTTAACAGCATTCTTGTGGTAGCATTTGGGGAGTCATAGGATGCTGTAGATATCTCCATAGCCATAGACAGAGCTACAACAGAGAGCAGGAGATCTGATTATGGATCTTCCTCAGCATACACACCAATTATCTACCCTTCTAGGCACTGTGGAAATATCCCTTTCAGTTTTCCTGCTATGACATCCAAAGAGCAAAGGGAGTTAATGAGGTGAAGAGAAAGGAGAGAATGTTCCAGCCTTCACCTTCAGGAAGGAAGGATAGCTAGACAATCCTCTGAGTCTAAGTAAAAATGTGCATTTAGAAAGGGATCAGAAATTTAAAAGCCTCTGCAGTTCCTTCTGCCTGCTTACAACAGACAAAGGGCTCCCAGATCAGAGCCTGCTGTCTATTGAGCTTCCATCCTGATGAAGTGCACTCCAATTTATAATTTCCATGTTCACAGAGTGCAGATTACAAGAAGGAGTGCCAGATGTCTCAAACCCATGCAGTCTTGTGATTTATATCCATTGCTAGCAGTATGGATGCACTGCTCAGATATATTTTGAGCCTCTGAGTCCTGCTGGCAATACTGGCTCCCTTTGTCCTGAAGTTGGTCAAAGTACCCATGGTGCATCCTTGGCTGCTGCCTACTTGGTTTCTGGGCCACAGCAAAGTATACTTTTGTGGGGACAGGAATGACAGGAAGCCTATTAGCCTTGCAGACTGAACAGTCTGTTTTTAGGGTGTACCATTTTTGTCTGCTCCACCTTGGTCAGGGGCAGAATTCTTTCTGCAAAACAATCTTGTAAAATAATTTGGGCAACCCTCATTCCATTCCTACCAGTGACAAATTTAAATCTTGTCCTGAAGGGTGGTAGGTGGGTATGTGAGGGACATACCCTTGATTTGCTTCATGTACTGTCTTTTTAAAAGAATCATTTTAAAATGAGTGTTCTTAGATGTGTGCCTAAGAATGATTAAGTCTGCCTCAGTTCTCCCTTTTTCATTTTTAAATTAACAGAGAGAACCTTTGAAACCAGCTTGGGGTGGCAGAGAGAAGCTGAAAGAAAAATATCCAGCTTTTCAATTTCCCAGAACAGCCAAGTATAATATTACTCTGCCTTGCAGTTTGAAATGAGTTTGTACATTTCCCCAAAATAGAAACATATTTCAAAATATGTCACCATCTAACCCTCAAAGGCAATAATCCACTCTTAATACAGTTCATTTAACGACCTCAAACAGAATGCATACATTGCAGAGCATTCTCAAGATTAGAAACACACAGAAGTATTATTTTCACATAAAAGGATAATTTATTAATCAGATTCTCCCTGAAATGAATCCATTACTCTAATTCATTCTGCAAAAATCTATTCTATGGCAAAGAAGAGACTGAACAGCTGTGACCTATATAGTCCAAAATGGACTAAACTATATCAATGTAGAGTTTTTCAAGCTCTTATATTTAAATACAAAACCTTGATGTTAAATATCATTTTCTGTGGGGAAATAAATAGGGGAACTATGAATGTCTGAAGGACAGTTCTTCATACTTAACACCGACATTTTCTAAAATAATCTTTTTAAGACATGAGGCAGCAATCTGCAATTTACTGGTGAATAAACTTTCCCTTGCAAGTCAGTTAAAGTAATCAACTCCTGTGCATATTATATGGAACTGGGTGGTTTTTTCCATCAGTAAGTACAGTATCCCCTGGGCCAGGGGTAGGCAACCTCTTTCGCTCTGTGGGGAAAATGGACATTTGAGAAATTGTCCTGGACAGCATTATGACAAAATGGCTGCCGTGGGAGCCATTTTTCTGTCACAAAGGACTTTAATCTGCCCAAAAGAATGAGCCCAAAAGTAAGATACAAGCACCAGCGTACTAAACAAGTAATTTGAAACAGAATTCTATTTCACAATGGTATACTTCCAAAAATTCTCCAAAATTGTGTCAACAACTTTCAAAGAGGTAGGGAACAAAAGAGTTCAGTGCAATGCAATGGTTGCATATTCGTGGAGACTGTAGATGTACAGTATATCACAGAAGTGAGTACACCCCTCACATTTTGTAAATTTTTATTATATCTTTTCATGTGACAACCCTGAAGAAATGACACTTTGCTACAATGTAAAGTGGTGAGTATACAGCTTGTATAACAGTGTAAATTTGCTGTCCCCTCAAAATAACTCAACATACAGCCATTAATGTCAAAACCGCTGGCAACAAAAGTGAGTAGACCCGTAAGTGAAACTGTCCAAATTGGGCCCAAAGTGTCAATATTTTGTGTGGCCACCATTATTTTCCAGCACTGCCTGAACCCTCTTAGGCGTGGAGTTCACCAGAGCTTCACAGGTTGCCACTGGAGTCCTCTTCCACTCCTCCATGATGACATCACGGAGCTGGTGGATGTTAAGAGACCTTGTGCTCCTCCACCTTCCGTTTCAGGATGTCCCACAGATGCTCAATAGGGTTTAGGTCTGGAGACATGCTTGGCCAGTCCATCACCTTTACCCTCAGCTTCTTTAGCTAGGCAGTGGTCATCTTGGAGGTGTGTTTGGGATCATTATCATGTTGGAATACCGCCCTGCGGCCCAGTCTCCAAAGGGAGGGGATCACACTCTGCTTCAGTGTGTCACAGTACATGTTGGGATTCATGGTTCCCTCAATGAACTGTAGCTCCCCGGTGCCAGCAGCACTCATGCAGCCCCAGACCATGACACTCCCACCACCATGCTTGACTGTAGGCAAGACACACTTGTCTTTGCACTCCTTACCTGGTTGTCACCACACACGATTGACACCATCTGAACCAAATAAGTTTATCTTGGTCTCATCAGACCACAGGACATGGTTCCACTAATCCATGTCCTTAGTCTGTTTGTCTTCAGCAAACTGTTTGTGGGCTTGTTGTGCATCATCTTTAGAAGAGGCTTCCTTCTGGGACGACAGCCCCGCAGATCAATTTGATGCAGTGTGTGGCGTATGGTCTGAGCACTGACAGGCTGACCCACCACCTCTTCAACCTCTGCAGCAATGCTGGCAGCACTCATACATCTATTTCCCAGAGCCAACCTCTGGATATGACACTGAGCACGTGCACTCAACTTCTTTGGTCGACCATGGCGAGGCCTGTTCTGAGTGGAACCTGTGCTGCAGCTCAGTTTCAGGGTCTTGGCAATCTTCTTATAGCCTAGGCCATCTTTATGTAGAGCAACAATTCTTTTTTTCAGATCCTCAGAGAGTTCTTTGCCACGAGGTGCCATGTTGAACTTCCAGTGACCAGTATGAGAGAGTGAGAGTGATAACACCAAATTTAACACACCTGCTCCCCATTCACACCCGAGACCTTGTAACATTAACGAGTCACATGACACTGGGGAGGGAAAATGACTAATAATGCCCAATTTGGACAGTTTCACTTAGGGGTGTACTCACTTTTGTTGCCAGCGGTTTAGACATTAATGACCATGTGCTGCGTTATTTTGAGGGGACAGCAAATTTACACTATTATACAAGCTGTATACTCACCTCTTTACATTGTAGCAAAGTGTCATTTCTTCATTGTTGTCACATGAAAAGATATAATAAAATATTTACAAAATGTGAGGGGTGTACTTACTTCTGTGATATACTGTAAGTAATAGAATGAAAAAAAAAATGACTTCGGTCAGTCAGAAAATAAGATAGCCTTTGGACTAATAAAGTGGAATGTAAGTTTAAATGCAAAATAAACAAATAATTAAATAAATCAATAAATTAAGCCCCTCAAAATTACTGTAAAACATTTAACATTTCCTATACTTACTTGTAAAGGAGCATGGACATAAGAATTGTGTTGAGGCTTTTCTAGAAGATGCTTCACAGGGCTGATTCAACCTACATCACTTCTTGTTCTTAAGGTGTTTTTAAGGCTGGCTGAAATCCCATATAATGTTTACCTGAGAGCCAGTTCCATCAAACCCAACATGGGATGCAAACATCTGTAGAATATCACACTGTAAAACAATGCTGAGGCATTTGAAATGTGCACCTAAATCCTATGTTAGGTTTGCTGGCTGAGGACTCTGTATCCAGATGAGATTTTTGTAGCTGCAGTAGCTGGAAAGATTCAAAAATAAATATTATGAGATTCCCAGGTGATGTAAATTGAAGCCCATATATGGCAGGAAACAACTATTTTAATCTTAGTCATTTGAGCATCTGGATATTTGTGTTCACTCCCTCATGAAAAGAATCCATTATTCTACCACAGGTTCATGGAGATGCTGCACTGCACAAGAATGTATTTTCATTTTCTTATAGGCAGGATTTTGTTTATTTATTTGTTTATTTTAAATGCAATGATGAAGGGCTATTCTGGAGCAGCCTTTGGCAGGTTGTGCAGAGGTATTCATTCTTGTGTAACTGGTCTCTCAGCAGCTTAATTCCTTCATATACCTTATAACCCTGCCTGGTAAATGTGTTTATGCACTTCTTTTTGTGTATCATTAACAAACAAAGAAGGCAAGATAGTCCCAAACGACAGAATTCAAGGTTGGATTGCAGAGCTACCTACAACTCTACCTAATGATTGTGTTCCAATGTTTAAAATGTTCTTTGACATTAGAGCAACAACAGCAGTGCTATCCCAAGGCAAGATGCAAACAGAAATACCTTACAATATACAAATAGCAGCCATAACATCATAGAGATGTAAGAGAAGACAAAAAGGGCCAGACTGTGGTAAGTATCAAATTTTGCTTGGGCAAGTGAAAAATACATGTTTCACAAATACCAAATAAGTCTGAAAAGGTAGAGCACTAGCCTCAAGAAAGGATATGGTCAGAACATTGTGTAGTCTTAAGCAAACAGGATTAGGATTATCTTTTATCTGGCTGGTAGCAGAAACTTACTCTCTTTCAATATCTATTTTCAATTCAGATGGGTGCACTGGTGTAGAAAGGAAAGCCCTAAGTGCTCCCATAATGAGTCTAACCAATTCTCTATGTCTGAGAGCTGCTCTCAATTCTGTACAGAGCATACCACCACTAGCAGCATAGGTGTGATCCTCACAGCATGCTTATTATTCCCAGTATATGGTGTGAATGATTTTTCATGCTTCTTCATACAATATCTACTCCATGTTGTGCTAGTTTCAAAAGGTTCTACTTCCTTCTCTCAGACCAGCAAACAACTTGTTCCAATCCACACGAAATAGATCATTCTGATGGTAGATTATGTATGTATCCACTGGCATTTCTCTCAAGCAGACCAGCCTACGAAGACCATTACAACCAGTAAAAAACAGATGAAGTCTAATTTAAATGAGATCCTTGAATCTACAAGGCTTAAACTCATGTGCATGTCTCTGCCATAGCCCTGTGCTAGAAACCTATTTCTGTAACTACTGATCCCTTGAATATGAGGACCCATGGCTCAGTGATAGAGCACCTGCTTTGCTTGCAGAGTATCCCAGTTTTGATGTTCAGGCAAACTAGGAAAAAAAGTGTCTCCCAGTCAGAGTCAGCAGTACTGAGCTAGATGGGAGAATGTAAGGTAACGTCCTATGTTCATTAGATGGGAAAACAAGAAGCTACTTTAGTGAATTTTCCTCCCCTTTAGGAAATCTGATCCATGTTCTGGCTTCTTTCCCAGATATAAGCTTCAACAACTGAGAAGCCACCTTGGATTGGCAGTATTGCGTTCCATATTCCCACACTACTGTTTGATTTTCTGCTGGTGTTGCTGGTATTTTTCTCATCACTCCCCTTCCACCACCGTGCTGTTTAACTCCTGCTGTCCAAACAATTTTATAACTAAAACTCTCGTTTGAAGAAGAGCAGGAACAAGTTTCTAACAAAGGCCAGTAAAAGTCCTTTTGACTCCCAGATGAGACAACTTACCCCTGCCATCTTGCCAGCCTCTGTTGTGCTACTATACACCATTCCCTTAACTTTCTTTCTGTACCATGCAGCTGGAGGAAGCAACTTCCTAGACCTCATAAGGTCCAACTGAGCTGTTGTACGAGCTATACTGGCTCTTACTAAAAGTAACAGAAGGCCAGTAGATGTTCTAAACAGGTCCATTGGCTGCTGAGTTTGTGTGGCACTATGACTCCAAGAAAGCAACTGGCTGGGCTCTTTGGGCAGGCGGAAGGCTTCCTAGTTGGGGCAGGGAGTAAGGAACAGTGCAATTTGCTGCCCCTCCACCTCTATCACCTGATGAAGACGCCTGAGCCTGCATAATAGTAGGACCAGCCCTGTAGCTCTTTGACTTTGAGTAATGCCCAGGTAGAATCAGTCCCATCATTTCCAGCCATGGCAACAGTATGCTGATGGCATTATGTTTTGATCCTTGGGCCCTGTGAGACCCAATTTGTCAGGTACAATTTAGGGACCATTTCATGATCTGTGTTAGTCATTTATTTGTAAGCCTATTTCATTGCAATCATGCTTTAATGTATGGTTTTTTAAAATCCACAGGAATATTTGAAAGGTTGATTGCTTTTCCATACATAATAGGCATTCATAAATATATTCTATCCAAAAGTACATATCTCTGAATACAGTTGATCCCAAAATACACAAAACACATTTTTAGTATGATTTTCAATCTGAGAGTGGCTCTTTAACATTCGGAGAAGCAAAATCAAGAAATGTATACATAAATAGGCATTGCAAGGCAAACTTCAAAAGGCTCCCATTCACATGACCCCATGATGTCTGGATGGGACTGTGTGTTCATTATTAAGCCACGGCAATAAAATGCAAACTTTATCTATTTTTATTCATTCTGTATTGCCAATAGTGGAAGCTCTCTGGTAGACTGAAAAAGTAAATTAGCAATGTAATGTTTTTTTCTGAGAGACTTTCCCTAAACATCCATTCATATTTGCAAGCCTCTTCTTCTCAAGCATTTCCTAAAACTGGGTGGTGGTAGTTGTGGATTGACCCTCCCACAGACTTTGCTACTCAATAGCCACTACATGCAAGTTTTCAATGGACACTGACAATCAACAGTGTAAGAATTGTCTCATGAATGTAGACAAATCACCAATTTCTAACAGTTGTTGCAGCACATGCACATACATATAAGAATGGGTTAATAGTCAGCTAATGAATATACTTAACAAATAGTGGCATTCTTAACAGATCCTATATATGCCTGATGTAATTATTTCTATACAAACTGGAATGGACTCTTCTTTCACTGCTTCACTGTGATGCTTTATTTAAATGTATGATGAAAATAAAGATATTCTATCAAGGCAGCCCCATCTCTAAAACTGAGCAATGCCATCATTTTTTTAATGAGCATCATCAGTGTGCTTAGTAAGAAGACATGGTTCTTTGCCAGAAAGGACATGAAATTCAAATTAGAAAGAGTACAGAATGAATAGATAACTTTGGAATGGAAAAAAATAGTATGGGCATTTTTGAGAAGATCCTCTGGGGTAGGATATGGTTTACCTGGAAGGGTTTCCAGAAAATTTATACTTTTAAATGCTTTGAATAAAGTGCAAGGAATAAGTGGGTAATATGATAGGAAACTTTCAAAGAACCATGCACAGGAATTGACTTCAGGACCATGACCAGAATGTCAAATTTAGAGAACAATTTCCCACTCTGAATTTCTCTGGTATCAGAGGCTATGCTATGTTCTATTCCTTCTAGATAGGGCAGAAGCATGGCTGGAGGAAGTGGCTGGGTAAAGCAAGGAGAAGAGCTCCAATTTCAGGGGAAACAAAGCACCCTTCCCTGAAAAAATAAAAAACCATGCAAAGTTAGAACACTATCTACAATTTCAGGGGGATTTTTAAAAGAAGTCTATGGGCCTACGTGGTGTTTAAGGATCATAGGACTGTTCTCTTTGTGGGAAATTTGAGGAGGCAGCATTCAAAGTTGAAGTATTAGGATAGCATTAGTCAGCATACTGTGTTATTACTGACCTTTGAACATTAATGTTTAGCTATAAATGGTGCCTTTGTAAATTCTTGTATCATTCTTTGATTAAAATAGGGGAAATCATGTATTCATTACCAATCGATTTTGAGAACAATTTAAAAATACTGAATGTAATACAATGTGTACAAAGACAAAAAACCTAGTGCTGAAAAGAAAATTCAAAGATGCTGTTAAATTCTTTTGTGCACATCCGAGTATATTCATGTGAACAGTTGACTTTTCTCCTAACTGTTCTTAAAACCACATGCAAATGTATAAAACTGAGTCAAACCAATGCAAAAGTGCATAGAGCACAGCAAGACCTTTCATCATTAGCCTTTTATCCTTGTACACATTCTTTTTATTATGTATGGCAACTACATAAATAAGCCCACAGAAGGTATTAGCCTGGATTTTTTTTTACACTAGCCTTTCAAAGAGCCTAGTAATCTACGTTTCCATGGCTGCTGGAACCTTCTGTGTTTCCAGAAGCAATTTCTTCCACAACCAGCATGGAAACACAAGATTCTAGGATATTAGCAGGCTAATATGAGCAGGTGAGTTCTTAAATGTAATGTTTCCTTATTCTAAATCATATCTTACTTTGACATGGATTACCCCTCCACCCAATAGTTGCTGTTAGCTCTGTAGGGGATAGTTACAGTACTGTACTTGTCTTTCCTCCAGTCTAGAAAGCTAATATAATAAAATCCGAAGACATTAGTGATATTTAATGTTTTGCTCTTGTGCCTTCTTATTGTTATACTACAATCATTTTCTTCTTATTGTTGCATACCATATTTTTTGTTACCTTGAGTGCCTAGCAGGTGGATGGGCAATTCATAAACACATCAAATAAATAAAATAGTTGGTGTGTGATTTTTGTCAGAATAAGGCACAAAACAAATAAAAAGGGGTTGGGTATCTACATCCATGACTTCTTTCCCACTCTTCCAAGCAGTCTTCTTAGACTGTTAATTAGTAAAAGAAAACCCATAGGACATCTATATTCCTGATATCCTTGTATCTAATTTGGCCATCCACTAGATATTTCACTAAAATGTAAATTGATATGAAATCCCCACTCACCATGGAGCCAACTAGGTGACTTTGGATGGAGCTCACTAGTCCCCGCTCACCATGGAGCCAACTGGGTGACTTTCGGCCAGTCACAGACTCTCAGCCCAACCTACCTCACAGGGTTGTTGTTATGGGGATAAGATGGAGGAGGAGAATGATGTAAGCTGCCTTGAGCCCTTTGTAGGAAAAAGGCAGGATATAAATTGGAAAATTGGAAATAAATAAATATGAAAACTGTTTAATCTTTCTATGGGATGCTGTAGTTATCTTTATGATGAACATTCAATAGTCACAAAATTTTGTGTTACCTGGGTCTAACTTCGAAAGAAACCAGGAAGTTCTCTCTCCAGATGGCTGAATTCTGTCTCTGTTTTATAGATGTCACTGCTTCCCTTATTTATTAGTCACAGTTGTGACTTCTTTTGCTGTCTACAACAATAGAAAGAGGAAATAGAATTGCTTTTCACTAACAACTGGGCAGAAAAAATGTTTATACAATTTGCCTTATAGCTATGGAATATATGGGCCTGGAATATAGCTTTCATATTTGAAAGCTGGAAATCTCGGTCAGTGAATGGACCAAATGTTGCTATGACAGCATGGCCAGAATTCAACATACTTGGCCAACTGGGCAACATGGCTACTGTAACTAAGGTTATGAGACAGTCTACTGGTATCACTTGTCTGATATCTACAGGACTCAAAAATTACAGCAAAAACTCTAAATAATTTTAGGATGTTTTAATGTTCCCCAGGTTTGCGCGATAAACTGTTTTGAGAACACAATTTATTTATTTATTTAGAGAATTTCTAGGCCGCCCCATTCGCCGAAGCCTAGGGGCAGCTTACAAATAAATAAATTAAAATACATAAATAGCAATATAAAAGACACGTAACTGTATAAAATAATGTTGTTGGCCAGGGCGACTTATTTTATATTGTTAATTCGTTTTATATTTTTAGTGTATTATATTTTAATTGATGTTTTGTGAGCCGCCCCGAGGCTTCGGCGAATGGGGCAGCATAGAAATTTTCTAAATAAATAACTAAATAAATAAATGAGATATAGAACTTTCCTAAAAATATATAATTACTCTAAAACATTGAAATGCTATATTGCAGAAGTAGTTCATATGTTTGAAAAAAGGGGGAAAAGGGAGAAAAATAGGACTGTTAGTATGACAGGGAACTTCCAACATCAGTTTGTAGAAAAGCCTTATGATGCTTTTCATGCAACTGAAATTCGTTTCCAGCTGGAGAGAGCATCTGCAGGCAGTCCTGAAGGGTCAGGAGTGTGTGTGCTGATGCGTCCCATACCATGCTCTGTTAGTGACTGCCTTGACAGCCTGAGAGCTCTTTCCTTTCCTTCAGTTCCTCTTCCATGCACCTAATCACTGTTCAGGATGCAGATTTCTGAGGCTGCCCAGGAACTGCCCACATGATGCTGCCTACTTTGCTCAATCAGGTTTTGATTAGTTGAGCTGCCACATAAACAGGTGCATTGGATACATTAGCATTTTAGGCTGGCTAGTTTGGTCACGAATCATATGATGTGTGACAGATAGAATTAACTGGGCTCTCTGAGGTTCCCACATGGTGATGAGCCTGCTCTGAAACTGGCTGCACGGGGCTGTGGGCCTGGTGATGGGCTTGCCTGACCAGATGTAGAAGTTCTTGCCTAGCATTTTTATCCATTCAATGTTAGTCCTGTGTGAAGTAGATTGAAGGGAGTGGGACTAAAGTTAATTTAAAAATACCTTAAATTATCCAGATTAGTATGCCCATACATTTCATCACTCTTTCAGTTACTTGCAGATTAAATAAAGATGGCCCTTTCCTCGATCCAGCTCTTGCATTTCACCTCTTTCTTTCTGGTTCTGAGAATACTTATTTCTGGGCTGTTACAAAAATCGCTGTTTATTTGTTCAGTTTTAAATGCATTCAGATATGAAAACTAATGTATTAAGTTTCAGCTTTACATCATTCAGGTATACTTGTGTGCTTTTGGATCATTAATGCACTCTTTTGTTGGATGCAAACTGAAAGATGCTTGTCAGAATCCTAAAATTTGAACCACTTTTTTAAAATGGGGCATTTGATTTCAGCCATGTGAGCTCCCAACTACAGTCTAAAGTGGTAAAATCCAGAAACAGGTTTGCCAATTCTGCCTTTTATGAATCCTAAGTGTAAAGCATAATGGAAAAGCACTTGAAAGTAAAGCACTCATCCACATTGCAGTTAGTGCCATACTCTGTTATTCCTGAAATAGTTTTCTTATGTAAAATATACCCCATTAATTGCAGTAGAATATATAGCTGCTCTGAAACTGAAAACAGCAATCAGAGAATAGACTAGGTCTACAGTTGTTATGAAAAAACATACTAGTGTCCTAGAGTAAGACAGTGCTCAATGACATTCTCTTTGTATCCTCCTTAACTCCCATCTGCTTTGTTTTAATTACTTCTGGCAATACTTTTTCTCTGGTGACAGTATCTGTAATGTTCTAAAGACCTGTAGGGAATCTAATTTGAATATGAATCACCCCTCTCCCCTCCTAAAAACCCCCAGTATGGATATTTTTCATTGTTCATAGATTTGGAGCTATTTGTTCTGTTACGTATCCAGATCGCTAGATCTATTAATTACAAATGCATGTTGTACTTCTCTCTTCGTATCTCATGAGGTATAAATCGAAGAATCTTAAGCATGTTAAACACAAGTTCTATGTACTCTTACTTGGGAGTAATGCATTTACGTAAACCTGCAGGGCTTGGCCTTCAGGATTAAAGTATGCAAAAATGGTTGCAAATATATTCTACCAAACTCAGCAGGGCTTATGTCTAATCAAAAATGCATGGGACTGAGCTCTCTGAAAATCAATGGGCACCTTAGTGTTTACGTTTGCAATCCTAGGGACATTTCATTGAATTGAGTTGGACTTATGAGCAGACATGACTTCTTTTATATTTTATATTTTTTATGTATTTTATATTGTTAATTTTAATTTTATATTGTTATTTTTGTATTTTATTGTATTTTATTGTGTTGTAAGCCGCCCCGAGGCTTCAGCAAGGGGCGGCATAGAAATGTTCTTATAAATGAATGAATGAATGAATGAATGAATGAATGAATGAATGTATAGAGCTGAGCAATGTGTCCCACTGGCTTCATGAGTTATTGGACTTGATTCATCCTTTCTGAGTGGTGCCTGCAATCAAGTATCCACTTGATTTATACGTTTGGAGAATCTTTACATAATGCACATAGTATCTTACACTGGATTATTCTTGTTTCCCTCTATTTATGATGTGTAGACTGCAGGTGTTATTGCTTACGGAGCCAGGTCACAGTCACATACATGACGAGGAAGTATTACAGAGTGTCACAGAGATTTCAGGGAAGACTTACAGGTATCACAGTGTTATATAGTTCAAGTTCAGCAGTGGTTAGAGTGTTGGACATGGTCTGAAGAGAACAAGGTTCAAATTCTCACTCGGCTGTGAAGTTCATGGGGCAACTGTTGCCACTCACTGGCTCTTACCCTAAGCTACCTCACAGGATTGTTGTGAGAATAGAAGTGAGAGGAGAATCATGCATGCAGTCTTGGGCTCTGGAAGAAAAAAGGAAGGATATCAATGGAACAGATAAATATGAAAAAGATCCTGGGGAACCCAAAATTTGCAAAAAATGCATATATAAAAACTTTAGGGACAAGACACTAAAATGGGGTGAAAAGGAAAACCCATCAAAACAGCAAAATAAAGACTAAGCATGCAAGTGGAGACAGAATGCTGACTGACTGCTGCAGAGGGTGAGGGATAGAAAAGAATGTGCTGGCAAAGGAGGGATGGCGCAAGATTGAATATTTAGGAAAAATAGACAACAGCACACCATATTGCAAAATTTTGTTGCAGGCCCCACTCTTTGAATCTAGTTTTGGCAGACAACCACAAGCTGTGACTTCACACTGGGCTTGCACAGATAAAATCCAAAATAAATTTCCAGGGGTGGTGGTAGGAAACTCACACATGACTGGTGGGTATGGAACCAGAAAAGCCCAACTCCTGCACCTCTAGTTATCTTTCCCAGTAGTGTAGACTCCTATGAAGGAAAGAATGATAACTAACCATGTGAAGCTTTTTCTTGTTGAAGTAATTTTGTTAGAGGTACTGTCTTGGGGGTGATCACATTCTGGAAGTGCCCTCCCTCTTGATGATCTCCATCCTGTATGATTTTTTCTCTCTTTCCCACAAAACTCCAGTTCACCCTTACTCATTGTTCACCCTAGTCATCCATCATCCCCATATATCCCTCACCATCGTCCATCCATCCTCCACACACAACTGTCTACCCATCCATACAGATGCAGAAGTTCCAAAAAGGATACATTCCACAAAATGAATGCCCTTTGAATGTAGTTCAACATTGCCTCCCATGTGCCTAGCCAGGTATGGTGGGAGATAGTTGGAGATGGGGTGGGGGGTGTGGATGTTTGATGATTCAGCAGCCATGTCCCAGAAAGTGTTACTTTGCACCTAATAAGAGTTTTCCTACAGTGGAGATTGTTCCAGCTGCTCAGCACCCACTACAGTAATTAGTAAGAAAAACTGGATATATTCTCTGCCATGTTAGGGCTAGGCCTATATTCACACTAGCAGTTCAATAGCCTGCCCTCTTGCTATGGATTTTGACAGCCTTCCTGGTAATCCTCAGTTGTTTTCCCACCTCTTTTTCAAATGAGGTACAGCCTCTGGAGATTAAGAATTTTTTTAATATAATGATGTGCACACTGGGTAAAGACATTGTTAATTGCCACTGAAGTTTCAGGAAATAGTCAATAGGAGTCAATGACAAAAATCCACATGCCATTTCAGCAGAACAATTACAGAACTTTCTTTTCAAGGTGCAGGTCACTTTTCTTCAAGAGAGTGCAGTCAGGCCACCATCTCAACCCTCTATGCCAAATTCAATGGCATTTTTGTGAGCTCTACACAGAAAGAATGAATTCACTGTCACACACTGTCTCATTCACTTTCTTTCTCATTCAAAAAGAAACTGGATGGCCACCTGAGCAGGATGGTGTAAACTGGTGTCCTGCAAAAGCAGGGGGTTGGACCTGATGGCCTTCGTGGTCCCTTCCAACTCTACTATTCTATGATTGTAAGGCAAAACTGGAGAAGATTGTTGGAGATCAGCACTTGTGAAAGGGATCTCCAAGTGCTGGCTGACTGCAGGCTAAACAAGAGTCAGCAGTGTTATGCGGTGGTCATGAGGGCAAACACCACCCTTGGTTGCATAGCCAGAAGCATGGCTTCTAGATTGAGAGAGGTATTACTACCACTCTATACGACTCTGGTGCGCCTGTAACTGGGGTATTGTGTTCATTTCTGGGCCCGTTATTACAGGAAGGATATAGCCAGGTTAGAGTAAGTGCAGTGTAGGGCCACAAGGATGGTGGCTGGTTTGCAGGGGATGCCGTATGAGGCGAGTCTGAGGGAACTGGGTCTCTTCAGCCTGGAGAAGAGGAGACTCAGAGGGGATATGTTGGCGACATACAGGTATGTGAGGGGATGTCACATGGAGGTGGGTAGAGACCTGTTCTCCCCTGCAGAGGAAAGCAGGATGCGCTCCTACAGAGCAAAGCTCAGGGAACCAAGGTTCAATCTGGATGCCAGGAAGTACTTCCTGACAGTTAGGACCCCAAGGGTATGGAATTTGCTTCCACTGGGGGAAAAAAGTAGAATCAAACATTGTAAGATAATTCAGTTTAGAGGTAAGAGAACCATCTTAAGTAATGGGCAGTATAGAAATCAAATAAATAATTAAATAAAGCAGAAGAGCAATTAATAGAATTCTGTGAAACCAACAATACGTTTATCACAAATTCATATTTCAAGCAACCATTGGACCACTGTATGCATGGGCATTACCAGCCAAGACAAAAATCAAATAGATTATGTAATTACAAGCAGGAAATGGAGAAGCTGTACTTTTGCTGCCAAAACAAGACCAGGAGCAGAGTGTGGTAGCGACCTTGAACTCTTAATATTAAAAAAAAATGAAGTAAAATTCTGAAACCTGAAAAAGATCCCTAACAGCAACATAGTGCCAAAATACTATTTAAATAACTGTCCTGATAAATTTGAAGTCCACATGAAGAACAAATTTGATTAAATGATAATGTGGTGGAAAATCTGTGGACTGAAACCAGAAGTATATGAAGAATGACAAAAGACAATTTTTCTAGCAAAAAGGAAGTAAAATCCTAGAGGGATCTTAGAAGAAATGTTGACAATTGCTAAGTATAGATGGGAAGCAAAAGTCAGTTTTGACAGAAATAGGGTCAGAATCCTGAAGACAGCTTTTCAGTGATTATCACCCAGGGATAAGAATAATCATTGCAATGATTAGTGCAAAGAAATAGAACAACAAAAATGAAAAACTGGAAATTTCATTATGTTCAGCATGACTAATGGGATTTGAGGAGAGTTTGGAAAATGAGAGGATTTGTTTTTTGTATTTGTTGCTATATAGAGTAACAATTTCATTTTTTAAGAACTCTCATAGAAAGTTGAAAGAAAGAAAGAAAGATGGATAAATTTGGGGGTTTGAATGTATAGGTTGTATTTGTTTAGAATTCCCTTGGCAAATTTGCTCTTTGTACATTGTAGTTTGCTTTGTTTCATATTCTTTCTTACGTACTTGTTTATGTTAAAAAATAAACAATTAAAAAAACAAAAAATGAAAAGCAAGAGACCTTTCCAGAAGATACAAGAAATCAAAGGGAAATTTAACCTGAGATTAGGAATGCTGAAAGATCAATTGAAGAACATACCCTATTTCCCCGAAAATAAGACCTAACTAAAAAAGAAGCCCTAGCATGATTTTTCAGGATGCTCTTAATATAAACCCTACCCCAAAAACAAGCCCCAGTTAAGATCGTCAGCCAGTCGGATAGTTGCAACACACAACAGATGTATTGAATTATAAAATAAAATTAATATATAATTAAATATAAATGAATAATAATATTTATTGACATCAATACTTAAAATAAATGATAATATAAATTATAATTAAATATTTGTATATACCCAAGCAGGTGCCTTTGGATGAGAGGTAAACGCCTATATAAACAGATGAACTAGAGACCAATTGGAGTACAGACACAATGCATGAATAACATGTGTACTTGATAACACTTTTTTTATACTGTTAATTTATATTATTATTTTAAGGAAGTTTATTTATGGATGTAAGCTGCCACGAGGCATAGAAGTCTCCTAAATAAATAAATAAATAAATAAATGGACATGTTTCATGTTTCATAATTCAATACGTCATGTGTTGTAATGGACATACTTAATGCATTCGTGTGCATTAAGTGGTTGCTTCCATGAAACACAGGCATAACAGGATATTGTCTTATGTCCGTCTATCATCTATCACATATTTGTCAGAGTAAGACAACATTATTTACAATGAGCATATTGTGGTTTCCAGTAAAAACAAACGAATGAGACACACCAGACTTTAAAGCTTTTGAGATTATTTCCCTCTTATTCTTCCTTTGTGATTCTTTTCTTCTGGGAGGACCATATGAACTATCAAGCCCTATGAGACTCCATAACGGAACTCATAGATAACCCACTCATTCCCTCACCTGTGGTAAGTTGACCAATTACACGTGACCAGAAATGAGAAAAATTACAAAAATATGAAGCATGCAAAATACAATGAAAGACACACAGAGAGTAGAGCAGTAGCAGCTTATTATTTTAAACACAAAGTTTGGCTTGCAATAATGTGGCTTTTGTGGGGATGGTAATATTAATTGTTTTAAGTGTAAAGTGATGAACCCATATGTCTTGGGTGGGAGTACCCAATTCTCAGTACCTACCAGCCTAATAGCTATTGGTGGGCCAGCAGGAAAGGCCTCCAGTGCCAAACACAATGCTTGGGCAAGTCCATACAGGTAAAGCAAGTCTTTCAGATAAACTGATCCCAAACCATTTAGGGCTTTAAAGGCCAAAGTCAGCAATTTGAGTAGGTTCTGGAAATAAGCAGGATCAACATGCCCAAAATACATCTGTCCTTTTTATGTTTAAAAGGAAAAATGTGGTTGAGCAGATTGGAAAATGATTCCTCTACAATCCCCCTACCCAAATGAGATAAAGATTACAGGTAAGGTTACAGGTGTACAGATTACAGGTAATTAGTTTTTAACATTAATAGATAATTGCCCAACAGTTTGTGAGCTGTTTTCTTTTTTAAAGCAGGACCAGGGATATTCCTGATGAACAAAGTTCATCTTGTATATCTTTTTAGCTCATTTGCAGTTAGTGCCATTTTAACATTTGCTGGGGCTTTGCAGAGGCTATAGAATTCATTAAATAAATTAATGCATTTTCTAGAGAGCTTCAAATCAATGTACAGTGACAAGGGGGACATTAAAATACAGTTATTTTCCCCCTCAGCTCTTTAGTAAGTATGAGTGTAATTTCCCTTTGCTTCCTAAACTGATAAAAATGATTCAGTAATAAAGACCTATGGATTACAAGCAAAACCTGTCCTTTTGTAAATGAACTCAGATGAGCAGGAGCAAAGAAATGATAAGAGCAACAACTTGATTTGGATCTCATACTTCTGTAACTATGGAGGTAATATTTGCAAGCATTTCTTTGATTACAAAATGGCTCACAGAAAGAATAATTAAAGGTATAGATAATGGTTACCTATGCAATGCATAAGTAGCTACTATTTAACAAAAGCAGCAGTAGCAAGAACAATATTTAGCCTTTAGACCAACTTATATTTCTTACCATAGTCATCCATGCAACATTCCTATAGAGCAACTCAATATTTTCCCTGTATTGCAGGTCCAGTTAGTGTGGAGATAAAGAAGGTAGCTGATATTAATCTAAGGCCCTGGGAATCTTGTACAGATATTCAGAACAGCTGGCCATGTGGAGGAAGTGTCAGAGATGTGCATCAGGATAACATCCACTACCTTCACACATTTGAGGTCCTGTTTATGTGGGTTTCTGTGCACACATTGCAATGCACTTATGCTCTCCATGCATATAATTTGTCTTTTCAGAGATTACATGTCACATGGGAAGGGTAAATACATTTGTTCCTTTTCTACAATATGTACATCATTTTCAAACCAAGGTACTTTCCATCTTGTTTCCATCTTTAAGTCTGCATGAAAAAAATCCAAATTTATGTGCATGGAGAAAATTGTACATATTTAGTTTGCATCTTACAAATTATACATATTTTAATGAGCCATTTCACCTGACATGCATTTTTATAGCAATTTCACCTATTTTTATATGCTAGTTTGCCTAATGTGCACCTTTTTGTACACACTGTTTGATCAAAGAGCTTCATCACAAAATTCAGAGTAGTACAAAAACTGAAGGATAATAATTGCCTTCCAGTTCATGTATTAATTTGGGAAGTGTGAAGTAGGTTGGTTCAAAATGTGAAGCCAATTAACTTCACCCCTGCCACCCCTTCATATCTATAGGCCTATGCATGTAAGCAAATATTACTTCAGACATGTGCACAATGGAGATGGGAAGGAAGTGTAGACCCACCCTCACAAAATATGTGGCTGAAATGTTGAATTCATAGCTGAGACAAAATGCAAATTGCAGTTTTCTCAACATGAAGCCATTATTATACATCAGCTCTTTAATTGTTCTTTATTAATGAAAAAATTAAATATTTCTTTATTTATTAAAAACTTTTGATACTTAAACCGGAGCAGTGGCCAAAACTGAGCAGCAGGTATTCCAGATCCAGAAGAAACTTGACAGTCTATGGAAGTGGGTTGGGGGCAACAGGATGGCGTTCAAAGTGGATAAGTGCAAGGACTTGCACCTGGGGCATAGGAATGGGTGTCATTAAGTACAGGTTAGGAGGCAGGTGGAGTGCAGCACTTGTGAAGAGGATCCCGGGGTGCTGGTCGATTACAGACTAAACATGAGTCAGCAGTGTGACGTGGTGGTCAAGAGGGCAAATGCCACCCTTGGTTGCATGGCCAGAAGGGTGGCTTCTAGATTGAGAGAGGTATTACTGCCACTTTATATGACTTTGGTGTGCCTGCAACTGGAGTATTGTGTTCAGTTCTGGGCCCCTCATTACAAAAGGGATATAGGCCACAAGGATGGTGGCTGGCTTGCAGGTAAGCCATATGAGGAGAGACTGAAGGAACTGGGCCTTTTCAGCCTTGTGAAGACTCAGAGGGACCTGTTAGTGACATATAGGTATGTGAGGGGGTGTCATGCAGAGGTGGGTTTTGACTTTGTTTCCCCTGTGAATGAGTGCAGATGTGTTCCAATGGAGCAAAGCTCAGTGAACCAAGATTCAAGGTGGTTGCCAGGAAGTGCTTCCTGAGGGTTGGAACCCCTAGGGTATGTAATGGGCTTCCACGGGAGGTGGTTTAATCCCACTGATGAGGGTGTTCAAGGATAGTCTGGAATTGCACATGGTAGGCATGTCATGAGCAGAGCTGGCTGTAGCCAGGGGTCAGACTAGATGGCCCAGGAGACCCATTCTGACTCGCTCTGTTTCTATGTTTCCAGTTCCATGCTAGAGGAGCATTTTCACTCATCCTCTTTTTTTTTTTTTTTGGGGGGGGGGGTTAAATGCAATTTTCTTTTATTTTTGAAAGCTGTGTTTTATATTGTAAAAATAATAAAAACCAAATAAATAAAATCAATTTTCAATACTCACATTTCACTCAGAAGATCTTTCCATGCCCAATACCATACATGCTAATAAGCTCTCAGCGCATATGGTTGCCCTACCCTGTAGTTCACAGCAATGAACCAAGTCGACAATCTATTGCCACATTGCATAAGTGAATGATTATTTATGGTTTACAGATAAGTTTATAAAGTACTTGGGGACCCATTTTGATGAAAGATACCAGCCAAATGTAATTTGTTATCATTAGAAGGCAGGAAATCATGCTTTGGGAATTACATTAGCAGCTAAAGTCCAAAAACAATATTGGAGACATGACATATTTTCTATCTATCTTGCTTTATCCCTGAATTTGCTACAATCCTGACTTTTTAAAAAGACATTCCTCAAAATCCATTAATCACATCTGCAGATACCTGCCTCCTGCCAGCTGAAGGCACTCTACAGTTGAGCTTTAGACATTACAGCTCCCTGTAGAAAAGTGCATTTTTATACCTCATTATTAGACAGGCTGAAGTTTGAAAGGATCTTTTCAAGAAATGCTAGATGAACACAAGACCAATTTATTTTTATCCCATGATTTTTTTCATAACACTAAACTATGTTGCCAGTATACTACCCAAGATGTGTGTGCAATACAGCACCAATTTCAGGAAATGGGCTTCTTCTCTCAATAGGCCTGTTACCTCAGTGACTAGATCTTCGCACCCCTAGTGTCACCAGTGCAATTGCTCATTATTTGTGCTTCCCTTCATTGCTAGTATTTGCTTGCATGACAAGCAGAAAGCTGGTCAGCAACAGTGGCATCTACTGCTCCTCCTTTTCATCACCATCACTGTCTGGCCAGAGCAAGCATGATACACCAATGCAGCGGAAAAGTGGCAGTGGGCCTTGGCTGGAGCGTGGGACCTTGGTAGATACTCAACCATTCCTAACCTCGATACTGGTCATGGGAAATTCTTTTGAGCCTTGATTGGAACACAAGGTAGAGGTTAACCCTAAACATGGTGATCCAGTTTGGTGGTTGTGGGATAGGAAGAACACACCATCCATCCATCACTCTTTTCAGCAGGTTCTGGTAGTTGCTGCTGGAGTATTCAGAGGCTTCCCTGGTGGCAGACGGAGGGAAACCTTCAGTGGCCATGAGCTATCAGCCATCTAAAGAAGAGAGTAAATTTTGCAAGGTGTGGCAAAATTTCCTCCTATTCCTCTTCTTCCTATTACCATTATTACTATTACTATCATTGTATTTTATTTTACATAAAATTATACAATACAAAGAAAAACACAATTAAAGAGAAACACAATTAAAATGATAAAAACCATAACAAAAATCATTCATCCCACTACTGGCACCATTAGATAGTTGTTAATTCATTTACTCTTTCAGGAGACCCCACTACAATAAATCTTGTGAGGGCTCCAAACCTTTCCCTTTTATTAATACATAGTCAATAAATGGTTCCAAAATGTCATCAATATTTTTCTTATTTACAGAGCTCTTTTCACTTTAATATTACAAGTTAATGTATCATTAATAGCTGTCTCCCAAACTTCTCTAAATGAATGACTCAATTGATAATCATGTTTTACTTTCCAGTTCTTTGCTATAATCAAACTCTCTTCTATTAATAGGTTTGTTAGTAATTCTTCAATAGTCCATCTTCATTGTTCCCTATCAAATATTGACAATACTGAAATTCTGGGATTTACTTCAATATATAAACTGCTCATCAGTATTTTACTATTTTCTTTAAAACCATTTTTTCCAAAATTTCATTATATACTTGCATTCCTACCACATATGGAAATATGTACCCCCTCCCAGAGCACATCTGCAATATAGAGTAGAAAATTTACTATCCATAAGATTAAATTTTACCAGCATAGGTACCACTTCCATGCTAGTTTATGAAAATGTTCCCTTATTCTTACTGGCATGCATTTTAATATTATTTTAACCAACATATTCATTACTAATATGCCTTCTTAAATCTGAAGATCATATTGGCCCTCCTCTTCTAACAATATCTTATAAATGTAACCTAGTATTCCTTTCCTTCACATATAGTCTTGTTTTTCCTTTTCCATATCATGTCTTCAAATTTAGTATAATCTCTATATTCATCTTTTTCCTTTACCCAATCCTTAGTGCAATATTCTAAACGAATCACATTAAACCAAGCTATTTTTTCTTCTTCTAATACCACCTTTAGCTTTACCTTGTTATTTATTTTCTCTAACTAGTCTTTTAACTTAATAATTTGTTTATTCTTCAATGTTTTCCTTAGACTTTCTTTTAAGTTTGCTGGAAATTCTCCTGATTGAAAATTGGATCTAATGGAGAAACTGATGGCATAAATATTTATTTATTCAAATAAATAAATAAATAAATAAATAAATAAATAAATATTCCCTTATATGTATTCCAAATTTGTACCATATTCTTAAGGAAAAGATTTTACATCACTTCTATAATATTCTTATCCTATTAAAATTGAAATTAGTTTTATCCATATTACCCTATTGGGTTGTAATATAATATCTGGTATATATCTCACTTGATTTGCTACATAGTATAACTATATCAGAGAAATCTTCTAATTTGGAGGATTCTAATTTTAACTATATTAACCTATTGCATTGTAGGTATAATATTTGGTATATGTCTCAATTGATTAGCTATATAATATAGCTTAACATTATGGAAATCTAATCCCTCTATACTTTGTGATTTATAGCACGATTTTAAATTAATCCTCACTTTTTTATCCTTATTACAAAAATTTATCATGCATATCTTTCATTCTTTCAAATCTTTATCCATTATTTTTATTGGTAACATCATAAACAAAAAGTTTATCTTAGGTAAGATTTTCATTTCAAGTATTGCTATTCTACCAAACCATGATAATTCAATTTCTCTTTTATTTCATATTTCAGTTTATCAAAATTATTCTTTGATAAACACTTTGAGTATTTTGTAATATTTATACTTAAGTACTTAATAATTCTACATATTTTAACTTCAAATTTATTCCAAATCTTATTTAGTGTAGTTAAATAGCATCATCTCTGATTTATTTCTGATTTACCCCAATTTATCTGTAAACTTGTTATCTGTCCAAATTCTTCTAAATGAATTTTAACCAGGTCCATAACTTTACATGGATCATTTATTGTTAAGAGAGTATCATCAGAAAATAGGCTAATCTTAGTTTCATTCTCAAAACCTATACCTCTTAGGAATTATCATTCCTAGTATTATTTGCTAATAATTCTAGGACTATAGCAAACAATTTCTTTCCAATCTTTCACCATCTTATCTATTATAATCAAAAATTGATATTTTAAATGTATTATATCCTCTCTACTAGGGTTGAATTCATCTATCATTTTATTCATGATCATGTTAAAATATCTGGGCATTATTACAGATCACTTCTTTATTGCCTTTAATTCCTTAAACATCTGTTTTTCAAGACCATGTAATTATCCTTTGGTGAATAAACATTAACCAGTGTATAATCTTCACCTTTCATTTCACCCTGTAGTATCAGAAATTTAACCTTTTCATTTACCTTAAATTCATCTTCCTTAGAAATAATACTTGCCACCCCATATGCTTTTTCATAAACATTTGACCATGATACTTTAAGCTCATTGATACTTTCTTCTTCTTTTTATGAGTTTCTTGTAGAAATATGATATCTGTTTTATCTTTATTTGTCATTGCTTCAATTTGTTTCCTTTTAATTACATTCCCCAGGCCTTTAACATTCAAAGATAGTAATTTCATAGTTTTAGACATATCACTTTAACTACATGTATTTTTACTAGTCCTTTGTGATCCCCCATAATTCTACATAAAAAAAAAAAAAAAACCCTCAGCTTGCTTTCAATACTAATTCCCCACTTTCTTCCCCAGAATGAGTTTATCCTGGGCACCAGTAAAATCCAAGCAAGGAGTACAGGGGAAGTACTTCAATTGCATTTTTTTTCATTCTCTACCCGTTCTAGCCTACTTTACAATGGCACTATCTTATTCTTCCCAAATATCTTCTACTTATATATCATACACCCCATCCTTTCTACATGTATCCCCATTA
The DNA here is from genome assembly GCF_004798865.1 of Varanus komodoensis. Taxonomy (NCBI): domain Eukaryota; kingdom Metazoa; phylum Chordata; class Lepidosauria; order Squamata; family Varanidae; genus Varanus; species Varanus komodoensis. The sequence goes on from NW_025335268.1 coordinate 111,863,008, forward strand.
TGCTGATATAGCATTAATATACTATTTCTACTTACAGTTGTTTCTATAATACTATCTAGACTTTAACCATTCCCATATTTTATCACATTAAAATAAACCTTTACTTATATACCTGCTCATGATGAAATGGAAACAGAAAAAAGAAAGACAGGGGAGATAAAGGAGAGAAAAAGAAAGAAAGGAAGAAAAAGAGGACAAAAGATAATTTGAATTTAGCCCCCAAAACCTTTTAATTAACATTTTCAATCCCATACCCCTTTCCTCCTGTTCCCTCTCCTCATTTCTTCCCCTTTTTCCTAACCACTTGTTCTACTGTCTGTTCTGATGCTTCTTCATCCACCAAATTGATACTCTGAACCAGAGAAAGTCCACCAACTGCTCCAACATCATCTTTCTTTTCTTGATCTTCTCCTTCTGATGTAATTTCTCAATCGTCATTCTGATCTAATTTTGGCATTTCCTGCTTCCTTTGATCTTCAACTGTAAGGCCCCATTCATGCAGAAATTTTATACCTTGATCCAGTGTGTCTATTCTATGGTATTTACCATTATATAAAGCACTCATATGAACTGGATATTACCAGTTATATTTCATGTTGTTTTTCCTTAGTATATCAGCCAGCATCTAAATGAAATAGCCTGGTAGCAAAGATTTTGAAAGATGAATAGGTAGCTCTTTGAATTTCAACTGTCCTGACTTATCTCTCATTTTTTTCATGAGCAATTATTTCTTATAAAAGTTGGAAAATCTGCTCACTACATCTCTTGATAACATTCCTGATTCATGTTCAAAACCAATATGATGTAATCTTTCTATATCTTCATGTTCCCATTTCTCCTCTGGAACCATTTCTTTAAGCCAGTCCAAAATGTGGCATTTCTGTGTTTTGCAAGGGTTTAAAATAAGACTTCAGTGGATTTTTAAAATTTGCACCCACAACTGGAGTACGGTCTAGTTTATACTAGTGTGGTGTTGATGGAGTGGAGTCCATGGGGCCAAGCTGAGAAAACAACTAGATTTTCACCATCCCCCACTAACTGAATCGCTCACACCTCCTTACACCACATATTCATAAGCATTGACATATGAGAACATGTAAATACCTCCCATCTACATACACAGAAGGCATAATTCCATAAATGTATTCCTTAGCGATTCAAGAAATTGAGATGGCAGTAAATAAAAGCAAAGTGAAATTGAAATATTAATATTTCACTAGAAGGCCATAAATGTCTAAGTGTCTCAGAAGGCAGCTTCTTCTGCTTTTAGAAGACTTGTTCCAGAGCAAAGAACAACTGTGTGTAGTGATAAATCAATGGACACACTCTCCAGGTATTATGCTGACTGGAACTAAACAAAAGCTCTGCAAAATTAACCAACACTGTATGCTTTTATTTCATTTTACCTGATGTTTTCCAAGGAGTTTTCATGATTAGGTCCCTTGTAAACTTAGTTATTTTCTAATAAAAACAATCTTTTTAACCATAGCTTTTTCTGTAAGGGAAGAACTGGTTATATGTCAGACTGGGCTGCCAGAAAAAAATGGCCAAAAAGAACATAAAGGCCATGCTGAATCAGATCAACCAAGGGATCACACCAACTATGCTGAATCAGTCCCTCTAGTCCAGCACTCTATACACATGCTGGAAAATCAGTCAACATACAGTATGTCACAAGCAGGATGGGTCCAAGACCTCCACACGCCTTAGCAACTGGTTTGTGCAGGCATGCCAAGTCTGGTATAGGATATAACACACAGCCACCAAAGCTAGTAGCCACTGACAGCCTCCTCCTCTCATCTTAAATGCTATAACAAGGAGCAATAGCAAGCTGAGGCCAAAGGGGAGAATCTTGAGGGAAGGAAAAATGAGGAGGAAACTCCCTGGAGAAGAGTGACAGATAGGTTCAGAAGACCTAGAGGACAGTCTGCACCAGTGGAAACAGTGGAACACTTAAACTGCTTTCCGTTACTTGAGGATGAGACTGGAGGGCAGCCTGCCATGGAAGAACTGCAAGTCATCCTGTGCAATACTGAACAAGCAGCTAAAGGTCAACAAAGTATTAGCAATAATACCAAAGCTTGCAAGAACAAGAGAAGTGTTAGCTGTGGAAGACTCGCTGTTGTGTGGGATGGAAAAACACATGTGTCAAGAAGACACATGAACTGTCTCCCTGGAGAACAGATTAGTGATGTAAGTGAAAGTTTGCTAAGGCTCATACAGCCCACTGACAGTTACCCCTTCCTTTTTATACATGCAGAAACAAACGACATAGCAAAAAGGGACTTAGAAGTCAGGTCAGACTTTGAAACTTTGCGGAGGAATGTCAAGAAGTTTGGAGGCCAGATAGCATTCTCTTCAACTTTCCAGTTCTTGTAAGAGGAATAGACAAGGAAGAAAAATACTCCAAATGAATGTTTGGCTGTGAAGGTGGTGGTGGTGCTGACACGAGAGATTTGCATAGGAAACACTTCCTAGAAGATGGACTGGTGGCAAGTACTGGGTTGTACCTTACAAGGATCGTAAAGAATGTGTTTGACCACAGCATGAAGAGGTTTATCAGGAGGCCTTTAAACTGAATCCTAGAGCACAGTTCTAACAGTGCCCAATAACCATCTTCCAAAAAATCTGGAAAAAAATCTAGACATAGTCATCCATGTCTATATACCAATGCCCAGAGTATGGGAAATAAACAGCATGAACTTGAATTCTTAAAAGAGGAGGGTGAATATGACCTGCTAGATATAACTGAAGGATATAATCTGTTCAAGAAGAACAGAAGGAACAGACAGGAGGCAAACATTCACTATATATTAAAGATACACATCTCGAAACAGAAATTCAGGAGGATGGATTTAGCAGCCCCATTGAGAGCATATGGATTAATGGAGCAAGAAATAAAAGGAATACAGTGGTTGAGGTCTATTACCAATTGCCAAATCAAGGAGCAGACAAGGATGAATATTTTGAAAGCAAATTGCTAGTGTTTCAAGGAGGCATGATGTCATCATTACCTTCAAATTGATTTCAATTTCTTGGATATCTCTTGGGAGACAAATTCTGCCAAAAACATCCCCTCCAAGAGATTCCTAGCATGTGTTACTTCCTTCAACAGAAAGTGGAGGAAAGAGCTAGGGGAACAACTTTCTTTGACCTGATACTAACCAAAAGGACCCAGTGAACAAATGAGAAGCTATGGTAACTCTGGGGAAAGTGGCCATGCCATACCTGAATTCCTGATTCTAAAGGAAGCAAAGCCAAATGTAGTCAAACATTACCCTGGATTTTAGGAAAGACCATTTTAATAAACTTAGAACAATGACCAGTGTAGTCCCCATGGCAGAAAATCTAATGATAAAAGGAGTCCAAGATAGGTGGGAATTTTTTAAAAAGAAGATCTATTACCTTCCTGATAAAGGGGAAGTGCAAGCTGAAGAAGCAGCATGGCAGCTCAAGATTGAAAGGGAACTCACCAAGAATCATCTAATTAGGTTCAAATCTCCAGGGCCAATGAACTCCATTCCAGAGTCATAAAGGATTTAGTGGGAGAACTGTCAGAACCATTATCTATTCTATTTGAAATCATGGAAGACAGGAAAGTGCCAGATGCCCGGAGAAGGGGTAATACTGACCCATATTCAAGAAAGGAAAAACAGAAGAGCATTAATCATTATGTCACAAAACTCTGATGACCATCTTGTCTGTGGAAAAGCAAGTTTCAGAGGGGCTGCTGAGGAATATGTAAGCCGTCCCGAGGCGTTAAACGATGTAAGCCATCCTGAGGCGTTATGCGATAGGACGGCATACAAAAACTCTAAATAAATAAATAAGATGTGGAGCTTATCTGCATGAGGCTATTAATTGACTGTTAATCAACTCTACCTCTTTTTTGTTTTTTGCTCATGGAATTGAATAGAGAAAATATAAAAGGGGAAATTGCACTTTCACTTTCCTGTTAGCTGCATTTCCCTTTTTTTAAGGAAAAAAATGCTCACTGTAAGAACTGATTACATATTAAATGGAAACTGCAGATTCACAACATTGTATAAAGAATTTTTCAACAACCATGAGCACAAATGAACAGTAAATGATACATGTAGGAAAGATCACAGAGTGAGAGAAAAGATGCAAACCCATTACTCATCACTTTCCCCCTAAGTAACAGCTTTAATAACCTACCCATGCTGTTTCCCCTCAACACATCTGAAACTTTGCAGGTGGAGAGCCCGTGTGGTGTAGAGGGTTAACAGTGTGGGACTGAGGCTCACATTTAGGTTCTAATCCCTGCTTGTCCATGGAGTCAACTAGGCCACAGACTTGCAGCCCAACTTGCAGGGTGCCTGTGAGGGTATATGTATAGGAAGAAGATAATTATATCAGCTGGCTTCAGTTGCTTAAAAGTCAAAAAAGGTGGGATATAAATATAACAAATAAATAAAAGTGACTTGAGGAGATGTTGCAAGGGAAAAGCAACCGGCAGGGGAAAGATTAATCATCAGGTTCCATCTGCCTCTTCTCCAGTATAAATCCCTGCCTCCCTCAAATGCTATTTTTCCCTGTAAGAACTGATTGCTGGAGTTGCCTTGAATGGGTTCTTGTGGAATGTATCAACAAATCTCTGTGTGTGTGTGGGGGGGGGGGGCTGGGGGATGAGCATCGGAGATACATGAAAGTTATGGACCACATCTACATTTGAATTGTGAATGGTTTGATGATGGTTCTGTTGTTCATTGTTGATGGTTCTGAGGATAACCTATTTTCTAAAGTCTCCATGAATACCTGTAAAGCAGACAATTCCACATAAAGTAAAGGGTAGAATTTTGATTTAAAAATACTGGCAGACTAGTATTATAAAAGCTGAGGCCAAGGCTGCTCTAGAGAAGTAGAAATGCCAGTGCTAGCTTTAGTGCTACAGGATGTGGTATATAGATCTATCATGCAAAACCATCCAGTTTGGCAAAAGATGGGGAAATCTACAACCCACCTAGTTTTATTTGAAACCCCAGGAGATGCCTGCTTGAAACAGGGTTTAGATGAAACTCTGGCAAATGCCCTTGAGCAAATTGCAATCACAGATCAGCAAAATTAATGCAAATTAAACACACAATTAAAATGTATATGATGGCAGAATACAAGGTATACAATATCTTTACTTAGGGAGATGACATAATGTCTAATTTCATTAGAGACATAAAAATTGGTTATGTTTCCAGTAACAGAAGAAGATACATCCTTTAAACAAGGTGGAAGAATTAGCACAAGGCAAATCTGTTAATGAACCAATTAACATCTTTCTGTACTCCCAATAAAAGTTACAATATAGGAGAACATACTGAATTGATTTTACTGCTCCAGGATCATAGGAATATAACTGCTTGTTAGCTGAGATCTTACTAATGCTTATATTATTTGTGGAGCTACAACCAGTGTGAAGTGGAGCAAAGAGCATACGTTTTTAATTGGAATCTTTCCTACCCTTTCTTCCTTTTCAAAATGCCTGACAAATGCTTCCAGCTTGTTAATGGCCAGGGAAAAAAGTTTCCAGCTCCTGTCATTGTTGAATAGTTTGATCTTGACAACTGAGGCAGCTGCAACCTTTATTCCAATATTTTGCGCTGCAGAAGGGGATGGAATTGCCTCTGTACTTCCATGTTCATCCCTATTTCCTTCCCAGCTCCAAAGCTGGGTGAAAGGCAATGAATATTTGGTTACTGCATTACTGAGGTACAGTACAGGGCCCACCTGACAGGCACCTGATAGCCTCCCCAGCTCTGATAAGAGGGGTGAGCAGGGAATTAACACTGGCAAAGATATGAGTTCAAAGGTCAACAATAGAAGATCAAAGTCCTGATAGCACAATTTCCAACTTATCTACCAAGGCCAGTGAAAAAGTATTTCATGATTGAATTTCATAGGTAATTTACTGCTTGCTAAGTCATAGGTCATTAAAAATAAAGCAAAACAAACATTTGGTCCAAAGATTAGGAAGTTGCTTAAGGAATAATCAGAGATTTGAAACACTTTCTATCTAAACTTAAGCAAACATAATACTTTTACAGCTTAATCATATGCATGCCTGCTCAGAAGTAAATGACACAGAGTTCAGTTAGATTTACTTCCAGATAAGTGAGTATAGGTATACATCACTCTGAAGGAACACTACTTGTACAACCTACTGTGTGATGTGAGTCTGCATGCCGAATTGTCACCACTCTTCAAGTTTTTAACATTGAAGAAATGGACCCATTCTGTATAGTTACTCCACCATGTTATGCTAGTGGAGCAGGAGCACCAGAAGCTTCCTTGAATGGAATCACACCTGAGTCAAACTTGGCTGATCTAACCTAGCATTGCTGACATTGACAGGTGGTGGCTCCCCAAAATTTGAGACTGGAGAATTTTCAAGATCCACCTGGAGACATTGGCCTTGTGACTTTCTGAATGCAACACATGTGTTCTACAGTACTACTAAAGAACATTCATTCCTCAAGTTTCTAATGATATCTAATTTATTCGCCTATATAGGAAATGCCATCTTCCATTAAGTCGTAGTTTTTCCTTTCAAGCATCAGTTTAGTGGTTAACGAACATAGTTTAGCAGCACATTATTATATAGAAGTGTATAATTTTTCTGTATAATGATAGAGAATTTCTTGAAGCTTGCACAAAGTAAGTAATAACAGATTTTAGAGCATTCAAGTTTTTAATTTTGCCAAGCTTTTGTAATTATGTATTTAGCTACACACAAATAATTTCACTACTTTAGGAATAAAAAAAATATGTATATAGATCTTTCATTAAATCAACAAATGGGAGAGAAAGCCCTGAAAATGTGCATTTTAATGTGCTTCATCTCAATTCCAAAATGCTTCCTTTTCAAGCAAATTAATACCCTGACAGGGAATTGTGATTAGGACAGATATAGACTGTGACTCAAGTAGGCTGCTTAAATCAACTGATGCCAAACAATGAAGAGGGGTTCCTTTGGATCTGCTTTATAATTTCCAGCCCATTCGAAGGCACAGTGCTAGCAAAACAGTTCTACCCTTAAGGCACAAAATGTTTAGCATGGAAGAGACACTGTTTGCCTACAGAGAATTCTAAGTTATTCAATACATGAGCCCCTCCAGCTCAAGAAGCCCTCAGTGGTTAAAGAAAAAACTTATTAGATGGAAACACTGAAGGAGGGGCACTCATTACAATTGATATCACAAGACCTTGATCATCTAATCACTGTATTCTTCAGATGAAGAGCACAAATTCCATTGTAAAACCTACATCAATCACTCCTCCTCTGGAGTCTTTTTCTATGAGATCTTAAAGCACTGTGAAATAAAACCCATTTGTCTCATACTTAACAAAATTATGGATATGTTCACAAGAGTTACAACAGAATCTGAAGATTCATGAAATTACAACTGATTTAGCAAGATAAGCATCTCTGAAAGGATGCATTTATAAAATTATTTTTCTTTTACTCATTTTTTAATTCACAGATAAATTGCCTCAGGTGATTATTGGATCTTATGCATTTTTAATAGCAGATTTTGCCACTTGCTGCTCAGGTGACCTGATTTTCTAGAAGCAGCTTTATCATCATAGACTGATATGGCAGCTGTGACCCTGTGTGAACAGAAATTCCTAGTAACAGTTCTTACACCCTGAGTGACCTTTCCGTTGTGTACTAGCCATGTCCTGTATGTGGGGCTAACTTTGAAAATAGTGTCAAAACTTCAGAGAGTTCAAAATAGAGGGGCTGGACTGTTTACTGATACTGGTTGATGCAATAACGTGGTGTCAATGACTTCCAATCATTTTCCTTTTCTCATTCCAAGTGTTGCTTGACCTTTAGAGCCCTAAAGGACTGGGGACAGAGTACCTAAATGAGAACCAATTCTTGTATGTCACTTCCTGGACTGCAGGTCATCTTTCAAGAACCTCATTTGGGTGGCTCTGTGAAAGGAATCTAAGAGTATGGCTACAAGGAGAGGGCCTTCTTTATGGTGGCATGCCACCCTGGCCCTTATGGTATTATCTGTTTGGCACTAGTCAAATACATTTCTGTTCTCCAGGCATTTTATTTTTTATTATTATTTGTGTTTATTGTTTTCAATTGGATTTTTTTTTTTTTGTATGAGCCGGATCTTTGCAATAGATCACCTTATAGACACATACATCCATACATAAGATTCAATCAGAACTGTGACACTGGAAAGCTGGTTTAAGCCCTCCCCATGAGGTTTCTTCAACCTGCAATTTTTCTTACAGAGAAAACCTGCATGAACCCATATAATAATGACATGTTTGTTCCTTTGGGTCCAACAATGATTTCAGATACTTTGACATTCAAAATGGGGTATAATTACTTCCTCAAAGGCTACTATGTCTCTAAATTTCATTTAATTCTAACAAAGAGAGAAATATATTTTTATTTCCCATGATAATAAATGGAAAATTATTTTCTAAAGTGCCAGTTTGAGATCCAAGTTGAAGCTTGTGGTTGATTCATGCCTCTATTCTTCAGTGTACTTTATTTAAAATGAGTTCAATATGTATCTATGTAAGAAAAAAAATGCAATTCTTCCAGTTCAAAGTGAGGTTATCTAGATATGGAAAATGCATGCTGAGCCCATAAAACAAAATGAAATCTAAAAAGGAAAATGAAAAATTTTCATAATATTGTTGGCTGTTAAAAGTCACCCATCTGCTATGCGATTCAGTGTGATACAAAAGACAAATGTTAGCCTGGTTATTGGACATGCCTGAAAGTGCAGAGATTCTACACCACCTGTAGAAAAACTTCACATTATCTATCTTTTCAATGTCATATTCTCTTTTATTTGTGAAAGGAATGGGAGCAAATCTAATGTTTGTTGTGTCTAGTGTGGCTATAGTGTGTTGGCTGTAGTATGTTGAGTTTCCTCAGTTAAAAAAAAATCTGAATCAAATAGGTGGTATGAGTAACTTGCTATATTATACATAAGATAATGATGAATTGTACGTCTGTTTCCAATAGCTGTACTGGTAACTTCTTCAAATTCAAGAAAAAAGCCAATTATCTTTTTACCTGATAATCAAGTTCAGTTAAATGCAGCTTGAAATGCTTTCTCTTGCTTGGAAAAGTATTTTCAAAATTTATTATTGGGAATTCTTCCAAATTTACTCTAAGGGTCTTCCAGGGTTTCATTTGGAATTCAACTCAAACCATGAGTTTCTTTCAAAACGTCAATATTAAGCCATCCCTCACATGTAGGCACCATGGGCCCCTGGAGAAACAAAATGGCCTTGGCACCTTTCTCAGTGCACCGCCATGGTGCCAAAGTTCTCTCACACTTTCTTTAAGTAACACCTTTTCTTATGAGCAGCGGGGGTTGCTGTGGACAGACAGGTTGGTGTTGGCAGCAAAACCTGTCCAAAGGAGCTGCTTTGTGTAGATCTGCCTTCTGTTCAGTCTTTGTCTCTCATCGCAACTCAGTTTGCCAAATGTGACCCTCACCAAAAAAGGTTGCTTAACTGTGCCTTACATCAACATTTCCCTAAGCTGTCCATTCCTATTCTGTGATGTTCTCTGTCTAGAATAAATTCTTGAAGAATTCTTCCTAAACAGCCATTTTTATTACTTAATGATTCTGCTCATCTGCCCATTCAGTTCTATCTTTAATCTAAATTCTGAGTAGCCATTTCAACTGCCAGGTAAGCTTTTATGAAAAATGGCAAGACTGAACCTCACCGATTGGATTGTCCATCCTCACATGCACAGTCATTACTTGAATTCTCTGCCCTTCAGTTAAGGAAGCACTTATTCCTGGAAATGGATATAAAACTATTAAACACACAGCCTTTCTCATAAATGAAAGATTTGGTGTAGTAGTAAGTGCTGATTTTAAAGTGCAAAGAGTTCATGCTGAATGGTTAATTTCCTTTCTAGTGCAATTTAAAATACCATGCATTGGTAAAAAGTGGAGAACTCACGTCAGAGTGATACTTGGCTTGGTAATATATGGCATGTATTTCTTCAAACTACATTCACAATTACTAAAAATAAGTCATAAATTTCAAATGCAACTTAGTTGTCCTAGAAATACACAATTTTGGGGATAAGAGACGGGTAAAACTATTAATAAATGTCTTTGCAATACATTATAAATAAACTGATTAGCTCACCACAATTTGCCCCTTAAATCCCACTCAAGAGGGAGGGAGCACACACAAATGCAGGTTCCCTGAGTTAGGTGATATAATCATGTCAAAACCTGAAACCTGTTTATACTTGTCATATCTATGCACACTTTATTTCTTTGATTTGTAGCCTAGCCTTCTTCACAAGGAGCCCATGGAGGATAGCAACCTATAAAAAGCAATTTTGCACATACATGCCATTATGTTGAGAGCCATGGTTCCTCCTTTGAACAAATATCATCCACAGGCCATTTCTTTACAAAATACTCTTTATTGCCTCTAAATGCAATTCACTCAGATTACTCACCGAGCATGAACAAAGTGGTTATTGAACCCAATCTAGTGATTACTGTTTGAAGCTCTTTTTATGAACATGCTTGTGTCTGAACCCTTCTGGAGAGGTCCTCTTGAACTGAGCATGCCTCCTCTCTGCTCATCTAATTGGGCCTCCTAGCTCTGTTGGTGACTTGCCACAGATTCCAGCTCAGAGGGGAGAGGCTGGTCCACATCTGGGAGTTTCTAAACCCCAGCAGCACTGCTCACTGGCTGTACACCCAAGTCATTCCCAGAAGTGGTCTGACATGGAGAAGTAGCCAGCCTACTTCCCTCTTCCCCCTGTTGTTGTGGCAAGTCAGGACCATGAGCTAACCCATGCTCCCCAATCTCACTGAGACATTCATCCTATTCCAAATTTGAATCAGCATCTGTGGCACAGCTGGTGTTTCTTGGGAATGCTTGTCCAGGCCCATCATCCCCCTTGCTACCAACACATCAGAATCCTACATCTAAAATCACAAATACACAACTGGAAACAATAAAATGTCAATAATGACTATGGACAAGTGGATTAAGTTTGGACATGTTAGAAGGAATTAAATACTTTGTCAGTTTAGCAGAGTGGTTAGTTTTTATTTAATATAATGTAATGTATTGATAAATATAATAAAGATAATTTTATATACTGAATAGTTCCACATGATGTTTAAGCACTGATATTAAAACATTAGAATATTGCTATACTGTAAGATTCACATGCAATCTTATTCATGTTTAGGCAGAAAAAGTCCTACATGTAGCATGGCATGTGGAATGTTGAGAAATGTAGGATAATGTAGGTGTAGACAACAGGGACAATTCTTTGTTGATGATTCCTTGTTGATTCTTTCCCTCCATGCGGAACGTTCCAACCATTGCTAATAGTTCTTGTGCACAGAAAACTATGCTAACATTCAAAACTTGCTTGTTCATATTACTGAACAGTGGATACAGAAAGCATCATGTGCTCCATTTCTCAACTCCATTTCATGATTTGTACCTATGATAGTTCCATGGATTAGTCGCTGAGTAGGTAACACTATCCTCCTCTTTCTCCTCCTCCTCTTCATTCATTCATTCATTCATTCATTCATTCATTCATTCATTCATTTTTATACTGCCCAATAGCCTTTATTAGATATTTAACAGCAGTTTGACAGAATACCACTTGTGCTATTGCTTATTAAGTACAATTTACCTTGTGTACCAAGGAAGCTTTTGCCCTAGCGCAGGGCTGACAAAGTAAGTGATGGCTCTGTTGGAAAGAAAAATGACTGTGTCTTGATTAATCATTCCCTTCCAACTGATTGCAGAAGCAAAACTGAAGACACTTCTAAGTAGTCCTGTTCTGTGCTTTTGACTAACCTGTACCAATACCTTTTCCACTGGTATTACATAACACATTTAGCAAATCTAGTTTAATAACCCTTCATATTTTAGCTGAAGATTTACTGTCATGTACATACAGCTATTTCCTGTTGATGGATTCCTTGCAGAGTGATTTCTTTATGAAAGAGGAAAGTTAACTATGTCACAGAAAGAAATCTGTAGTTGGTGTAACAAAAGTACAGAATGGTGCTATGGAAAGGCTAAGTTATATGATTTCAATGTGGAAGCTTCTCTACATTTAAATGCATTGAATTATAAAGAGATTATAAGATATGATCTAAACTGAACTAAGAAGGATAAGAACAGGAATTGAGTTTTTTTCCTTTGTTGGTGACATAAGGAAAAATGAGATTTTTTTTATCTTAAAAATGAACGATCAAAAGCTAAGTTACATGATCTTTTGTCCTTGAGTTGCTATACTAGAAAATGATTATTATTGGCGTAGGAGAAGCTGTACTAAGTGGATTCTTTTTTATAAGCGAGATATATTAAAGATTGTAAGGAGCTGGACTCTTATAAGGAGTTAATTGTATGTGACTAAGTGATGTGTAAGCTAGATGAAACTTTAGTAAATTAGCTCAAAGAAAATTTGTTTAAAAGATATTATAGGTAATTGTTGTCATCAAACAGATTAGCTAAGATGTCTTTAAAAATGATAAATGGATGTTAGATATGTGAACATAAATTGGGTTAAAAGTCTTTAGTTCTTTTTTAAACTTGGAACTTTTCTTCTCTTCCGTTTTCCTTTTTAGTAGATATTGGATTGGAATACTAGTAAACAAGAAATGTATGTGATTTTATTTGTAACTATTGTAGGGAGGAGGAGAATTTGTCTAATATTAAAAAAATGAAAAGATCTTGAATTGTGTAGAGATGGTTAGATCGAAGTTACTACTGAAGAAGAAAGAAGATATTGACTTTCATCAAATTTGGAGATTCTTTTCTTTTAATATTGGTCAAGAAAAATGGGACTTCGTAAGAAATGGATGGACTGATCTTACCACTGAAGGAGAAAGAAGATAGTGACTTCTATCAAATTTGGAACCTCTTTTTTTATTGGCTGGAGAAATGGGACTTGGTTTAGATCTAAAAATGTTTTTAAGTTATCATAAATGGATCTGAATATGATTACAAAATGTTAAAAGATATGTAGTAAGGGGCTGACCCAGTAGTTCCGATGTATGTGATGACTGATGTTTTTAGTATTGGTTTAACATTTTAATAAAAATTCTTTAAAAAAAAAGTACAGAATGGTGTGCTTACCAAGGGTAACAGAAAATTATTGCTTAGGTTGTAACTGCAATGTCACTTCCAAGATGATAAGAGCCTTGACCCTTAATGGCAATTAAAGGATTGCGATAAAGCATACCACATAGAAATACATTCTGAGTTAATTATGACAAGGTGGGTTAGTTTCTAGTTGTCACCAAACATTTTTATCATCTCCAAACAACAATTAGTTGTTAATAGCTGGCAGCAGCTTTCACATGCTAGTTTGTGTTAAACACAGGGGCATAACTCCAAATGGCCTATATATTTATCCAGAGTAATTAGTACAGGTAGGTATTCAGAAGATTTTGCTGTGCTGCTCTCCACCCCCTCTCCACTTGTAACATTCCTGTCTTACACATGCATGCTATGGCCATGCTATGGATTTCTGGACCACCAACTTGAAAATGATTACTGCCAATCTTTTCTTGTTGTAGCTATTGCACTAGTAACACATTGATATTATATCTATATCAGAGAGAAGGGGCAGGGGGAGGGGGAGGGGAGGAGGGAGGAATACAAAAGCAAATTTGCCAGTTGCTGAAATTGTTTGTTCATCTGTCTGAATGCATCATATATTTTCCTATGAGAAAGAACCTCCAGGTTCACTTCAGATTTCATGTTGGGTGGAATGCACTCAGTTGCCTTTTCACCATGGTGATTCTTTTATCAAATACTCCCACTCATCCTCTGAATTGTCTCTTGACTTTGAAAAAGATTCAAGTTGCATATTTTCTCATAACACTTTGATCTAGTCAAGGAAGTTTCCCCCAGGATATAGCCAGTTTCAATTATTTAACTTACCTGCCATTCTCTTTCTTGCCACTTCCGGTGCAAATTAGATGCCCAGGTAAAATTATGAGGTCCAAGTTTGGGCCAGGACACTGGGCAAAATGTGTATAGATGCCCGTCTGTGCCTCACCCCTGCTCACCAGCTTATCTGGTTGCAGTGACAGTAACAGTACTCCAAAGTTCGATTGGCACTGCCATTTTATTTTCCCACAATGTTCTGAAACACAGCATCATTCTGAGACATTGTGGGAGATTAAACCATCTCAGGCACCTAGCCATTCAGCAATATATGTTCAGGGTGGTATCAACAATGGAAGCTCAGCCTCTCCCCTAGGATGATAGTGCTACCACTGGGGCTACTCAAAGTTTCCAGCAGTTATCCCTGCTCCAATATCAGATGCTCCACTCTGGGGATTTTTGGAATTTTCCAATGAAAACAATATTTTGAGAATATGCTAAGGAACTTCAGTGACAGAAAAATAATAACAAAGAATAAAACCATAACATACAGGGCTAATAATATATGTTGGCCTCCTGGCTAGGGTAACCTGAGGAGGCGTGGGGCACAGCAGCCATGTAACTTTCAACTGTGGCACTTTCTGTTAGTTATCATGCCCAAACTATTGTACCTTTAGCTCCACAATGCTACTCAGAAACAGAAACTGGAGGATTAGATACAAATGAGTTCAAGTTCAAGTGTTACAAGTCCACACTCATAAACATTAATCCTTTGGAATATGTGCTTCCTAAAGGTTCAGCTTTGGGGTGGTACAGAAATGAAAGAAACAGCAGCAGCACAATAAACTTAAAAAAAAAAAAAGAATTTTTGTGGACAAGTAGGATGCCATAGCAGGGAGTGCTCCTATTTCGTGTTCTGGTCAGCCATGGTCTCCACCCCAGCCACAATAGTCTATCAGGATAAATACATAATCATTGGTGCTTAACCTAAACCTTACAAGTAGAGTGAATTATATTAAAGGAGAGGTATTTTTAGGATATGCCTATTTTTGTGTCTCCTTATTTAACTTAACCCCTGCCTCCCAATTTTGCCTTGCTAAGAACACAATAGCAAGATTCTGTGCTGGTGGAGACCATGTTCAGTGGTTGGATCAAGCATCTTGCTATCTCAAATAGAGGCAACTGCTTGAAGAATGGGAGGTTTACATTTTCTCCCTCCTTCTGTGACCCCCATCCCACCCCAAATCTATTCTGGAGAATTCCCTAGAGTTCTTCTGCCCGTCTATATTTTTTTTTAAAGCCCTGCCAATTGTACATAGCTTAATTGGGCTGTTTACATATTTCCTTTCATTCTTTAGCCTCTAGCCTTATTCTCTCTCTTCCTCTACCCTTTCAGCTTGCTACATATTCCTCCTCCTGAGTCTCTAGTTTTGCTATTTCACTCTCCACCAACTTTTTAGTTAACTCTTGACTAGCCACTCATCCATAGCAGCCATGTCCTCTGTGGGAAATATTTTTTGATGGTACCTACAAAGGTTTCTTAAACTTCCATATGTGCCCACAGATTCAAAAGTCTGGAGAACTCTGCTTTATGGTTTCTATAGTATTGTGTTCTGAACATCATTTATGGGATGGGTTTTATATGGCGTAATCATGATATGAAGGGCTGCTTGATTGATGCATGCCCCCCCCCACCTTTCTCCCAGTAAGAATGGCAATCAGGGTGACTTAGGATCACAAATGAAACAATACTCTAAAAATACAATAACATAATAAAATTAGCACCCAAGCCAATAGAATGTGCTTACTTGCCAAAGACCAACAGAATAAAATGTGTTTGTATGCCAGGGGAAGAACATTAGAAAGGGAACAAAGACAGTTTCCCTTGGGAGTAAGTTCTATAGCATGGGATCAGAAACTGAGAAGGTCCTCCCTTGCATACCCACCAAAGGAATTAAAAGCCAAGCTCTGCCCAACGATCTTAAGACATCAGCTTTATAGGCAAAATGGGTCTTTCCTGTAGCATGATCCTAAGCTTCACAGACATTTTACTGCTAGAACAGAATCAGTCCATACCTGAACTATGCCATTTCTGCAATTATTCAGGTTTGCTTTCTGTTTGTAGGCTACCTGTATGATTTAGAACAGTGTCCCATCAGTGTGCCGAATCATGAGGGGAGCCTACATTTGTAGAACAGTTTTCCCCCTTTGGCCCTCCATCATAGGGGAGCTTGGTGTGAGGGAGGCACAGGATGTAAAACTGACAGAGGGGCCAATGAACATATTCCTGCTCTTTCCATCATGACATACAAATTCCTTAACAGCAGACGCGATGGCATTTAGACCACAACTTTATGCATGGTCAGACAGACAACAAAAAGTCTTACAACACACACAAGACCCATCGGACATTGTTCTAAATGTCTCTCAATAAATATGGCAGCATTCTTGCATTAGATAGTATACACACATTTCAATGATGAATTTCTATCAGGTAATCTTGTATGTGTGTGGCACAGTAAGGTTTTTGTGAAAGAGTATTTTAGCAGCTTATTTTTTGGCCAGTAAATCAAAGGGTCTTCATTTCTTACCAAGAGTTATTTTGTCATGCAACAATTTTCCCGTCAATGAAGAAGCAGAAAGACTCTCTGGAGATAATCATTCTTCAATTTTTGATGCCATAGATTTTTTCCCTATTTTCTGTGAGTCATACTGTTCTCTTGGTGAATTCAGAGAGAGGGAGAGAGGACTAGCACTTGTTCTTTCAACAGACCTTTCATCACTCTCCAACATTTTTTCATTACTGTACCCAATTTATCACTCAGAAAACAGAGATGGGGAGGAGGGAAACTGGAGATACTGAGCCTTGGAGATATATGTGTTGCCTGTGGCTTGATGCTAGTAAAAGGAAAGAAATGGAGGAAAATAAGGCTGCCATTGCTGCTGATTTGTTTCCTAAAGTCTGGGGTGGGGGTGGAACTGAGTGAACTCAAAGAAGATCAAAAGAGAGTACTTTTAGCAAAACACTTTTCAGTCAACCTTCTGCACTTCCTGCTTTAATTAGAATGCTTAAAGTTCCCCTGTTGTGACAGGCACATAGGATTTGGAATAGTCTTTTAAGACAAACGCACAAACCTGAATAACTCACCTGCCAAAGAATAAATGTGTAATGTTATAGCTGTTATACACTCGTTTTCATGTACCCTTTAAAAAGTCAGCTCAGAAAGCAAAGCATAAATTCTCTATGATTAATTAGAAATACTTTTTAAATCTTCTATCATGAGCTCCTGTGAGTATGTCTTACGTCTTTAGCTTCTTTCCTTTTTTCTTAAAAGCAGGACTTAAACCGTATAGTCAAATGAAAAATCACTATGTTTGTTATAATTAAAACAATGCCCTTTAGTTCATATTTTACATAATTAATAACAGGTGTTTTATTTAATTATATGAAGCTGTATTTGTGATCAAACACGTTTTTCATGCTTAATAAAGGCATACTGCTTGGTCAACGGATTCTCTCTTGAGCAACTCTGCTGTGTGGATTATTCTCTTCCTTTGAACTACAAAAATCCATTTAATCCCGTTTTGAGGCTGAGCTCAAGACAGACCAAATTATATTTTTCCTGCTTTTTTTCTCCTTTCAGTAGGATTCAGGATTACCTATTCCTAGCATATGAAGATGTTATGCCAAAAAGTCAGAATGCTCTTGGAGATGCCAACATGTACCTCGTACATTGCAGGAAACAATGGTGATGTTCCTGTTTATTATAAATTTATATAATGGTAAAGATAGCCACATTCCTTTTAAATCAGCTGTTCCCAATTTACCATAAATTTACAAGTAGAAAATTAGGAAGAGCTGCTTTGATACTGCTATGGAAGCCAAGATTTAAACCCTGGAATTGTTTCACTAAACAATGAGGTTAGTGAAAGGCATGAGGTTACTCATATTATGGTGTCAGTCTGGGAGCTTCTTTCTTTTTAACCTTTTAAAGGAAATATTTCAAACCTAAGGGAGGGTAAAATAGACTTGTTTCTATATATTGTGAGGCTGAATGTATTTGTGCATGAGAATGTGGGAGAGGAGAAGGCTGATGAAAGAGTTATCTTATCAGGTGTCTAGTCCTCTATTTCTAACATAATGCAGCTCTGCCACAGTGCTAGCTTCCTAGACTTGCTAGGAAAGTTTTTTGGCAGGATGAAAGGTAGAACAAAACAGCAAAGCCTTCTACTTCTTCAGCTTTGGATCCAACCAAGAATCCCTCCCCACACCCTGATTCCCAAATCAAGTATGACTGATAAAAGAAAATATCCTGTAGAATATGAGCGTGATCTGAAATTCCAAAGAGGGCTCTGAATGTGTGTGTGCTTGTGTGGTGTGTGCATATAGTGAAGCAAGACCAAATTGCTAAACCAATGTATCACTTGTCTCTCCTGCTCTTGCTGTGGGTATTTTACCCACAAATGTACCTTCGGGTAAAATAATGAAAAGTCAATGAAAATAATGAAAAGCCAGTGATGGAAGCCAATGATTTCTTCCATGAAATGTTGGAAGAAAATTTAGCAGATATGAACAAACAATGAACATGTTTGTTTGTTTGTTTCAGAAGTCATGTTTTAAGATTCTCAATCATCCCAGAGTGCAGGACACAGAATAACAGGAATAACAAGCTACAGGTAACAAGCTACGGATTCTATAACAAGCTACAGATTCCAGCAAGTTATCAGGAAGAACTTCCTAATAGTTAGAGCTGTACAGCAATAGAACCAATTACCTAGGGAGGTTGCGGGCTCTCCCATGCTAGAGGCATTCAAGATGCAACTGGGCAGACATCTGAGAGGGATGGTTTAACTTGGAGTCCTGCACTGAGCAGGGGGTTGGACCCAAAGACCCCTTCCAACTCTACTATTTTATGATTCCTTGAAAAAAGAAGATATTGGAACCACAGCATTCCACCGTAGGGTTGTTTAAACCATTTCATTGGTTCACATTTCAAAGCAAGCCCATCTGATGCACATTTCCCATACAAATGTATGGATCAAAGCACAGTTACCCTTCAGAGTTTGCAATAAAGTTTTCAGTTCAAACACTGTACCTAAATGGGTATAAAATAGGCTTACGGTATGTTCAGAAATGCATGCCTTAAGGGGAAATACGCTTAGATAAGTGAACTTACTGAGAAACTTTTAGAAATATATGTTTAATTACATATTTAGATATTTTTGGTTGGAAATTTTGACTTTAATCTAGAGTGGGGCAGAATAGATTTATGACTGGACACATGCAAAGTTGGCACATCCTGAAAGTATACCATCCAGCCTTAATCAGGAGCACACAAGAGGATCAGGCTCATTGTCCTCTGATTATGATGACAGACGTAAACAAGCTAATATAATTCAGTGCTGTCAATAAAGCAATAACATAGCAAAGCAATCTCATGTTAAGATTTCCTTTTTCATAGCAGATGAGAACTGAGAGGAAGGTAGGTCTCATTTATCTCAATTGAGCCCCACTTCTTTGCAATTCAGTCTCATCTGGTTCATAGGCTTCCTATTAGCTTTTGGGGTGAACTTGTAGGATGTTAGCTTACAAGTGTAAAGCAAATGTAAAGGGGTTTTTGTCCAGGTTGCAAAGAAGTGTTGATTTCCAAAGTGGGGACGTTTGTAGCAAAAACACAACAGCAGGAATATAGCTGAAAATTGGTAGTAGTGTGGGTGGACCATGGCTCCAGGGAAGTCCCCAAATTTAGAGGCTTCCATCTAATGGGGTCAAAACCCTGGGTTTTCACCTTTTATTTCATTTGTATAACCTGAAAATCATCAAGTTACATCCACATGAATGCTTCCTATTATTCCTCTGGTGCATCATAAACATACTCTCTCTTTTCATTGCCCTGGACTTTCTTCTAAGTCTGTGAGAAACCTATAGGTTTGGTTTAAAACCAGCTCAGTTTGCTTTTACAAATTTCATAGTAAAATGCTTTTCTGCAAGTGCCAACCATTTTATGTACAGTTCTTTAGAATGATAAAAGAACAAAAGAGAAATATTCCCTTCCTCTGTTAATTCTGAGCTAAAATCTGAAGCTAGTTCTTTGATGTGCCTACATCATTTTCTCAATCAAAATGATAGTATTTCCAATGTTTAAAAGGGTTCATGGATTTTCATTGGAGTATTTTCTTGCTAGGAAGACAAATCAAACATATATTAAAGTTATGCTTGCATTTGATTTAAATTTATAGCTATAAGATATTTCTACAAAAACCTTCAGGACCTTCAAATGTTGGATAAAAAGGGCCTATACATAATCTTAATTGGGAAAGGCCAAAAAAGGGGGAAAAACAGAAATTAAGATTCACTAATGAAAATCTCTTATATATTTTATGCATTATGTACTGAATTTGCAAGAAAACACTCATGATATTTGTCAAATGCATTTTATGTGTATGACATTTATGCTATGTGTAAAGACCAAACACTGTCCTATGAGTCTGGGAATCATATACATCTAAAATAATTATTCACTCATAATTACTCTAGTCACAGATGCTACATTTACGTCTAAATTGAGACTTAAACCTTTTCATTCTTACCTGGGAATGGCAGTTAAAAGGTAACTGTAGCTTTGAGTTCAAATGTCCGTTTGTACTTTATTTTCAATGATAATTTGTAAAGCAACCATTTTTAAAATTCATTGATCGCTTGTAAAATGAGAGTACATAAACTGTGTGGTCTGTCTTACTCTTTTCTTATGATTTTGACAACACATTAACACATTTTGGGAAAGTAGATTAACCTCAGGATAATCAGGAAAAAATTTCTTAGTCATAGTTCTGGGAAGAACACAAGATACTGCTTTACACTGTAAAAGCCCTTCCTTCTTGCTAGACTTTGCTTATTATGTAAGCTCTCTTGTTAGCAACTGAGCACGTGGGGATGTTCCTTTACTAAACTGCATAATTAATATGACTTGCCTGTTAGATCCAGTTAATTCATGTTTCAACTCTACACCACTTAGTTGCAACTAAATCCTACTGAGCTTAAATGTTTACAGTACTCTGAATTCTGCTTAAGACTTTGAGGGAATTGTATTTCTATCTGAAATCAAGGAGTCTGTAGCAGAAATTTCAAGGCACCCTAATAAAGTCACAACAAAAGTTCTTTGCTTTGGCCTTTTTCTTCCTTAGGGAGAGAGGGTTCTATGGATTGCTATATCAAACAGATTAAAACCTTTAATAGGAAGAGTTAAACTCTTTCAGTTATCAACTGTAAGAATAAAATAATAATAATAAAAAAACCTTAAGGATTTTTAAGGTTAGCTATATGATTGGTTATTTGATTTGTAAGCTGCCCCGAGGCTTTTTGTGAATGGGGCGGCATAGAAATGTTCTAAATAAATAAATAATAGCAGCAACATATAATACAAAGGGTGCCAGTGTGGAGTAGTGGTTAGCCCAATCTGGGTTCTAGACTCTGCTCAGCCATGGAGCCAATTGGGTGACTTTAGGTCAGTCACAGATTTTCAGCCCAACCTACCGGACAGGGTTGTTGTTGTGGGGATATGATTGAGAGCAGCAGTAGATACATGCCATTTTAAGTGCTCTAAAAAAGAGAAGGGTGGGATATAAAGCTAATAAATAAATTTAATAAATACATAAATAAATACATAAAACCTCACTGATATATTAATATGAATATCTCTATTGATCCCACCCTTGCTTGATACACTATTTCATGAATATCAATTTTTTTAAAGGGAGAACTTGATAATAATTTGTGAGGTGGACTTAAAAAAAACTGTTTCAGCTGTCTCAAAATATTAATAGAAACACACATTTCTATAGTATTTGAAATGTTATAAACATTTCAATGTTATATTGCTAAATGTTAAATTTAATGTTTATAACATTTAACATTAAATTTAACATTTAACAATATAACATATGCAGCTATGAATACATCATTTTTGTGACCCTTTAGCAATCTGTAAGGTAGGTTGGTATTTTCCCATTTTACATATAGACCTGGCAGTGAAGCTGGGAGAAAGAGCAAGCAAGCAGAGTAATGGAGGTAGCATTTGAAACAGGAACTTTTGGCAGGACAGCTTGATTTAGCCACTATGGTATGCCATCATAATGTATTAAAGTTGTCCATTCTGCTAATGCTACACACTTCTAGTTGTGATCCTATAGCAATGTGCACACAGCAAGTGTTAATCTCAGAATCAATTAATATTTGAGTATTTGACAAATGTCATTAAGCACCATATAGGATTATTCCATTTGATTAGTGTAAGAATCCTTGCCGATTGGAAGCAAATTTATGTGTCAGTTTTCTCTGTACTAAGCAGCCTTCCTAGGGCTAAAATTGTTATAATATTGAATCTACTCTTTGGGTTGCAAAAATAGATATTCAATGAGGAATAGGAGATACCAAAAATCAGTATGGCTGTGAAAGCAGTGAAGAGAGAAAAATTAAATCCCTCTTTCTGAATGCTTTTCATACTATCTGCTGGCCAGTATCTACTAAAGAAGTTACAATTGTGAAGGTTGGCTAGCTCTAAATTCATGCTGCCAACTGGAACTAGAGGAAAAACATCCCAAATTAGGCAAGACTCAGTACTGCTGTTAGTTAATTTTTCTGCCAGAATGGAGTTAATCTCCTTTCCTCTCATTTTAATGCTCTTAATGGGTCATGCACTTAAGAGCATATTTTCCTTTGTTGGAAGGGACACATTCAACGGAAAACTACTACTCACTGAGGCCAAAGTGATGGAGCATTGGGGCAGTAAATGGGAAATTGTAGGATACCAGATAAATTTCCCCACTGCTGGAGCATTGCTATTCATAAAGCAATAGAACTATGGAGGTAGAAGGGTAACCCAAAGCTAATCTGTCCAGTTCTTAGCATCCAAACAACTTGTGCCAAAGAAGTAACTCAGAAAGGAAAGGAAAGGAAAGGAAAGGAATGACACTGATACAAGTAAATCAAGTGAAAAAGACCAGACACTGGTGCAAGCTAAGGCTGAAAAGATTTACTGGGCACTTTTAGAGACCCATGGTTTAGAGCTGCTATAATTTACAATTAGAACGGTACCTGGAAAGGTCAAGTAATGCTATTTAATAGTTACAGGAAACTCAGAGAAGGAAATTAGAGCTCCATGAAAATATGTATGTAGAACCTACCATGAGGTGTGCTGTTTACCTGGAGCCAAGATCAATGACATAACCAATGGATGCTCACAACTCATAAAACATATTGATGCGTACCCCTTCCTTGTCATTCATGTGGGAACAAGTGGCACAGCCAAAAGGAATACAGAGGAAATTACAGCAGACTTCAAAGCTCTGGGCAGAAAAATTAAGGACACGGGGGCCCAGAAAGTCTTTTTCCAAATCCTACCATATAAGGGAAAAGGAAATGACAGAAAAAGAAAAATACTCCAAGTAAATACCTGGTTAAGAGAGTGGTGCCAAAGAGAGAAATTTGGTGTCTGGGACCAAAAGACAAACTTCTTGGACAAAGGACTACTGGCAAACAATGGGCTGCATCTCTCAAAATACAGAAAACAAGTCCTTAGACACAAAATGAAGAACCTCATTAGGAGGGCTTTAAATTAAATCACACAGGGATAGAGATGTACAAGAGGGTGCTACAAGAACAGGTAATGAAATAAGACCTACAGTAGGCTAAGAATCTCTAATAAGAACTAATAGCAACATACCAAAAAAATCCCAGAAACAAAACCAGGCTATATCTCTAGCGATGTTTCTATACCAATGCCCAGTGCATGGGTAATAAACAACATGAACTTGAGCTCCAAGTACATGAAGGCAACTACGATCTTATGGCAACTACTGAAATGTAGTAGGAATATTCTCATAGCTGGAGTTCAAATATAGATGGGTACAACCTCTTCAAGAAAAATAGAAGGGATAACTGGAAGAGGAGTTGTACTATATGTTAGGAATATCTATATCTGCAGGGAATTATAGGAGGAGTTCAGTAGCCACATCAAGTGCATCTGGGTCAACCTAAGAGAAGTACAAAAGCCACATAGTAATTGGCATCTTCTACCAACCACCAAATCTAAGAGAAAATTTGAAAACAACAACAACAAGAAGTAGCCAGTCTGGCAACAAGACACAACATGGTCACCATGGGTGATTTCAGCTTCCCTGGTATTTGCTGGGAGGCTTCTCCAAGGTATTCCTCACATGTGTAGTCGATAACTCAGAAGTAGAGGAAAGGATGAGGGGACCAGCTACATTAGACTTAATACTACCAACAAAGATGATCTGGTAGATAGAATATCAACCACAGGATTCCTGGGGGAAAGCGTCCACACCATTCTTGAATTCTCCATCGAGAGGATGGCAAATGCTTCTAGCCAAAGGGCAGTTTTAAGAAATTCAATCAGTAATAAGCAAAATCCCCTGGTAACTCACCCTAGAGGAGAGGGCAGTCCAAGAGGGATGGGAAATCTAAAAGAAAAGAAATTCTGAAATCACAAACAACAACTAATTCAACAATGAAAAAAAATAGAATAGAAAAATAATAGAAAACTACAGGAAAACAGACTGACAAACAAACCCTCACGGTT
This sequence comes from Varanus komodoensis, assembly GCF_004798865.1. Classification (NCBI taxonomy): domain Eukaryota; kingdom Metazoa; phylum Chordata; class Lepidosauria; order Squamata; family Varanidae; genus Varanus; species Varanus komodoensis. The sequence goes on from NW_025335268.1 coordinate 111,887,511, forward strand.
CCACAAAAGTTAGGAGACCACTTAAAAGCTCAAATGAGCATGTACAAGAAGTAGAAAGGAGGCCGAGCTTTAACAAATGAGTATGAACAGGCACAAAGACTTGCAGAGATGGAGTCAGGAAGGGTAAAGCGAGTTATGAACTGAGACTAGTGAGACATGGTAAAAATAATAAAAAGCCTTCTAAACCTACAATATGTCTTAAATAAAAGACAAACAAAAAAGAGAGATGTACAGCAGCTGGCTCATCAAGTATGCAAGATGACAAGGAAAAGGCAGAGGTTCTCAGAGGTCCTACTTCAGCTCAGTTTTCTCCCACAAAAGAAAATTCAACCTGCCTACAGAGGAGGAAATGCAAAAAGAAAGGGAATGATGGCCGCCCAAGATAAACAAATAGTCAAGCAGCACCTTGAAGAGCTAGATGCATTCAGATCTCCAGGACCTGACAAGTTCCATCCTAAAACATTAAAGGAACTGGTACAAGAGCTCTTTGAGCCACTATATATAATATTTGAGAAATTCTGGAGAACAGGGGAGGTGCCAGATAATTGGTGGAGATCTGATGTGGTCCTCATCAACAAGGAAGAGAAGAAAGGCAAACCAGAAAATTCTAGAGCAGTCAGTCTAACTTCAATCCCTGTTAAATTACTGGAGAAAAACATTAAAAAATCAGTCTGTTTGCACCTTAGAGAAAATGTAGTGATAAACAGAAGCCAACGTGGATTTCTTTAAGTCATGCCAAACCAACCTAAACTCATTCCTTGACTGGGTTACCATCCAAATGGACAGCGGAAATGCAGTGAACATAATTTCCTTAGTCTTTAGCAACATCTTCAACAAAATGCCCCACAACATCCTAGTAAATAAATTAGCAAAATAGGGACTTGCAAGAATTACTGTTCAGTGGATTCACAACTGGCTTCAAAGTAGGACACAGAGAGTGATCATCAAGGGTAGCTTCTCAACTTGGAGAGAAGTTATGAGTGGGGTACCAGAGGGCTCAGTCCTGGGACCAGTACTCTGGACATACTGGTCTTGATGTACAATGATCTTGATGAGGAAATCCAAGGAATGATAATTAAATTTGTGGACAATACTAAACTGGGTGGAATAGATGAAGATCTGGGGTGTTGTGAGCTAAGTGTTCCATCTCCAGCACTTCATGTAAACATCTGTATTCTACATAGAAGTCTCTGAGCCTACACAAAGCGAAATGTTGAACTCTCTCTGCCCCCCTTCACCCAAAGCTTTGCTTATGGGCCCTTCTGTGCCTGTCTCAGAAAGGAGAGGCGCTGTGAAACAAGCAGGGGTGCTTGTGGTCTTCACTCTGAGATCCCAGTTGGGCCACCCTGCAAGGATTTTTGGGTTCACCTCCTCAGGAGGCTGGAGTTCTCCATCTGAGAGTCACCCCATCGCTAAATCCCCTCCCTCAGGATGTTGTTCTTCATTCCCACAGGACTGAGCCCCTGGGCTGCCCTTGAAGCAATCTCATCCCAAGCAGACACAGATGGGTACAGAGAAACTGGGATTGCAGCTGGAGCATCTGTTCCAACACCCATTTCGTTATCAGAGTCCAAGCTGTCGGGTCTGCCAGGGTCAGCCAACTTCTCTTCATACATCTCATCACCAGAGTCTGAGCTGACACCCCTGCCGAAATGGTTAGCTTTTCGTGGGTACCTAGGAATCCTGTGAGAACTCATGTGCATGACACAGGGGGAACTAGACAAGTTTGAATTCTTGGTGAAAAAAAACAATTCAATTTGACAAGGACAAATGCTACGTTCTCCACCTAGGTGGGGGGAAAAAAACAGCTGTATCAATACAAGATGGAGAATACATGGCTCAACACTACTGAAAGTGAAAGGGAACTTGGAGATGTTGTAGACAACAAGCTAAATACAAGCCTTCAGTGTGATGTGGCCACAAAAAAGGTAAATACTATTTTGGGATGCATCAATAGAGATATTACTTCCAGAACAAGAGAAGCACCCCATTAGTCAGACCTCACCTGGAATACAGTGTGCAGTTCTGGGCACCCAGATTCAAAAAAAGAAGATGAAAATCTGGAGGGTAGAGGAGGGCAATGAAGGTGATACTGGGCAATGAAGATGATTCAGGGCCTGGAAACTATGTCATGTGATGAGAGGCTGAAAGAACTGAGCCTGTTCAGCCTTGAGACAAGAGGACTATGACACTCTACAGGCACCTCAAAGGCTGTCACAAAGAAGGTGGAAAAGACTCACTGTCACTCATCTCAGATTGTAGGACAGAGAACAATGAACTTAAATGCAGTACACCAGGTGCAGGCTAGACACAAGGAAGAATTTCCTGACTGTGAGAGCAGTATGACAGTGGAACCAGCTGCCAGGAGAGGTTGTGTGTTCTTCCACACTAGAGACATTCAAGAAGAAGATAGGCAGTTACATGAGTGAGATGGTGGAACTGGCATCCTGCAGCAGGAATGGGCTGGAACTCGATGGCCTTCTTGGCCTCTTCAGGTCCAACTATTCCATGATTCTATGAGGAGCACAGTATGTGGGAACAGGGTTCTATAATTTTCCCTCTCCCATGGTCCCACTGAAAATTGTCCCACCTAAAAGCTGCTATTATTACATGTAGCTGAACTTCCGTAAGTGTTAGTAATAACATTATTTCCCTTGAGATGAGGAATCCCTGGAAGGGACATCGATAAGGGTCCCACAGAATTGAGATGGCCTCAAGTTGAGGTGGATTTTGTTGACTTGATTTTGTTCTCTTTAACATGAGCAGGAGTGTTTGTATGCATGACTGCTTCAGTGTCATAATCTTACTCCAACCCTACTGCACATGTCATTTCCCAAATCATAGTTCACACCATTTACAAAATTTCAGTGGAAGGGTTGGTTAGAGGCAACATTTCATATAAAGTGTTGCTCTTTGATATGCTGAAAATGTAGTTCCCCAAAAGCAAAGAACACATACTTGTGGGGAAGGTTCATGACCATTCAGCAAAAACCAACACATGAATATGAAACAATATGAATATGAAGTTTACCACACAAATACATGATTCAAGGCAAACTTCGTGTTAATGGAGCTAGGCAGCAGGCATTTCATGACAGGCAGGGGAATGGAAGGATGGCAGATAAAGATGGAAAAATTAAGCCATAAAAGGGAATGTGGGTACAACAGCTTGAGCTCCACCTTTGTTTCTTTATTGTCTTTGGTTATTTGGTTTCATAATCTATTTTACTTTATTTATGGGACAACTTCTGCTTGCTTTCTTCTTATATTGATTGCTTTTAATCAAATTGTATAAGAGCCATGAGACTGGAGCTCATATTATTGTCCTATAAATCCAGAAGGGTGCATTCACATTATCTGATGAGACTCCAGCATTACCAGTGAGACAAGCCTATGTAGGTTATTAAAACTTTGACTTCAGGCAAGTTATGCCCCAAAGGCACTATTCAGGGCCAAGAAAACTATTCAGGTTTTCTCTTTTTTCCCCCTCAGTTCTTGGAAGGCTCTGCCTGAGAATTAAAAAGCAAGAGGGAGGAATATGTGTGGATGGTAAGAGACTATGTCCTTTCCTGCTGTTTGTCCATTCAAATCCTCCTTTTACATTTTGTCTCTACAAGTACAAACCCCACAGCTGCTTCTTTCCTAAGAGAGAAAATGTTTCAATATACTTTCCCCTAGCAGCAGCTGTTGCTGCTTTTGTTGAAGGGGAAAATTTTAGCTAACAAAAAACTGGAAGAAAAAAAGTTAGCAGTGCCCCCACCCTTGCTAATTTTCATCCTTGTTAATTTTTGATCTCAGCTTTCAAGGGTCTGTGTGTTTTAAAAAAGACTTAGAGCTCTCAAGCAGATGCACCCCCCCAGTTTGGATTTTAGAGGCCCACATGCCACCAATATCAGTCTTCTTGAACCTACTCCAGAATAAAAATGACAGCAAAAATCATGTAGTTGCTAGGAATGGATTAAAAAAATATTTTGACTCTGCATTATGCTCAGTTTTGGTTATGTTTAAGCAGTCTCTATTTGCATATTGCAGAAGCATCCAGACTTAACCAGAGGAAGATGAATGATGTAGCAGATAAGAAGCTGAATGATCCACTCCTATTCTTTGTCAGAAGCTAGTTCTTTAGCAAAATTGCATAAGCCATTGCATAATCCATTTTCCATCACATTAAAAAAAAGAAAATGTATATAGGTAAGATGCCCTAGATAATGAAGAAATAAGTAATGGGAACTAGGGATCAGATTGTAAAAACTGAAGTACGGAAAAATACAAAATGTTAGATATTTGAAGCAGACATAACAAGGAAGTTTATGTGTGAACCCAAAAATGTTCCTAAATTCCTAAGCAGGCCATAAAATATAAATTTCTTAAATATAACTAACAGCTATGAATGGCTCCTTATTACTTTTAAGGGTTTTTTTGTAATATTATATACAGTCAAATACATAAAATTTTATCTTCTGTGAATTTCAATAAAAAGTTAACATGAGTTAATTTTGTCAAAGAGTCTTTTCAATTACTTCATAAAACACAACAGTTATTATTAAAGTCTTTGCTATAAGGAATAAACCAAATCTGAAGTGTTCTGCAAAGGTATTACAAAGATAATAAACATTCAAAACAGACAGTTTACCCCAATTGATATTGACTTCTAGCAATGAATATTCAAAAACCTTTCTAATTAGAATTTCAACTACTAGCAAATGATTCTGCTCAGATATCGAAGCTGGAGGAATTTAATCTTTTGGTTAAGGGATTCCTCCAGGGCATTGTAGTATACTCGTAGTCCAAGGTAATGATTCAACATTCACCATCATGATAAATAAAACTCATGTGTATGAGTATCTCAACTGAGCAAGATAATTCTGTGTAATATGACTAATGGCATTTTATTTTTTATTATAAAAATTATTGCAATTGTTAGACTAAGTACTGATTATTTTAATGAATTTCAACAACCCTTCCAGGTTGAGAGCCAGAAGAGTGATATATTCTTTTCACAATTTTTAGTCTAGAGTAGGAACAGTAGCTTAAATAGAGATCTTGAAAGCCCTTTTACCTTCCACCCAAATCTAGAGCCCCTGCTCCAGGGAAAAAGAAAATTAAAAAATGTAGCTATTAGATAGAGAGTTAAAGTAATATTTGTTTTGACCCTGAAGGAAACTAGTTTTTAAAAGTACCTCTAGAAGTTTTACTGTGATTAGTCATTTCTTTTCAATGATATTAAAGCAATTTGAAATGGTTTGACCATATAAGATCTATTCAATTAAAATGATGACATTAAAGTTTTGTTTCTGAAATGCTTTTAAAAAAGAGATAATCCTGCAAAATCCACAAACACCAGATACCTTGCAATGGTGATTCTATTAGACATTCATCTTTTTAATGTTGATAGGATGGGAACTCAAGCACCCAGCTTCAGAAAATAAAGGTACACAAACGTGGTAACAATGGGGGAATTTGGCTTAATACTTATTATTATTACCCAGTGAAAAATTTGCTTTTGGCTCTGGCCTCTTGGCAGAGCAGCAGAGCAGCAGAGGCACAGGCTGGGAGAGAGCGCTGAGTGGCCAGGGGACTGGCGAAGGCAAGGTAGGAGCTGGGCAGGGGAGCAGAGGGCCAGGAGCAGCGGAGAGGAAGGGGGTGGGACCAGAGAGGCTAGAGGGGCCAGGAGGAAGTGGACAGGCGGGGCCACCAGCCTGAGGGACTGATAAGGCCAAGCTCAGCCGTTGGTGGTGCCAATGGCGATGCGACAAGGGTGACGTCCCTTAGCTGTGGCCCAGGCTGTCCGGGGGCTCCTTTCCCTGGGACACAGAGGTTTCGTTTTTGCTTTGTTTTCCTTCCTTCCTTCCTTCCTTCCTTCCTTCCTTGTTTGTTTGTTTGTTTGTTTGTTTTTTGTGCTGTGCTTTGCTTTGCTTTTCCTCCAATTTAAATTTAAGTTTATTTTATCATTGTGTGTGTGTGTGTGAGTGGGTTTTTGTCTGGAAGAACTGGGTGAGTGAGAGAAACTGCAGGAGAAACAAGGCAGGGGACCAAGGTAAGGTCTCGGAAGGAATCCCAATGGCAGACCAGGAGATGGCCTTGGCGGGAGTCACAGGTGTTGCTGTCCGCTGCGACAGCTGCAACATGTTCGCCCTTCTACCCCAGGAGAGGCAGGCTTACGCTTGCCCTCGGTGCAAGATGGTGACCCTGCTAGAAGAGAAGGTGAGGTGCCTGAGGGCCAAGAGAGCTCTCCAGGCCCCCCGGGAGCAGCCCTTCTCTGGACAGAGGGTTGAGGGAGAGGCCATGGGAGGAGCAGCTGTGGAGACATGGAGCTGGGAAACAGGTTCTGTCCACTTGGGGAGGCAGGGGCTGATGAGGCCTCAGGGGACCAGCAGGACCCCCAACCTGGGATGACAAATGGCAAGGGGGGCACTGCGGGAGAGGCAAGGGCCAGGGCATGGCTGCCTACCACCACCAGGAAGACACGGCGGCGGGTGATTGTTGCTGGGGACTCCCTGCTGAGAGGCACTGAGGCAGCGGTGTGCCACCCCAACCTGGAGACAAGGGAGGTTTGCTGCCTGCCGGGCGCACGCATCCAGCATGTGAAGGACAGAGTGGAGCGTCTTGTTCGCTCCGAGGGTCACCAGCCGCTCCTGGTGATCCATGTGGGCACAAATGACGTGGCCAGAAAGAGTGTGGTCGGGATCACCAGGGACTTCGAGGCCTTGGGGAAGAAACTCAGGGAGCTAGAGGCCCAAGAAGCCTTCTCGTCAATCTTACCGGTCCGGGGATTTTGGCCAGGAAGGGACAGGAGGGTCTTCGAAGTGAATGACTGGCTTAGGGTGTGGTGCCAGAAGGAACGCTTCAGATTCCTTGACCACGGCACTCGGTTTCTTGCCAATGGACTTCTGGCAAGGGACGGGTTACACCTCACAAGGATGGGGAAAAGGTCCTTTGGAGATGCTCTAGCAAGCTTTGTCCGGAAGACTGAGCCGGGTGGGGGGTTCAGGCCCCCCAGAAACGTGTCTGCGCTGGACAAGTGTGGGGGGAGGATCAGGGCTCTGGGAGCAGGGTTTTAGAGGTACTGCAGGGACTGACAGGCCTCCTACAGAGAGGGGCCAGGTATCAAGGAGGATGGGAGGAAGGAGGAGGCTGGGAACTCCAAGGAAAGGAAGCAGTGGAAAGGAGTTGAGGTGCATGTACGCCAATGCTAGGAGCATGGGTAATAAGCAGGAAGAGCTTGAAGCTCTCCTGGGAATAGGAGGATATGACCTGGTGGGAATCACAGAAACTTGGTGGGATGAAAGGCAAGTCTGGAATGTGAACATAGAAGGGTATCACCTTTTTAGAAAGGGCAGAAAGGGAAAGAGAGGTGGGGGTGTGGCTTTATACGTCAGGGAAGGGAGAGGATGCAGTGAGATAGAATGCAGCACAGATGGGGATTCGGTAGAGGCAGTCTGGGTGAAACTTAGGGGTTGTGACAAGGAAAGAGACCTGACAGTGGGGGTATGTCATCGCCCTCCAGGTCAACTTGAGACCCTGGATGATGTCCTGACAGGCCAGATTCTATGGATATCTCGGGGGAGAGACACAGTAATTATGGGAGATTTCAATTTCCTGAATATCAGTTGGAAGACTCACTCGGCGGTGACAGCCAGGTCACATCGCTTCCTAGAAGCTATAGAGGGAGGGTTTTTCACACAGAGGGTCCGAGAGGCGACAAGGGAGGGAAACATCCTTGACTTGGTCTTGACCAATAGGGAGGAGCTGATAGATGAAGTACAGTTTAGGGGAGCTCTAGATGCGAGTGATCACTCCATCCTTTGCTTTGAGATCAGGGGACTGGGGACATGCAGCAGGTCGAGCACTAGAAGCTGGGACTTCAAGAGGGCCAACTTTGGCCAACTGAAGGCCAGACTGGGGAAAGTCTCCTGGGATAGGTTCCTGGAAGGTAAGCAAGTTGAGGAGGGGTGGATAGCACTCAAACGGGAGGTTTTGGAGGCGCAAGCCTTGACGATACCTCTAGTCAGTAAGGTGGGGAGGCGGAGGAGAATGCCATCATGGATGCGAAAGGAGGTGGTTAGAGGGATTAGACGAAAGAGTAACCTCTCCTCTTGGTGGCCGGTTTGCAGGGGATGGGGTATGAGGCAAGACCGAGGGAACTGCGTCTCTTGAGCCTGGAGAAGCGGAGACTCAGAGGGGATATGTTGGCGACATACAGGTATGTGAGGGGATGTCACATGGAGATGGGTAGAGACCTGTTCTCCCCTGCAGAGGCAGGCAGAATGTGCTCCAACGGAGCAAAGCTCAGGGAGCCAAGGTTCTATTTGGATGCCAGGAAGCATTTCCTGACAGTTAGGACCCCGAGGGTGTGGAATGGGCTTCCATGAGAGGATGTTGAGGCCCCATCAGTGCGAGTGTTCAAGGATAGGCTGGACATGCACATGGTGGGCATGTTGTAAGCAGAGCCAGGTGGTGCCGGCGGTCGGACTAGATGGCCCGGGAGGCCCCTTCTGACTCCCTCTGTTTCTATGTTTCTATTATTATACAAGACCCCAGTTCAGACATTTTGTACTAAAGCAGAGTTAATTCATTGACTTCCCTCCTTGACCTCTGTTACCCACTAATTATGGGGGTGGGGTGACTGAAGAAGAGAGCCAGAGTTGTGACTCATGTAGCCAGCCATCAAGAACACAGGAGGTTCTCCTCTTCATTCAGCAATTGTCCACAAGTAGAGTGCAAGATATGACAAAGCAGAGGGGCGCAACAGAAACATTTCCTTTCTTCATGCCTTTCTCTATCCAGGTTCAAATGACCAGAGCTTTGGCTTAGATTAATTTGAATCCCACTTGATTTTCCTGATGCATCTAAAGCTGTCCTGTAGTTTGCATGTTTAAAATACAACAGTACTTTGCAAACAAAATAATAATGAATATACAGAGAAATCACATTTGTTCATGCAGAAGGGTGAATTAAAAAAAATGTGCTAGCAATTTGCTAGAGAGTCTTCTCAGTGGCAGTCTGCTACACATGGAGCATCCATCACCTCTCATTATTGGCATTCTGCTGAATGGTGAAGACCTTCTGTTCTAGCAAGATTTGGGCCTCCCAGGTTGATCATTCTTTGCCCTTTTGGGTTGTTTTATTGCTGCATGGTGCATAGTTTTGTCTGGCTACTGTTTTTCCCTTGATCTTCTCCATTAGATATGTGATGCATTATTTTTTGTGATTTACTGTTTGCTAGCCACTCTGGGTGTTGAATGGGGAAAGACAGGAAGCAGTTTTCAAAAAATAAACAGTTAAGGGAAGCAACAAACTAAACCATGTTTAGTCAAAAAACGGCCAACAATCCCCAATCTGACCCAGCCAATCTGAACCAGCCCTTCTTTTTCTTCCTAAATTTCCACAAAATTGCACCTTAAATCTCTCTGACAATGTAGCCAATTGATCCCACAACTCAGGGAAATAGAAAGATCACCTAAGCAAGTGACTGGTAGAGTAACTTCAGGCTCTTACATGCATCAGCCAGCCAGCAAAACAAATGGTTGCCAAGGCAACTAGCCATATCGCCCACAATTTAGGGTAGCCAGGTGTCCTTTATCAAAGAACAGTCCAGTTCCTGTTTTAAGATGTTGAACCATAAGCACTGATGCCCATCAACAGTTAGCACCTCAATAGCAGAAAGAATAGGAAGATACACAGGTGCCTGGGTCACATCCTTCCTCATGAGGGTATGGTACACTATATTTCAATTAGATTTTAAAAAATCAAAATTTGATGTCTCCAAATGCATATGTGTATGCATATACATATATGAAAATGTAATGAAAATTACTATAAACTTTAGGCTTATTTTTTGTAATTTACAAGTAGCCACTTTGTTTCTATCCTGGGAATAGAGATGGGTGAATCTATTACTTCCATCAGTGTCACTTTTGCATATGAAAAGTGTAGCTTTAATGAGAAAAGTGCTGATCTTACACATATGAAGGCCACTGAGTCTAGTTTTTGAGCAATTTAGGGATGCTTTCTGTGGATCCATAGAATAGGTTAGAGTCCTAAGACAGAAGCCTTGAATTGTGTGTATGGGTGTTTCAGGGGATGGGGAGAGAAGAGTAAGGCATCCTCCAAGGAATTCTGGTGGTGCCACAACTGACCGTCCTAAATGTTCTGGGTGGCAGGAGGAACATGAAGAAAGCCCTAACCTTTGTGCTGTTCTTTCTACTGGATGCCTGCAATTCTCTGAGTTTGGAGGGTTGTGAGCAGCCAGAATGGATAGTAGCCTTATGCAGAATTGCAACCTTATTTATGATGAATATAATCAGAAACTTACTGGGTATCTGCCACCACATATTACCATTGTTTCCCATGTACATTCAGAGAGAAATTGATTTTTAACAACAGCAGGGGCATTTTTCCAAGGTGGTTCTTAAGAGGTTTATTCATTCATTTCATTTCTATACTACCCAATAGCCAAAAGGTTGCACTGCCATGTCTGCAAATCAGGCATGAGTTCAGAGTCAGATTTTAGAGACACTAGAAGTAAGTTCATTTACACAGCTATGCATGCTTAATAGACCACTACTTTGCATGTTGATTTAGTTAATGGCAATTTGTGATAGGATTCATAAATAATTCTACATTTCTATGTAGCAACATTTCTATCTGGCTGTTACAATGATAATCACTGGAATTCACACTAATATTAAAAGCAAACAGCTTAAAGGCCCAGGGATGTGAGCACCAGAAACTATAACGTGAACACTCAGACAAAAACCATTAATAGTCTTTGGCAGCTGAAATCATGAGACCATATTTGGGAAGCCTTTGATTCACACATTTTTGTGTTCCTTATCATTTTGGAGGTAGGTAGAACACTGGAGTTTATCTGCATTAATTGGATTTGCTTGTTTTCCCCAAGAGAGCTCATCTGTGTGTGCCTGCTGTGTGTGTGTGTGTGTTGTGTAACAGAAGTCAGGGACTATTTCCATGCAGATTGACCCATGGGGCAATGGTTTCTTCCCACTTTTTCAGCACAGTTTACTGAGTAGCTCCCATGAAAATTAGTCCTTTAGGAAAAAAAGAGATGAACACAGAGCTCTTCAGCCAGCAGTAGAATGAACCATGTTGTCTTTGCTATTTAACTGAAAGACAGGCAAAGCAATGTGTTGTATGCTTGTTTAATTGTATCTCTTGCAAGACAGGCAATTCTGGCATTTTCCTGTTCCACATTTGAATACTATAAATTTCAAGGTCATTTTCTTTTGGATGTGAAGGCATGATTGCAATTGTGCCTGTCCACTATATGGCCTACTCTCCTCTTGTAAATATCCTTGTCATTTTTATCTCTCAAGCACAATTTCATTATTCCAACAAAGCCATATTCCCTACTTGTCAAAGAAATTGTCAATTTATCTTCTCCTTCATTACTTCCCAAGTGGAGATCACCAATATTACTTAAAATATATGTCTTTTGTGTAAATTTCAAGATACCATCCATATTTATGCTAACTGCTACCTTTAAAGAAGTCATAAATATAATTTATGTACTGGCTTGACTGTTGACAGATCAAGTCTAAGCCAGCAAGGACTGGGGGCAGGGAAATGGAATGAAATCCACTGGGCTGAAGTAGAATAACCCGTGGAGTTTTCACCCACCCAAATGGAATTATCATACATTTCTGCCAAAATCAAACTGAAATTAAGTTCTCACCCCCCTTTCCTCTTGCCCATGTGACACAGGATACACATGTTATATTTTAAAGTATGATACATTATTATCATTTGTATGCATGCATTTATTTCCTTATACTTTTTTGAAAAAAAAAACAAAAAAACAAAAAAACTAAAACACACACAGAGACAAAAATATAGCTTCTTTATGGATTATGGTAAGGTTTCTCAGTGTCACCATGGGGCACTAGCCAGCACAACTGGATTCAGCTGCAGAACTAGTTTTGTAAGAATTTGACAGTGAAGAGGAAAAGTGTCTTTGAATTGAGCTTTTAAATTTGGATCATTGCTCTAAAAATGCATTTCTCTCCTGAAGTCATATAATTCTACATTTATTTATTTGGTTTATTCTTTTATAATTTGTTTTGTATAATTTGTGTTGGTTACTGTATGAAATCTCACTTTCCCTAGCATTTATTACAGTTACTCTAGTGCAGAGTGAGGCAGCCAGCACAGAGTGTGCAGGCTGGACAGTGACAGCAGCATCCTAATACTATTTTTTCCTGAATTCCTTGTATTTTCCTGTTGTAGTGAGATGATTCCCCAGCAAAAGTGGCACTTGCTTGTGGGTAGCTTGGACTGGTGTAGGGTTTACAGGAATGCAAGCCCTGACCTTTACTGAATAGCAGGGATAGAGACAGCATCTATCACCCCACTTCCAAATTCCCTGCTTGCTCTAATCTTCAACAGACCTAGAAAATGGATTCTCTGTTGGGAAGATCATGGCAGAAAGCTGTGAACCATGGGGATCATGCAGGGTTGCTTGTCATGTTGCATGAAGGCAGACAGATTCAGAAGTGCAGGAGCAGGAGGAGGATGTAAGCCACTTTCTAAGAAAGAGTTCTTTGTAAGAGGAAATGCAGGATATAACGCTAATACTACATAAATGCTTTGGCTATTGGATGATGCAGACATTAAATAAATGAGGATGATTAAATGTTCAAAAGGTCCATATTTATTAAAAATATCTTGCATTCAGAAAAAAATGAAGGCTGTACTGAATGCCATGGGAAAGTAGAGTTCCTATTTGTGGGAACTGCACAGTCAGTAATGTCATGCTTGGAGAAGAAATATGTGGCAAGAAAGATCAGAGAAATTGTGTCAGAAAAGCCTTGCAACACCTTAAGACTTTCAGGCATAAGTTTACAGTGTACACTTTTACCCTCTTTATATTCTGGATTGAGCTGGATGCCTTTGGGTGGAGAAATGTATGAACAGGCCTCAAGGCTGCCTATCATTTCTAATGTGCTGACTGATACATCCCGAGAGAGTGTAGCTAAATATTAAATGGAGAGGGGGTGAAACACAGCATTTTATTTCCACAAAAGAAAGACAGTTTAGCTTAAAAGTCTGTAAGCTGCTTGTTTACAAAGACAAATGGAGATTTCAGACAAAAGAACAGCTTCAATACAGAACAATCAGGGAATCTACTCTAAATAGATTTATGGGAGAAATAATTTTGTGTAGAGCAGTTGCCATGACTAGGAATGGATTTTTACAAAGGGTGGGGGAGGTGAGGCTGGAAAATTAAGCAATAAAACACAATAGGCAGAGTATTTTAAAGAGCTGCTGCAAGCACTTTCAAGCAGCACTATAGTGCCTCGTTATTTCAGATGCTCATTTCTTGAGGAGTGCCCTTGCTCTTATGGCATGGAAATTGACACTGTGAGCCAGTGGGAGATATGAAGCAAGTGCATTTTAGAAAGACTACAGACAGTGGTGTGCCATTCATGAGAAACTTTGGCTTGGCCGAACATTTTAGCGATAACAAGGAGTAAACACAACATATTTAAGCTAAAAAAAACACAGCCACATTAGAATGAGAGCGTGCAACATGATGGATGTAACAACACATTCATCATACAGCTTAAAAAATTGCTGTAAGGAAAATCACCCATGGGTGTGCTTTCACCATCTTCTATTAAAAAAATCCTCACAGTCTGCCTTCTGCGAATGGGAGAGAATGAGAGCTGTGAAGCGTCAGAGTCAGATTTCTGTGCCTAAATTTCATGAGGTCTTCAATAGTAATACTCCCCTTCCAGCAAAAGGCCAAATTCAAAATCCCTGCTGTTCATTTTACTTGTCCTTTGTGTGCTTACAAATTGAATGCCTATACAAATACGACTGGCATAACTAAGGCTGCCTGCTGAACAATCATCCCCAGCACTGCAACACGGTGATTTAATTTCCTCTTCTTTTATTTGTTTTGAACTGAAAATCGTATGGATGGGCTCTCTGGTGCTGTTTGCTAGCTATCTCTCAGAGGCACCAATGGCAGACGGACCTTTGGGAAGGAAGGAAGCTGACTCAGAGGCAATGACAGTGGGAAATCCATGGAACAGTTCTGCATGGGAGGTGCCCATGTGATATATTATTCAGGATCATAAAATGAAAAGGAAAGACAAGAAGCACTGGACGAGACTTTCCTTTTGAGTCACTTTTGATAATAATTTACCAGACTTTTCTGATTTCTTCATGCTCAGAATGGAAGGAACTTGAGTTGAATGAGGAGTAATGTGAAACTGAAACATTTCTCCACCTGGCTTTGAATCCTTGTGCATCCAACCATCTTTGTAGAACAGAATTAAAGTTATCTTGGCTTTTTTCTGACAGGCTTCTCATTTCTGACAGCTGCATTTGTTAAATTACTTAATTTAATGTACCTATTAAATTGGCCAGTGTAGATGGGTAAGAATGTAACTTTTTGTTTTTATAGGAATTTATTCATATTTGAGATGCACAGAAGTTATTTAAAAATATGAATGCAGGAAGAAGTAAAACTGACAGTTTGTCGATCCCTAAGAAAATAAGAAAAGAAAAGGAATCACCTGTAATCTATAAAGGATTAGAACATGCCTAGATTGAGAGACTTTGAAAATTCAGTTTTCACTGTGGCTTTGAGAATTTTAAAATTGCATGTGCATGGCTAGGAGATGTAGATGGCCGCAGGAATACACAAATATGCTTCTGTGTGGGTCGACCGAGCCATACAAAAGAAGCTACAAGTGAGTGGACATGCTGCATGGTTACTTTCTACAGACCCTTATAGACCAATGTGGTGGACACATTACATATTATATTTGAAGCTTCATAAAGCTATGTTTTTAGCATCATGTCATGCCAGGAAGACCTCTATTACATCTGAGAATGCCATAGTCAAAAAGCAAATGGATGGTTTTTCCCTCAGAAGCAGAGTGGTCCTGCCTAAGGAATAAATTTAATCATGGAAGTCCATGAATTCTTATGAAATAATATGAACCCTGTATCTTATGAGACAGATTGCTTTGATAGTTCTAAATCATTGTCCTGGGTGGTTTTGAACTTCTGCCCTGCATTTCCAAGATCGTCCTATTAGTCTAGCAGAATTTTCCATGATTTTGCTATTTCTTGTTCTGCATCAATTGGGAAATTGAAAACTCTCAGGGAAAAGGGGAAGATGATATATCGATGGCATTGGTTGGCATTCGAGTCCCATTTGCAACTTGCTTGACCCACACCAAGACCTTTATAATCAAACAGGGACACTCATTTTTAAGAACATTGTATTTATGACTTCTGACATTCCTTAAGTTGTCTACTAACAAATTTCTGTATAATACCATTCATCTATTAAGCATCATCTAGGTGATATTGCTCCTGTTCCTGATTGAGAAAGGAACCCTTTGGGCAGCTCAAGACAATCCTTCACATGTGGATAAACTTTGTATTTAATGGGGCATCCTTTTGCACAGCTGAAATATAAAATATCAAAACTGTCAAGATGCTAGAAGGGTGGCATGATGCTTTCTTAGTTCCCACCTTCTATTTTACTATTCTATGACTCCTAGATATACAGGTTTTATTATTTGAGTAATATCTCACTCTTTCCTTCCTTGTTTGGCATGTCAAATGCTTATTATTTTTATTTTACCATTGCTTCTTGCTACTTTGCTAAAAAATGTTAAAATTGAAATACTTACTTAAATATTAAGCTACCCACTATGTTTCATAATAATAAGAAGGATTCTTGTCAAGTGGCCACATTTTCCTTCCCAGAATGCATCCCTGTTTTATGATATGACACCAATGCAGGAAACATCCAGGAAAGGGGGTGGGTGGGAAACAGCTGTTAAAAAGAGGTTTTATTATCTTCATAACCCTAGTAAGCCCTGTCCATGAGAATTTGGCACTTCAATTTCACCCTAAAATAGGCAAAATGGCCTGCCATTTTTCCAATGTGCAACTGGGCTAGTCAAATAGAAACTCGTGCATTTTGGAACAGTTCTGTTTTGAGAATGTGAAGCTGAATGCATTTTTCCAATATGGGGCATATAAATAAAAGAATTTGAAGGATGTGATTCCTCAGATTTCTTTAACTATGGTTAATAATATTTCTTTGCAGAAAGGCAGGTTAAAACATCTCCAAATTTCACCAGTAGTAAAATCTAAGGCAAAATTGAATTTAGGGAAGTTAGAAATTTTGATAAGAGATGTGAAGTATTTGAAACATTTTGTACATTTCTGGTTGCTACATGCCAGCCAGTTCCATTAGCCATTGCCACATAATACCTGAAATTCCCCAAACACTTTCTTTTTTTATATAAGATCATGGCATCCGGTCCTATCACTTCCTGGCAAATAGATGGGGAAGAAATGGAGGTTGTGACAGATTTTATTTTCTTGGGCTCCAAGATCACCACAGACGGTGACTGTAGCCAAAGACTTGCTCCTTGGGAGGAAAGTTATGACAAATCTAGACAGCATACTAAAAAACAGAGACATCACCCTGCCGACAAAACTGCATATAGTCAAGGCTATGGTTTTCCCAGTTGCAATGTATGGCTGTGAAAGTTGGACCATATGGAAGGCTGAGCGCTGAAGGCCTTTGAATTGTGGTGCTGGAGGAGACTCCTGCGAGTCCCTTGGATTGCAAGGTGATCAAACTGGTCAGTCCTAGAGGAGATCAACCCTGACTGCTCTTTAGAAGGCCAGATACTGAAGATGAAACTCAAATACTTTGGCCACCTAATGAGAAGGAAGGACTCCCTGGAGAAGAGCCTCGTGCTGGGAAGAATAGATGGCAAAAGAAGAAGGGGATGGTGGAGGATGAGGTGGCTAGATGGAGTCACTGAAGCAGTTGGCGTGAGCTTAGGTGGACCCCGGGAGATGGTGGAGGACAGGAGGGCCTGGAGAAGTGTTGTCCATGGGGTTGCGATGGGTTGGACGTGACTTCACAACTAGCAAGCAATGGGTGTGATAGTTCATACATATATCTACTGGTAGCTGCAGGCAAATTAGGTCTCTTTAACAGCTTAAGCTGAATGAAGCTCTTATTAGTTCTTCTGGAAGTTATCTCTCCAATATTTCCTGTATGTAGTAGCTCAGCTTCCAGCAAAATTTTATGGACAACCTATAAAAGCTTAGATACAATTGAAAGACATTAACTAGAAAGAGGCAATTTCCAGTGTTTCTATACACAGAGCTAAAAACTAAGGCATGATGTAAGTGGGGGACAGAGCGAGAGAGAGAGAGGAAAAGATTGCACAAACAAGAATGAGAAAAACATACCTCTTATTCCAGCTTTACTATCTAACATAGATCTCATAAAATTGGAACACACAAATTCATACAGGAAACACTTTATCAGAATTCTGGAGGACAGAAGAAAAGCCCTTCAGGGAAATGCAATTAAGAGCAATAATATTTAATGTGATGAATAATTATTTACCAAATTCCATAGATAGAAATATAAAAGTGTCTCTATTTGCATCTAATATCTAATTATTGAAAAGGAATTCACTGTTGAAACAGCAGTAATTGGAATATCTGTGCGTACTGGGGGGGAGGGGGTAAGTGCACTAAACAAAAGGTGAATAAACAATTAGTGTCTGGAAGGGCTTGAAGAAATGCATAGAATAATGATTCTTCTACCAAAGAGGAACACCCTAATAGTGTTGCAGTGTATTACAGTGTGCACGTCAAGCCAGCTGCATTTTAAAAGTGACAAGTGGTAGCATTTTTCAAGGAGCTTGTCAGTAAATGAAATGTTGGCACTGTAACATTACCTTTTCAACCTTTCAATGATCTTGGTGTGCCAAAAAGCAACAACATTTGCATATACAAAAGTAACTGTTTTGAGATATTTCAAGGGCAAGTGTACACCACAAAACCCCCAAAGAAGTGCTATTTTAACACCATAATTATGCTCTAGTTATTGATTGCAACTGACCTATGAGTCACAAAGCAAACCACGAAGTGGCAGAAAAGAATACAATGTAGTCAGCAAAGTAGGAAAGTGCTAGTATGCCGAACCTTCTCTAGCAGATGATATTATTATAATGCAACAATTAAGATGCAAACTGCAGATTAAGACCATTCACATCAAGTAAAATGAGGTTATTATTACTAATAACATGATTAAAATTTTACAGAGGTGAAAAAACTGTCCTGCTTTAAAAAAAATACGTTTACTTCAGCACCCAAGTCTTTAAAATTATGCATTAATTCAGTGCTACTTATGTAGCAAGAAGTGGCATGTTAGCCTTGGTCTAGAGATTGACAGAACAGAACAGAATTCTCTCTCTCTCTCTCTCTCTCTCTCTCTCTCTCTCTCTCTCTCTCTCTCTCTCTCTCTCTCTCTCTCACACACACACACACACACACACACACACACACACACACACACACAGAGGCAGGGAGGGAGGGAGGAAGTCTTTGAAAGATCAGTACAAACTGATTCCTTTAGAGCATGATCCTATGGTCCCTTGGAAAACACGCCATGGGCTGTAGCTGTTGCACATACCCATCCCCTGGGATCATAGACACAGCTATGACTTGAAAGGGAATCTGTGCAGAGATTCTCCCCGCTCCCAGCCACTGTTTAAATATGGAATTCACTTCTAAACTATGCAGTAATAACCACAAATTTGGATGAATTTAAAAGGGACTTAGACAAATTTATCAGTGGATACTGGTCTGGAAGCCTATATGCTACCTCTAGTATATGTAGTGGTATAGCGATATATGCTAGTAGCTGGGGAATGTGGAAGGGAGGTTGCTGTTGCATTCATGTTCTCCTGAGGGTTTTTCCCAGGCAGCAAGTTGCTCACTGTTACAACAGAATTTGAGCTAGATGGAGTCTTGATCTGTGTAACAGTGAGGCAATCTGCCTGCACTAGCACGGCCAGGAGTCCCCACGTTCTGACAGCCCCCAGGACTAGAAAAGCCTAATCCTGGTCATTAACGAAGTGGCACTGAAGCAGCACACAATGACTCAAGTCTTGGGGAAAAGGGATCTTTATTGAACTACAAAAGACGCACACACAAACACAGAGTTACAATAAATTTGGCTACTCAGAAGTAAGGGAAGGGGAAAGGGGAGAAAAGGGTGAGGTAGTAGCTTTGTGTCGATGCAATACAATCCCAGATACAGTAGTACCTTGGCTCACAAATGCCTCAGTTCACAACCAAATCGGGTCATGAACAGAGATTTCTGCATAATTTTGCCTCAGGTCGCAAACTCTGCATTGGGTGACAATCGCAGTCGTGCCCGTCTCCTCCCCCCAAGTGCGTCTGCAATCACACCCATCTCTCTCTGAGTGTGCCCACGATTGCGTCCATCTATGGCCAGGATCACGATTGCGGTCGTGCTGAGGGGGTGGGGGGAGATGGCAGTGATCATGCTGCGGGGGGGAGGGAATGGCCACGCTTGTGCTCGGGGTGGGGGGGGGAGGTGGCTGCAATCTTTGTTGTTCTTTGAAACTTTGCTTCACATTTTTGTGATTTAAAAAAAAAATAGTTACAGAACGGATTAAACTTATTTACATTGAACCTTATGGGGAAATTTGACTTGGCTCATGACCAATTTGGGTCACGACCAGAATCCTGGAATGGATTATGTTCATAAGCCAAGGTACCACTGTATTCACCCCCTCAGGGTCGTTTGACTATCCCAAACCCTAAATCAACAAAAACTGACTGAGCCAAAAACCTAATAACTCTCTCTGTATCAAACTGGTCTCAGAAGTAGCAGTCCCAATCTCCTGGGCTTGAGCGTTTGGCAGCTGGTATTCCTCCTCCTACCTGTGAGGCATGCAGACCTGGTTGCCCACTCTCCTTTTATCCCCTCCTCTAGCAATCATAACCCTTTGTTCTCCAGGAAGTCACCCAAGAATCTAAACCATTTGGCCTCTAAGGGGCACCAGATCAACAAGACCATTTGGTTTATGGGTGTCCTGTCTCTCACCTCCACCTGGCATTCTTTCCTGGAAAGATGGTATCTGCCCTTATAAATCTCCAGGCCTTCAACTCTCTTACTCCCACAATTTAACTTCGGTGCCAGCACATTCCTACCATGGCCACCTGGGCAGATCCGGCTTTTTTCAGCAGGCTGTCAGGCTCCATCTCGTAACCCTTGCCTCTCCTCCAGTGACTTAAGGCCTTTTCCATTACAGTCTGCTCCAGCATATCTCTTTTTTAAGTTTTACTTGCATTTTGCAAAGCATTGTTGTGATCTCAAAAAAGGTCAAGAAAGCAAAACTAGGCCGCTTCAGTGAGGGAAGAGACATGCAGATCTCTCCATCACCCATGTCTGGGCAGGTGGAGGGCTCCAGCCTGGGAGCCTCAAACCACAGAGCATCAGTTCTTTGGGGTTGTCCTCTAAGTGTCTCTTTATTCATTCAAGCAAATTCATGTTCACTTTTCTCTCATAAAAATCTGTTTGTTCTTTGCTGAGTGTAGTAAAGTTCAGAGGTAAAATGTTCCTGACATCTGTGTCTCAGGAGCACTGAAAAAGTTGCAGATAAACAGATTTTGAATGAGCATCTCTAAAGATGGCAAAAACATACTTAAGGGGAAAACTAGAATATTTGGTTTTCAATATATCTCCAGTTTTTATATGACTACTTGGAGATAAAACCTCTATGAAAAGCATATGTAATAAAAGCTAGAATCATATCAGGGGCTTACATTAAAACACAGTGCCCTGTCATAGAACTATCTTAAGTTTTAGACATTTTATTTATTTTCAATATAGCTATAAAGATACAAAAACTGCAGAACTGTTCTTTTGAGGCACTCTAGAGAAGATGTGCTGATAATTCATATTTACTTTGTTTTCCCTTCCAATAACATGATAAGAAAACCAATTCCTTTCAAAAATATGTTTTTGATGTGTACTTATTTGATACAAAAGAGATTGAATAGTTGGGTCATTTGATATACCTGACATATTTTGCTAACTGTATCTCAACTGATCAAATGAATGACCAATCACATTACTCTTACCAGCCACTGATATTTTGGCAGTAATAACCAAACTTTTGATAATCTCAGTATGGTTATTAGGAGAGTACTCATAAAACAACAACAGTACACACATCATGTGACGAATTCTACTACATCAGAATCCTATTAGGTCTTCATTTTCATATATATTTAACACATTTATATCAAGGAATTCTTAATAGTTCAAGGTGGCTAATCATCATGAAATTCAATTAAAAGCCTTTCATTTGAATGTGTGCCACTAAGGGCTTCCCATGATGACTCAAGCTTCAAAATGCTAGCAAATTGCAGATGTAAGGGCAAAACCATTAACAAATGCATTATTGAGGTAATATGCATAAGATATTGTATCCTATGCTGTGGCTAATTTCTGCTTCACCTCTGTCATAGAGCTGGATGGTTATCAGTGGCAGAGTGGTTGATCTAAGTTACAGCATTGTCTATACTCCTTACCCTCCCTTGGTCAAATGGCAAAACGTGAAAATGCAGTCAGACATGCAGGGGAACATCTGTAAGTCATCCAATATGTATAGTTGAATCCCCAGTTCAAAATTTGGGGGAACAACAAGAAACAGAATGTTTACTCACCACGAAACCACTAAACCAAAACTGGGCAAATTTAAAGACAAATCTAAAAGTTATTTTCAACGATTTAGAAAGGTATTCAGTAGATTAGCTTTCCAGAGGGATTAAACATGGTTTTGTAACACTGTGGAATCAGAAAGGGGGGTTGATGAAGGAGGATTCCTGAAGCAGTTGTGGCCATGTTAGTTAGGAACAAGTTTAGGACAAAATGTTGACACTTGGCATACGGCATTTCCCAGTACAAACATAGAAAAATAGTGGTATCAGGCAAACATTAAGAAAAGCTTCTGCTACCATCTTGAGATTGTCATCTTTCTTCATTGAAGGGCTGATGTACTGGGGATATATCATGGCTGTAGGAGCTGTGAATGGTAATGGAGGAAAACCATGGTCCTGAGAAAAACATTGTTCATCATTTGATCTGCAAAGCAGATCTGAGGGCAAAAATCTTGGCCTGGAGTTTGAGGAAATAAAAAGTAAAACTGGACCAGTTCAGTCTTTTGCTTGAATGCCTGAGGGCTTAAAAGTAATAAAAACATTGACCCACATCCTTCAGTTTGACCTTGCCATATTGAATCTTGAGAAATTCCTGCATGTTCACAGATGTTTCCTTATCAGGATTCTTTATGGCACAGCAAGTGTTCGGTAAACATGCATATAACTTCCTTTCAGGCTCGACCAATTCAACATGGCAAACTTGCCAGCATTTAAACTGAGGTTGGTGAGTCCCTGTGCTGGAAGACAGAGTCAGCATTCACAGCCCTATCTCTTTACCCACATATACAGGTGAATGTCTTAGTTATCAGTGTGTCAAGGTATCAGTGTGAGGAAATCCCTGCATATAACTGGAACACACAAATCCATACAGGAAACACTTTATCAGAATTCTGGAGGACAGAAGAAAAGCCCTTCAGGAAAATGCAATTAAGAGCAATAATATTTAGTGATGAATAATTATTTACCAAATTTCATAGATAGAAATAGAAAAGTGTCTCTATTTGCATCTAATATGTAATTTTTGAAAAGAAATTCACTGTTGAAACATGCACACTTTGATGCTCCCTAGAGTTAGCAGTTCTGGGTGAAATGGATTTCTTATTTACCCTTTGAGACTTGAAAATAGGGACTTGTCTGTCCCTGAAAAAAGAAATGAAAAATGGTATTTGCAGGTTTCTGCCCCAACCTGTCATTCATCATTCCAAAATGGATTATTTGATGCAAACAGCAATGAAGGTGATCCAGAAGACCACTTCTGAAAGTAGAAAAATCAGTAGAGCTCGCACAAGGTGGCTCCTATGATTTGTCCTATTCCAGAAGTGAAATTTTCAGACAGTGTCCTGGTTTGCACTGGCAAATGCTAGTTTTTTGTTGGATTATTGTTGGACATTCCCAGTAAAGCAATATATTTTAAGCAGGCAAATTGCCAGCACTAGTCTGCAAAAAAATTCTTCCTTTCCCTCCTAGTTAGCAAATTAGTTCTTGAGAAAATTATTTTCTCTGTGTTTTGCAGGCTGATTCAACTCTGCAATGAGTATTTCACAGATGAAGCATTTTTATGCTTGTCACTGTAGGGAAGTTCACTGAGAGGAGATCATGCTTCAGGAATGAAAGAAAAGAGTGGATATTTTCAGCAATCTTTCTGTCTACAAACCACAGACAATGATAGGCCATGCAGTCTCCTCCTATGGAATTGAATGTACAGCCAGAAATGAAAACAACTCTTTTTAGCAAAAGGGGCATTGAGCTACCATGCTACTATAAGCTTGCTGCTTGAAAGCTCCTTATTTGGACTTCCTAGTTTCAAAAGCCTGCAGTGAAGTTTGATAAGCAAAGTTGGAATTAATCTGGCACACACTTATTGCTTCACAATACAAAGCAAATTGACATTGTGAAGGGTGGGCAGGGCTTGCCAACTTCTACCTAGGAGCTTGCCAAGGGGGATGCACCATGGGCAACAAATAGACAATAAAGCCAGCTCCTTGGGTGTCAAGACTTTTGGCAATGGGGCATTGGGTGTGGAAGGCATGCATGCAGCCCAGCACTGGGCACCCAGGTGTGCAGATGCTTTCCCCAGGGAGGGAACACCTGGAGGGGAGGGCAGAGGCAGCATGGTGCCAGAGGGATACAGAGGAGAGTGAGGAAAGGGACAAGGAGGTGGGCATGGTGTGGAGAGGGGGAGAGAGAGGGAGAGGGAGAGGAAAGTGGCAGGAGGAAGACTGAGGGGGAATGGGACTCAGAGGACAGGAAAAAGCTTAACCCCTACAGTCTGGGGCAGAGGCAGGGGCCTAAGGGTGGACACAGTCCATCTCTCCCCCCTGGGAAGAGCAGTGCCCCTGGTACTGGGGAAGGAATGGCCTGCCAAGAGTTGGTGAAGTGGAGAGGAATAGTCCCACTGTGCACATGCATGGGAGAAAGATAGCAGAGAAGGGGATTGCCAATGCGAAACCCGGGGCTCTGGAGAAGCTGACCACAGTCCCTGGGAGTGTGGCGGGGAGGGGGGAGGATGTTGCTCCCTGACCTAGCCAGGACAGTCAGGGGTGTGCCTGAAGTTAAAGAGACAGCTCCCTTTTCAGCTAAGCCCCTGTAAGAAGTGGCCAGGTGGCCCTGCTGTTTCTATCCCAAGTATTGTATTAAAGGTGTTGCACTGCTAACACTGTGGTGATGGAAGCAATGCAGCGGGGGTGGGTGCTTGATGTGTCGTGCCCCGCCCACTGACACAATTGCAGACATCAACAGGCTTTGGCCTTGATCCTTATAGAGGACCTCACTTGTTATAGTGGATTCCGAGAATCACAACAGCCAATAATCATGATTTGAGTCTAGAGTGGGAATTACTTTAACTGACTGCATTTTTCTTTTATCCAAAAAGATGGCCTTCAAGTTTAAATCTGTGGCTTCTCACACAGACATAAAGATAGATGTTGTGAAGAAACTCAAGTTTTGGCTGCTTGGGCACAAAAAGAAACAGTACTCCCACTCATTATGACAATATACACCTGCATCTTGGTAAATATTGTACCATTCCCCTTCAGTACAAATATTCATCAAAAAAGTCACACACTATTTCCAACATCTATCAGTTTGGATGATTAGGAAACTAAATGAAGTTTAAGAATCTACAGATGACAGACATCTCATTGTATTCCATAAAAAGCCTAACAAGCTTGAGCAATCTCAGAACTGCACCAAAGACAGAATACTGGAGGAATCACATATTTGACTATGCATCCATTTAGGATTGTGAAGCTGAAAAGATGCAGAATAAAATAATCTCCTTATCCCTTTATTTCAGTTTTTATCTCTTGTTAGAATTTGTCTGGGACGGTATATATATTCTGTTCACCACACTGCACCTTCCCTCATGGTGCATGCTCCAGGCCTTTACTGTAAAATTCAGCGGTCAGCACAACTCATACTGTGGAAACTGGATAGTCTTATACACCCATAAGGCACAAACAAGAAATAGTATACAGAAAGAGAAACTGGCTGTCAGAGGTTACATTTGGCAATAAATCTTGTTTAGCTATACGCTGCATTGTTTATTTCTTATTATTACATGTATATCCCACATTTTTCCTGCAAGGAATTCCAGGACGGTTTACACAATCCTCCTACTTTGCATTGCATTCTTACTATAAATCTGTGAGGTAAGTTAGACTGAGAGTCGGTCACTAGATCAAAGACAATCAGTGAGCATGGCTAAGTGAGGACTAGGATATGGATCTCCTGAGTTTACGTCCAACATGCCAGGCATTATCCCACACTGACTCCCAGTGTGTCACTGGGGCATGCAGTGAGAATCTGCAAAATAAAAATGAAAATGGCTCCACTGTGCTACATTCACCAGCCTCCAAGCATAACATTCACATTCACAATAAACTTCCATGCATATGGGGCACAATCATCTGTGGGCTTCTTATACCTCTGCTATTAGTAACTAGGGTGATAAATGCAGCATGTACACAGGGCTGCCATCACGGGCAGGCATGGCTGAATTCCTCTTGAGGGCTGACCCCACAGCAGGAACCATTTGACAAGAATCCTCTGAAGTTACTCCTCTTCACCATTGTGACCTACTTTTTACTTGACTCTTACACTGAGCCACACAGCAGTGATGGTGAGGAATGCACCTACTTGGCCCTTGGTGTTCTGCCTATCAAGCAAACAAGTGCTAGTGGTAATGTGAAGAAAAATCAAGAGCAGCTGCTGACATTGGTGGGGAGATTGACTCGGTGACACAAGGAACCCATTGTGGGTATCTTGCCCAAGGGACCTCAAAATCTGGATATCAACACTCTTAAAATTTTTACAAATGCTTTCTGTAAGATGGGGGCAATCCGTGTAGTCAAATGTTCAAAATATTATAGCTGTGCATGTGTACGGGGAGACTATGCGTTGAAGAACTTGCATGCTCTACTGTGCTAATATGTAACCATGAATGAAAAGGACAGCCAAGTCATGAAGCAGCTTGAACAGCTTCCCATTGCTTGCAGTAAAATAATATTATCATAGGTGACATATGTTAAACCTGAGACTGCCTATTCCATCATGTTTAAAGGGAAAGAACTTGGGAACAGCATCGTTATTGTCCCAATATGTTTAGTTTACAATATGCAGTACTGAATTTGAACCACAATGGCACTCATAGCAGTTGAAATCATAATGTAAGAGTGAGGTGTCATTTCCCCCAAAACATTTGTGAAAACATTGGACTCATTCTTGCATCACATTTCTTTGTAGTAACTTGACACACTTGTCCAGTAAAGTAGGAAGGAAAGCACACCCAGAAGGAGAAGAACATGTGAGAAGAACCTACACTGCAGGTCTATTTAGTTTCTGATGCTGAAGACAACCCTGCATATGATCATTTCATGCCTTCCATGCTGAGATAAATAGGTTTGTGAAATAGATACTCCTCCATTCTTGCCTTGTAGAACTTAATCTTCAGCACCAAGGAGCAAACTTGAAAAAGTTGCCCTATCTGTAGTCAGTTACAGAATCAAGTCCAGACATTTTTGAAGAATAAATTTAGAAACCCAAACCTAACTTAAATCTCAGTATGTTGAATTTTAAACATCTGCCTCAGAAATAGCCATGGCTTTAATTCTGGCAGCAGGGGATATACTTTCCCTAGACAGCTAGGACTGGTTAAGCTTATTATTCACTATCATGAAATCTTTTGAAGATTATAAAGCTATTCCAAACTTAAATCCTTACATGAAAATCTTTTGTGAGGGAAAGGGATGGACAATTAAAGCAGGTATGCTTTAATAGACACCCCCATGTATTTTAGACACTATCTTTAATATTTCCTCCTATTGTTAGAATTTTTCATTAGTTTTCTGTTATATAGAATACATTTGGAATTTGGCCATGGAAAGGGTGGGGGAAGAAAATTAGTATTTACGAATGGTTTGTCTTGAAAGGATGTTCCTGTTTTGTTTTAATGTATTTACGTTACTACAGCTTTAACCAAGTGTTATTTGTGTACAATGGTAAGCCACCTTGAATGCCATTTTTTGATGTGAAGGCAAGGTACAAGGCAAGAAGAGAGCTCTGGATTTAGCAGATAGTAAACCTCACTTGATCCAGTCCCAGATACTTTCTGCAACACTCCTTGTTCAACTTCCTTGTACTGCCTTCAGAGCACCAAGAATAAAGCAGCAAAGAGGCTCCTGAAGACAGACCCCTATCTTTACCCAGAGATACCCATTCTGTGGATATAGCAGGTGAATTCCAGGCATGGGTTTTCAGAATAAATTTGTGTTGTGAATCAAAGAAACAAAGTCTGAACAGATATGAAATGTTTCCTCCTGGAATTGCTAATACATGAATCTTCCTCTTTTTGTTATTTATTTTTGCTATATTAGTCAACTCGTAACAATTTTGGGGCATTCTTTTAAGAATTATTTTAATTTGCATTAACTCTTCCTCAGGTTTCCAAAATAAAACCAAATTAAAAAAAAGATCCTTTAGAAAAGAACCCAAATCAGATTGAGTTGAATAATCAGTCTTGAAATATATTCATTTCAAGTTCATTTCTGAAATATATACATTCATCAATGAAAAGAGAAAAGAACAACAATCCATAGCATGATTATATCTGAATCTTAGATATATACAGGAGAGGCTTTGGGATTCATACCAGTGACATCAGAAAACATAGAAACATAGAAACAGAGGGAGTGAGAAGGGGCTTCTCGGGGCTTCTAGTCTGACCCCCAGTTCCAGCTGGCTCCACTCATGACATGCCCACCATGTGCATGTCCGGCCTATCCTTGAACACCCTCACCGATGGGACGTCAACCACCTCCCATGGAAGCCCATTCCATACCACTGGGGTCCTAACTGTCAGGAAGTACTTCCTGGCAACCAAATTGAACCTTGGTTCCCTGAGCTTGCTCCGTTGGAGTGCATCCTGTCCTACTCTGCAGGGGGGAACAGGTCTCTACCCACCGCTCTGTGACACCCCTCACATACCTGTATGTCACCAACAGTTCCCCTGAGTCTCCTCTTCTCCAGGTTGAAAAGGCCCAGTTCCCTCAGTCTCGCCTCATACCCCACCCCCTGCAAACCGGCCACCAACCCTGTGGCCCTATGCTGCACTGACTCTAACCTGGCTATATCCTTCCTGTAACAAGGGGCCCAAAACTGAACACAATACTCCAGTTGCGGGCCCAAGAATGCATGAGGAGTGTGACTCTGTGAGTTCTGGTATGATGGGAAAGCCCAAATAGAGTCTTTAATAAAAAGAATGACTTTGCCTGTCCTTTCATATAAAATCAGGCAGCAGTGCCCTTGCTCCTCTCTCCCAAAAAAGGCTAGAACTTTTTGGCTAAGTCCCCTGTGCCTGGGAAAGCTAGCAGCACTGGAAGCTCCATTATTCATTTGTTTTGTTCAGAGATGTTCTCACAAAGAACATGCCCGAGGCTGCTTGATACTTAGTCCACTCAGGAATGCTTGTGAGTGGCTCTAGTTATCAGCTTGAGAACTCAAGAACAAGTATTTGAGCTTATTTATTTATTTGTTTGTTTGTTTCTATGCTGCCCCATTTGCCGAAGCCTCGGGGTGGCTCACAACATAAAATTAAAATACAAGAAATAACAATATAAAATGCAGTTAAAATTTAACTTCCATGCAGTTAAAATTGAAACAAAAGTATTCAGTCAGCTCACCAGCTTCAGGGAGCTGCACTGAATAGATTCTCTTGTCCTGATGCAATCATCTTCCACTGAATGTCAAAACCCACACCTTAGATCTGCTATAATTCATATCACTCAACTGTTTGCTTGTCATAATCACCCAAACACCTTATATTGCTGGAATATTTTGTAACATCCTTTTCACTATTAACATTGCATTGTCCTGTTTGTATCTGTATTGTTCTCTGCAACGTATCCATTCTTCCTTTATCATTGCCCCCACAACTGTGTATGTGACCCACAATGTATAAAACATTCTATATATGCTCAGAGTAGTTGTAGCTACTGTATTTTCTCTGTCAGAGGGATACCTGGGTGTCCTGCCAATAAACTGCTGAGACAGAGCATAGTGTCATCTGTGAGGATCCAAGTGTACATTCTCCTGGAACTGCTAATTTAAATTTCCTGACAGGTACCAACTGATGCCTTTGATAAATTTGTCATAATGTTTCTGAAGAAGTGGTTCAAATAAAGCATATTGAAAAGAGAATGGTGTCCAGTCTGTTTTGTTGAAAACAAGGTATGACCTTAGAATCCATTTTGAGAAACAGCAAGAATTTGTTAGAAGCCTTCCTCACCTATCTGCTAAAGAATTCACAGCTTTTGCAAGATGTATCAGGTTAACAAGGCTTGTGTGGCCAATGCGTGGCAGACAGTAAGAACACAACAATTTGCAACTTGGTTACAAACGCCTCCCTCTATTGGAGCATGGCAGTTGAGGTCAGTTTTTCATGAATGGTTTCCCAACAGCTCATATTTACATGTTTAAACAGACATGGAGATCAGTTTAAGTTTCAGGGATTTACTCAATCAAGATGTCAATTCACTGTAAGCAGTAATATTTTCCATTCCATTGTAACATACATAGCTGACTGATTCGCATTATTGTCCTGTATATGTCAACATCAAACTGCCATTGTATCATCACTATCCTGTCATCAACCATTCTGTACCTGCGTAAAACACTCTGTATATGTTCTGGAAACTTGTAGTTGGTCTGGCTTCTACTTGACAGTGCTGTAAGCTTGGCTTCTCTGCAGAGGGTGCCCAAGTGTTCTATTAATAAAATGCTGAGGTTGAAGGCAAAAGGGGTCTCTCTCACCGAATTCATTTATTCATTCTCACAGCTGCTATCAAGACACCCTGACACATACAAGGAGGCTGAGGAACCACTAGTGCTAACAGAGAAGCCTCCATGCTCAAGCACTATTAAGATTAGAAAACCTCGGATTTAACACCTTGGAGACCCACCAGCATAGCATTATTACTCTCTCTAAGAGTTCCACAGTCCATGGACATGGTATTCCAGCACTTAGCAGGGTGCCCAGCATAAGCTCTTTGAGAAACCTACAGAAGTGCCAAGTTCCAGATCTACCCCTTTAAAGCCTTCTACTACATAAGACTTTCTAAGATTTTATTATAGCGGTTTGTTGTTTGATTACTTGTTTTATTAAGGTACTATTGAGTTTACTGTATTTTACTGTAAAGCACCCAGAGGGCCCTCTGAGCTACAGAAAGGTATATTAATGTTATAAACAAACAAACAAATCAACAAAGATTTTAATATGCAATCGGTTTAAAATATGTATTTCATTAGAACATTCACAATAAGTATTTTATTAATATACAATTTTTCATGCTTTTTTAAAATAGATGATTGGGGAAACAGGATGGAATGGATTATGAATATATATGAAAACCTAATGTATTGGAAACGACTGATCCAATACAATAAAGACACTATTTCATTGTTATTACATGATAATGGGAAGGTGAGCATAACTTTTATGTTGTTATTAAAATAATATAAAGAAAGGGGAGCTTTAAAGGAGATGCTGAGAATTGTGAGAATGGAAATATGGTGGCTTGTGTAATGCAGTATCTAAGGCACAATCCTATGCATGTTTAGACAGAAAAAAAAATCTTACAGCTCCCAGCATTCCCCAACCAGCACGTCTGCTTTGGCAGTACTATGAGTTGTCTATGCTAAAATTTGTGCCCGAAGAGACTTAGCTGCAAACAGGAAGCTCCCAGTTTAAATCTTACCTTGACATGAACTCACTAGGTAGCCTTATACACATCACTCTCAGTGCCGTCCTTGAACAATATATGTATTGTTACATAACAATATATGTAAGCCGCCCCGAGGCTTCGGCGAATGGGGCGGCATAAAAATGTTTTAATAAATAAATAAATAAATAAATGTAAATAGGTGATGGTAATATTGATTTATCTTAAAGGGTTATTCTCTAAATATTACAACTAGCTAATGCATGTGAAATCATTTGCACACTTGAAATCATATGCAAAGGCTATTATAACTGTTCTTATCATCTTGGAGGTCACAGACAGTATCCATACCCACAACAGCTGCATGCACATCAATTACAGAAAAGTTAGTTGCATTGCAGAGAGTGAGTTTTAGCATCTTTCAAATAGGAATCAGAATTTTGTTTTCCAAAATTCATTTGTCCACAGATCAAGGCAGGTCAGAAAAAATGGGAAATGCACTGTGGAGAATGGTAATTCTAAAGTTCCACTTCCAGGCCCCTGAAATATGTTCCCCTTTCAGCTGCACATAGCCATTATCTGTCAAAGACACAGATATCTTACACTAAGAACAGAAATGGATTTTTATTCCACTGGCATCTAGAAAGCCTATTTTTGGTCTTCCAGGTTATTATGCAAATAGAATCCTTTATCAATTCTCTCCCTCTCCCTCTCCCCCCCACTCTCTCTGTGTATGCATTTTACATGTTCTCTGTGTTAATGGTTTTAACAGCCATTAGCAACAGTATCTGGCATGCAGCCCAAAATAAAGAAGTTAATTAACCTAACACTACTTTATTACTTTCCTATAAGTAATGAATAATATCTTTGAATCCAGTCAGTGCTTCATCTGGGAGCATTCTTTCACAGCATTTTAGTAATAAAAGACATGGAACTTTTCTTCAGAGGTTACATCTTATTGAATCATTGGTCTAAAAGTGCATCTACTACAACCTTTGCTTGCTGCAATGACAAATGCAAATAATGCAAATTGCAACTGCAAATGCAATGACAAATTTTAAAGAAATGTTGCAGGCCCATATGGAAGCCCTGCATGAGTGGGTGGCAGCTGTTAGGGGCCCAGAAGTTCAGATGGGCCCATCCCTACTCAGACTGGGAAGAACTGTAACTGTGGCAGTGGCACCTGCTTCCTCCCTGTTTGCCTGGCTGCTCAGTTCTGCTAATGAAAAAAGCTGGCCAGCAGAATCTTTTTTTCAGATGCATTTTATTATGTTTCAACAAAGCAAACCATCAAAAAGGAAAATTTGTATCTGTATATTTATAGCTATACATACATAGATTTGAATATATCAGTTGAATACAAACTGCAACAAAAGCAGACCATATCTATCCACTTGAAAGTGGCATCAATCAATCAATGCCTAAATTGATTGTAACCCATTGCATTATAGGGAGTGAACATTTAGTCTTACAGTGTTGCAACATCAGTCTTTTAATTGTCAAACAGGATGGAAAATCCATTTAAATCGCCCATACGTTAACTTTCAGGAAGCAGGTAGATAATCTAAAAGAATGTATACTTCGGTAAATATTAAAGAGTGTTCCAATAATCCAATACATAGTTCTTCCATATTATAGCTTTCTCCCAAGGAGAAGCAACTAGTGAAGACTGCCAAAACTTATGAGTAAAGGAAGTATTAGCAGTGTTATACCTCTATCAGCAGACTTAGACAAACCTTTACTGAAGAGATGTTGTGGCAACCAATAATCAAGAAACAAACCTTTTTGTTGAGTAACCTGAAACCTGCTGCAATGTCAGATATGGGTACTAAAGTATCTATTGCTTAGACTTAAAAGGCTGTTCTAATTCCCTGGTCTACTCCATCTTTAGACCTCTGTATCATATTTATTCACCAATACTACATATTTATAAATATGGTTCATGAGTCAATATAATTGACTCATAATTGACTCATGAGCATCAGTGTTTCCAAAAGGAGAGAGAACTGTGAATCTGTTAAAGTTGAAGTGCCAAACCTAGATTCTAACAAATGTTGCAGCTGCAAGTATAGCCATTCAGCCATAGCAGACACACAGATCGGAGAATGACAGAAAGTCATTACCAACACCTATTAATTGTATCAAAGTAAAATTCAATTTATCCCTCCATTTTCTCACCAATTTTGAAGACTATAGTTTTTCATAAGGTTTTTCATAAGATCCCGAGAAAAGGGATCAAAATATTATTTGATCCTATATTATTTGTTCTTTGTCTCTAGTAATCATATCAATGGAAAGAACTCTATCCATTTCAATATGTTGTGAGATGAGTGCCATCCATCTGGGCACCATCAGAATTGAGAATTAGCTAATATACTGTGTAATATTCTGTCTCCAACTGGCACCTGTTCAGACTTTGATCAGTTAATTGAAGAACCAGAAAATTCACCAAAAATACTATTCAACTGAATCCAAGCTGGAATAGATTCCTGTAGTCCTGCAGGCCCTGTGGCAGGGCATTTTAAAGTAGTAGTGACCTGCAATAATCAGATGCTTTTTGGGGAATGGGTGCCACAGCTCATGGCTGTAAAACATGCACTGGGACGGGATGTGTGTGGGAAAATCAAAGGACAAAGTAAGTCAAGCTATTCACACCCAAATTAGCATGTAAAGGGTTGAATTGAATATTTAGTTATGTACCACTCTATCTAAAATACATGTTTAAAGTTCATAATGTCTCTAATGCAGAGTCCAAGATGAACTCTCTCTAGATCAAATATAATTTCAATACTGTAATAGCTTCTCATGTTTGTGTACTGTTCCATAGTGTGTCATGATAAAAGATGTCATTAATATAAATTTAAATATGGTAAAGTAAAAATCAAGGAGAGTTTTAGTTTACCATTGGATTCCTCAAAAGCAATATTTGGTAGACATATGACCTTGTGCAGATCTTAATGAGCTGGATTCAGATCATCATAAAACCAATCCATGGATGTTTGCTTGTGGAAAAAAAAATCTTTATGCACTTGCAAGTGTTGCCATGGGAAAGTACATATGAAGAAGTAATCAGTTCACAACTATAGGAAATGCGTAATCTCTTGCTACTTTGTAATGTTGTCTTCTTTTAGATGTTTCTCTACTGCTAAAATTCAAAGATACATATTTTGTTCCATGTTAAAGTTGTGCTATCACAACTCACAAAATGCTGCTTCATCATCTAAACCATTAAAAGGGTAGAGTTGGTCCTTTGTGCTTCAGAGGTTGAATTTAAATGAACTGATTTCCACATTTCCATTTAATTCAATCACCTGTGCAACTGCTGATGATTTTTGCTTTAGACCTATTTATGGTCCATCAAATAACTTACAGGAAAATCCAAAGATAGAATTATTACCAGCAAACTCCCTCTCTCCATTTTGTGAATTTATAGTATCTTAGGGGACCATCTTATATCCTAAGGGGCTTCATTATTAATGGAAATTATCCATGTGCATCAGAAGCAGAAAGACTTCCTCAATTAAAATATCTTATGAAGAATAATACAATAAATGCATTATTTCTTGTCTAGGTAAAAGCAACTTCCCATAAGAATAATAATACATTCAAAATGCATTCTCTTGAAAACAGAATAGTGTGTTTTTTTAAAAAGAAAAATCACATGCTATTAAAAAACCAAAGCCATACTGAGTTATTCAACTGAAAATAGAGACTCTCAGTTTTGCTTTTTACATTACAGTAGATTAAAGACTCTGAAGAATGAGTACATAATTTACTGAGCATTTACAACAAATTAATGCATGTTTTTCAGGGTAACCCAGATCAGATCTGCAAATGGGTGGAATTGCCTATTGGAAGATCAGGTTTGTTCAAAGTAAATGGAAATCAAGTGTGCCAGTTCTCCTTTTAGATCTAGAATACTTTGCTTGTTTGCTTTCCTTCTGCCTCTTCTACATACATTGTGATTAATGAAATGTTCAATTGTACAAGTGAAACTTGATCTCAGATAGAGGCTTGATAAAACAGAGACAACAGAGTGGGTGGATACATGGCCTATTTCTATCCCAGAAACCCAGAACAATGGATAGCTTTAAAAAATCACATAGAGATGTATTTTTAATGTTCAGGTTTGGAGGGGACAAACCAAACTGAATCAAATTAAGAAAAAGTCCTTCAAGCAAAAATAAAAATCAGTTAAGCAGTGAAAAATCTCTAAAATTCTTCTTGAGCCAGCTTGGACACAACTCCTAAAACTTAAGTATTATAACGTAACTATTACAAGTTTCTGAAATTCACTGTGGCATTGTGAGGCCTCACTGACTTAAAAACAGTTTTACAGTGCCTGCCTCTGCAGGGATGTATAAGAAATTAATTTCATTTTTTATTGAAATGTACCTAGTTTGCACATACAAGGTACAAAAGCAGCCACACACCTCAGCTAATGTCTGTACATTTTTGATATTTCTGTACAATTCATAAGAGAAAAATGCATTTGAGAAATGCATATGAAAAACTGTGTTTAAAAATGCATAGACACATAATTTAATAAATGGGACAAAAAGGCATTTACCTCAAAAAACAGATAATCAGTGTGTACTTTTACAAATACATGATCAAGATAAAAAGAGCAACAAAAAGCTCACAATCTGATACAGATTTGAGTAAGAAAACAATTGAGGTGGGATTTAGAGATCCCTGATCAGCACAGTGTTTGCTGAATCACACTTCCCTTCTTTTTCAGTCCTTCCTCTCTCAACTTTTCTTAACCTGACACAAAAGTTTTAATCTTCATCACAAAATGTATTGTTTAAATGATATTTTGCAGCCTTGACTTTCAGTCACAGTGGTGGAGCTACTTTGAGGCTACAAGCAACACTACTGCATGACTAACAGAGATTGTACCCCATTAGTGAACACACTCCCTGTCCTTGTCAGGCTACAAGTTCAAAATTTCTTATGTATGATAGCATCATCTCCAGTGAGTTTTAGACAGTTCACTGATGTCAAGAATCCAAGTGGAAAAAAAATCACAATAATGGTATAACACAGCAAGTAAGAAAATAAGAGGCTAGGAATTTATATTCCTGGAAAATCTCATCCAATGATTCATATATGTGCCAAGCAGGGAGTACAATGGAGAAACCTGCAGGAAAAGGTCATGAGGAACAACCACTTTCTAAGATTTTTGTGGCATAACAACCACAAAAGGAAGACCAATGTCCAAATGCAGATGATGTCCAAAACTGCAAAAACCATCCGTGGGGATGAGGTATCATAAGCCACAGAAATATTCAAGAGTTGTCTTTTTTCTTTTTTTAAAGGAAACAGCACTGACCACAGTTACACGTAAAATATTGGGCTACACTGAAATCACAGAGGCAAGGACTAAGTTGACTGGCCCTAATGTACAGAGTCCTAACATCTTGCATAATGTACCTGATGTATGAGCTGCAATTCTTACCAATGAGGGTGCAGTTGATTGATAATGCTTGCAAGATGAAAAAGTAGCCATAGATGTTCTTGCAAGAATAGCATTTCTTCTTCAACCATAATGACATTGGTTGCATACAAAGTACTGATTTGTTTATTGCTGTGGTAAACAGTTATTTCTGGTTCATTGTACACAGAATCAGTTCTGTTCAATTAGGCAGAACACCAGTTTAAACTGCATCCAAGATGATCTTATAGGAGTATTTGGAAACTTTTCAAATAATTTCTTTTTCAAACTTTTCTAATCTAGATTTGTGTAAAAGTATCTACAGCTGCTTCAATAGTCTTCCCCACTCCCTTCATATGGTGAAAAAACAGATTAGCAGCATAAACTCTGGTAAGAGGATTTAGATGAGTAAGAAAACCATGAAGTTTGCTATTTCTATTTCAGTCTTCAATTTTACTGTGTGCAGATGTTTGTAAATGATGCTGATTAATGAACCAACTACTATATTATTTCAGCTCATGAGAGAAAAAAAGAAAATGATAAAGGATATATAATATGTATTATACACTCAGTACAATGAACTGTGATAAGAACAACACAGGGAAATATTTACATGGGTCTGCTTTCTTCCTTTACCCTGAAAGAAAACACTCTGTATACTGTCTAATACAGTATGATGTTGTGAACCTCTGTCCATAGTTCTTCAGGCACTCTATCAGATCTAATTCCTTAAATCTATTTGTCACCACTCCTGTATATTCATAAGGTCATACCTGAGTGGCCCAGTGCTTTTCCCTACTTCCTTCAATTTAAGTCTAAATTTTGCAATGAGAAGCTCATGATCTGAGCCACAGTCAGCTCCTGGTCTTGTTTTTACTGACTGTATAGAGCTTCTCCATCTTTGGCTGCAGAGCACATAGTCAGTCTGATTTTTGTGTTGGCCATCTGATGATATCCATGTATAGAGTCATCTCTTGGGCTGTTGGAAAAGTGTGTTTGCATTCCAATCCCCCATGATGAAAACAACATCATTTTTGGTGTTATTTCTAGAAGGTGCTGTAGGCCTTCATAGAACAGGTCCACTTCAGCCTCTTCAGCTGAAGAGGCATAGACTCGGACTACTATGATGCTGAATGGTTTGTCTTGGATTCGAACTGAGATCATTCTGTCATTTTGGAGATTGTATCCCAGTATGGCTTTTCCTACTCTTTTATTGACTGTGTTCATCAGTACTTCCAGAAGTTCTAACTCCTCCTCCCTCCCTCCCTCCAACTTTCTATCTCTGAATTTTATCTTAATTTTTTCACTGTTCAGGTCTAACCAATTAAAATTTCATATAACCAATTTCATGTACATTTCTTCAAACCAAGTTTCTGTTTATTATGTTTAAACTTTCTTCATGTTCTTTTTGCCTTCAGTTGGACTTCAGAAACAAATCTTCAAGCACAGGCTGAAACTGACTAGCACCAAACAACAACAAACCATTTCACAAACCCATAAAAACAAATTAAAAGTCCTAATGGGAGAAAGTTCTATTCTTTCATGCATGCACACATATACACCCACTTCTACACACTTTCTTAAGTACTTTTACTGCCACCTTTACCAGAGGTGACATGCCTGCACAGAAGAGTTGCCAAGGAGCTTGAGCAGGCAGAGGTCTTGCACCTGCAAGCAGCTGGTTTACTACTGTGTGTGCTAAGTGCTGGACTAGATGTAGGTTTCATCTGATCTGGTGTTCTTTTGTACATCTGTTGTAGGTAGGTTCTCATAAAGTGAGGAATTTCATGCCATTTTGTGAGAAGTCTGCAAAATCCATTCCTTTTCTGGGATTTGGAGCTTTCCATTAGGAAAAGGGATAGCTGAAGTCTAACTGGGGCAGGGAGATTTGCCCTCCATCCCAAACAGTTCCATTAGGTAGCTGGTCTGTCTGCCCCAATTCTAAAATTACTGCAAAGATATAGGAAGAATTATTGACCATGTATGGCTTGTATGTATCAGGTACATTGGTACACAGGGAAACTAACCTACCATGAGGAAGCAGCCTCAGTCTCTTGATATCCATTTCAGCCCAGTAGCAGCAATTCCATACTTCCACCTGACATCCTTTCCTTGTAAATAAATATTGTTTATAGCATTCCTGGACTATTCTAATTATTTTTGCCATTGTTTCAAAATGTACATGCCCTTGAGCATATTCATCTTGCCTCTCAAAATTATAATTTTCTTTTTAATTACATTTCCAGCATTTTAATTGCCTTTATTGATACATGTAATGTTCTGCATGTTTATAATTAGGTTTGTTTGACTAGCAAGGTTGCTAACTGAAAGATGCAGGGAGTGATGTAATTACAGCTCCCCAAAAAAGGACATTTTAACAAATAAGAGTAAATATATTACTTCTCTTTAAGAAATGAAGGATTTGGTGTCAAATGTCCATCTTAATGAATCATTTTTTACAATTTATGGATTCATAGTGGAGTTGAAAGGAGTCCATGAATGTCCAGTTGGATCTTGAATGCCCCTGTAGTTCTACTACCTAAAATTCAGGATTTTTTTCCTGATAACTAGCCAGAATCTGGCTTCCTGTAAATTGAGCCCATTATTCCATGTCCTGCACTCTAGAGGATTAGAGAGAGATCTTGACCTTCCTCTTTGTGACACCTTTCAAGGACTTGTAAAGTGCCATCATCTCTCCCCTCAGTCTTCTCTTTCAGGTCTGAACATGGCCAGTTCACTCAATCACTCCTCATAGCACTTTGTTTTCAAGATCACCCTTGTTGCTTTCCTCTGAATCCTTTCCAGCTTCTCTTCATATGTCTTAAACTGTGGTGCCCAGAACTGGACACAGTAGTCCAGATGAGGTGCTGAGTGAACTTGTCCTTCACACAATTTGGAAGTGATATTTCTATTATAATGCAGCCCAAAGTACCATTTATCTTTTTCTGTAGCAGCATCACACTTGTTACTCATATTTAGCTTGTGATATATAACAAAACCAATATCCCATTCACTTGCAGTATTGTTGAGACAAGCATTCCCCATCTTGTAGCAATGCATTTGCTTCTTTCTCCTAGGTACGCAACTTGGCATTTATCCCTACTGAATTTAATTCTGTTGTTCTCAGCTCAGCCCTCCAACCTATCAAGATCACCTCCAATCTACTGTCTTCCAAGGTATTAGCTGATCCCATCAAGTTTTGTAACATCTGCACATTTGAGAATCATTCCCTACATTTCCTTATCCATATCATTAATAAAAATGTTGAAGAGCACAGGACTGAACCCTGCAGCATGCCAGTTATTATTTCTCCACATTTTGAGAAGGTGCCATTGAAGAGCACGCTTTGAGTGATTCTGTATCCAGCTGTGGATCCACCTCATCGATGTTCCATCTAGATCCCTTTTAGAAAGAGTGCCAGTCAGGATAACATGGATAACTTTGTCAAAAGCTTTGTTGATGTTATGATACTGTCCACACTATTTGTACAGTCCATCAGGGAAGTTACCCAGTCAAAAAAATTAATCAGATTAGATTGGGAGGATTTGTTCTTGAGAAATCCATGTTGGCTTCTAGTCATCCCTGCACTATTTTCAAGCTGTCTGCAGACTGTCTGTGTTATAATTTGTTCCTTATTTTGACAGTGTGAGCCAACTCTTAGTGCTCATGGTGCTTGTAACAAAATTTTCCCAAAGATTTATGTCAGACTGACTGGCCTGTGGTTCCCAGGTTCTACTTTTTTCTCCTTTCTTGAAGAGAGTGACAGCATTAGCCCTTCCCCAGTCATCTGGCACCAGCTCCTTTATGATTCCATCCTTTATGACTCTTGAGCTGCCATCTTGCTCCTTCAGCTTATATTTGTCCTCAATCAGGAAGGTCATAGATCTTCTTTTAGGAGATGATTGAGCCAAGATAGGAATTGAGCACTTCTGCCACCTGTTATCATTTTGCCATCCACAATGAGTAGTTGAACCCCATTTCTTTCTCCTTTGGAAATACCTGAAGAAGTCTTTCGTGTTGCTTTTAACTCCTTTTGCTATCCTCAATTCATTCCTGGTTTAGCCTTCCTGATGTCTCCCCTGCATTTCCATGCTATCTGCCTGTTTTCTTTTATAGCCTGGCCTTCCTTCTACCTCCTATAAATACCATTTTTTCCTTTTCAGAACATCTCTTATTCTTTTGTGAAGCCACATGGGCTTCTGTTGTTAGGAATCTCATTTGTTTCCACATGTATAAGAAGGAAAGGATACATGCCAGGGACTGTATGAACCTTGCCAAACTTTCAGTTAAAACACTAATTTCTCCTGTAGCATACCTGAGAAGTCCATGGGTCATCCTGTCATACATGTGTTTCCATCTCATGGAACAGGGAATCTTCCACCACTAATATTCTTCTTGTTCCTGCAAGTCTTGGTATCATTGCCATTACTTGGTTGACCTTTAGCTTCTTGTCCAGTGTTGCTCTGGATGTCTTACAGTTCCTCACAGCAGGCTGGCCTCCAGTCTCATCCTGGAATAACTGAAAGTGGTTCAAGAGTTCCACTCCTTGCACTGTTGCAGCATGTTCTCTAATCCCTTTGTACTTAACTACCACTTTTATCCAGAAGTTTTCTCCTCACTTTGTCTTTCCTTAGCATATTGTACTTCCCTTTATGCTTGCTGTTGTACTTCTGAACTCTTTTTCAGATCACCACCACTAGGGGGACTTCTAGGTCCATTCCTTCTGAATGGTTGCTGCTGCTGCTGCTGCTGCTGTCGTTGCTGCTGGAGGTTGGGGAGCAGTCCTTCAAAGAGGTGTGGGTTTTGCGTGATAGCATGCCAGAGATACTGGAAATGAGTTGGCTGGCAGTGTTCCCTTCCTCATGCTCTTTCCATCCAGCTCCATTGAGTTTGTGCATCATTTCACTTTCTTTGTGGGCCAGTACTTGCAGACACGTTGATTGCCGATGCCACTGGGAGGTTTGGAAGAGAGTTTGTTGACACTGCCCTACTTGAGGGTGCGTTTGGAAGGGTTGACCTTTCCTCCTGAGTAGTCGTCGTCACTGTAGGGAAAATTTAGATAAATCCTGGCAGAAAAAGGTTGCTTATATGTGCCTTTGTGTTATAAAAATACCTGCAACCTTTTCTCAGAAAGCAGCAGAATTCCAAGTCAGGTTACGGTTTAGCATTTGGTGTTATTTTAAGAAGTGGGAATTCATAGCTTGCTATGACAAGCTGTGGAGCTATTCTTTTCTCTGATAAGGCTGCCAGGTTAGCAGCATTGCAATCACTCTCATTTGCATGCCAAGAACCACAATAATCCCTGTGCCTAAGTGATGGTTGTGTTAATCTCCTGTAATCATAGCATTGAGCCCTCTCTGCAGATCTTTCACCTTCTTCTGACTGTGTTCCCCTTATTTCATCATCAACTGCCCAGCTGCTGGGCCTATGTGACTCAGAATCTATAAAACACTCTGTATATGTTTGAAAAGCTTGTAGTTGGAGGTGAGAACCACTGCCTGGTCACAGGCTGTCATAAGTAACTGCAGAGGTCCTGAGTGATCTTTCAATATAACTGCTGAGGTGCAAAGTAAAAGGGGTCTTTCCTGACTGAACCCGGTTATCCTGTCTCATGGCTGCTATCAGGCGCCCCAACATCTGCCATGTGCTTCAGGGAGACCCATTTCATCCGGAGCAGCCACTCCTTTCAGTTTCACTGCTTATATACCCCCCATTTATAAGTTGTCTGCTTACCAGGGGCTGTTGCTGGCATTCTGTATTCCTTGCCTGGGCCTGGCTATTCCCAGGTGCTGACTCTGTGCATTTCAGGCCACTGCCTTCATAGGTACTGCCATTTTAAACCATTCTTTGTATAGTCTGCTTTCATAATGAAAGGAAAAACAATTTCCCTTCCTCCCCCCCCCCCAGCCTTTCCAATTGCAGCACACAACTAGCCACTATTCACAATTATGACTAACTATCGCCATTGAAACTATGCCACAATCAAGTGCGTCTGATTCCCCTAGAGAATACAGACCTTTTGCACATGGTGCTACATAAGCGATCTTAGGCTGCAGACATAGTAGTTGATATTGGAGTTTGTTCTCCCAGGAGTTAAAAACCAAGATGCAACCCAAATTCATGATAAGCTCAGGGGTTCATAATGATTGTTTCAATGTTATTCGATGCTGGAGATGCAGTTAAATCTTCCCCCTCTCAGACTCAGTATCTCTGCCTGTCCTCTGCCACTCTGCTTGCTGTTGATGTGAAAGGAATTCTGTCTTTCCCCTGGGGATTGATGCACTCAATGATACCTGGAAAATGTAGTTTTCCCAGTGCTCCTGATGTATGTAAGCAAGTGAAAAAACACACTTACCAGCATTCTAGCTACATATTCCAGCTTTCCTTGTGCCTGCCTTCTCCCTGTTTTTAAGGGGTTTTGGGGAGATGGGGGTAACTTCTGCAAACTTTAGAGTTTCCTAAACCTGCTGACCCTCTCTTGTATAAGCAGGTTCTACTGTGTTGGATGTATAATCAACTGCACTGAACAGAAATAAAAGGAATGATAGTAAATTCAGTTGTCAACAATTTGCTTCCCTTAATAGTAGCCCAAAATTTGCTGATTCATGTGGGCTACCTTCCCATATCACCCACAAGAGAATACATTTAATTAATCTCTCCATTTAAAACCATACTGTTATTAGCCACAAATATTTGTCAATAAGAATACTTATGTTCAATGACTTGAAATAACATATGTAGGAAGTGAGATGGAATTTGGAGTTCATCAGTTATGAAATTAATTTCAAGTATGATATTTTGAATATAAATAAATTGATTTCTTTGGACATTCCTGCTTTATCACCTGCTTGGACATTCCTGCTTTTTTTTGCCAATGTTGCATGAGATAGTCTATGTCCCAGAAATCTTCATATCTCTGAGGTAAAACTATGGAATGTTATTTTCAGGGCTATTTCTTCTTATACCACATTAACCAAAGTTGACAAAAGGTCTTATCTGATGATAACATTTCAGTGCAGATACTTAATGTGTCAGTAGCTTTATATCACTATTAGCTTTATATCAAAGAACAGAATCCTGACCTCTGCCTTTCAGCCAGAAAAACCTCACAAAATGATTTCTGTTGTGTGGAGATGGTAATGTACTCATGGCACAGTACTGGATGTGTTTAACACTGCCTGGATTAATGATGATATCTGTTAAGACACTGTCTGCATTTTTATTCATCCCAGGATTTCTTTGTTTCCCAAGTTTAATTCCAGTTTAATTAGAGGACCCTTGCTTTTCTGATGGTTTACAGTTTAACTATTTTTATACCAGTGGCAGGTATGTGATATGCTACTCAGTAACTGAATAATTGGAATTTTAAGGTAATTTCATAGATAGACAATTTTAATGCCAGCATATATTTTATTTTGACATTTTAGTGTATGATTTAATATCATAACTTCCCTTGAGCTTTGCTGAAGTGTGGAGAGTAAACAGAAAGGCAGTCCAAAAAGGAAAAAAAAAAACCTATAATTGTATGATTTTTATCTTGTACATCATCCTGGGAGATTTTCACCGTTAATGATGGCCTAACAACAATTAATAATAAATAAAGTTCTCTCTCAGATTTTGTGCAGTTTTTCATCATTGTAAGAGGTCGAAATGCTTCTCCTCATGGTTAGTTGTTGTTGTACGTCGTGAAGTCGTTTCTGACCCATCGAGACCCCATGGACAACATTCCTCCAGGCCTTCCTGTCCTCCACCATCCCCCAGAGTCCACTTAAGCTCACACCCACTGCCCCAGTGACCATAGCCTTGACTATACGCACTTTTGTTGGCAGGGTGATGTCTCTGCTTTTTAGTATGTTGTCTGTATTTGCCATAGCTTTCCTCCCCATGAGCAAGTGTCTTTTAATTTCTTGGCTGCAGTTCCT
This sequence comes from Varanus komodoensis, assembly GCF_004798865.1. NCBI lineage: Eukaryota > Metazoa > Chordata > Lepidosauria > Squamata > Varanidae > Varanus > Varanus komodoensis. The sequence goes on from NW_025335268.1 coordinate 111,931,646, forward strand.
GTCTGTGGTGATCTTGGAACCCAGGAAAATAAAATCTGACACCACCTCCATTTCTTCCACATCAATTTGCCAGAAAGTGGGAGTACCGGATGCCATGATCTTAGTTTTCTTAATGTTGAGTTTCAAGCCAACTTTTACGCTCTCCTCCTTTACCCACATCAAGAGGCTCTTTAGTTCCTCTTCACTTTCTGCCATTAGAGTGGTATCATCTGCATATCTGAGGTTGTTGATATTTATCCTAGCAATCTTAACTCCAACTGGTGATTCATCTAGCCCCACTTTTCTCATGATGTACTCTGCATATAAGTTAAATAGGCAGGTCAACAGTATACAGCCTTGCTGAACTCCTTTCTCAATTTCAACTCCTTTCCGTGTTCAACTCCTTTCAACTCCTTTCAGGTGTCCAGTTCTCACTGTTGCTTCTTGACCTGCATATAGGTTTCTCAAGAGACAAATAAGATGGTCTGGTACTCCCTTCTCTTTAAGAAATTGCTGTACAATCAAAGGCTTTAGCATAGTCAATGAAGCAGAAATAAATGTTTTTCTGGAACTCCCTAGCTTTCTCTGTGATCCAGCGTATGTTGTCAATTTGATCTCTAGTTCCTCTCCCTCTTCGAAATCCTGCCTGTACTTCTGGTAGTTCTAGGTCCACATACTGCTGGAGCCTAGCTTGTAGGATTGTGAGCATAACTTTGCTAGCATGTGAAATGAGTGCAATGGTGCGGTAGTTTGAACATTCTTTGGCATTGCCCTTCTTTAGCATTGGAATGTAAACTGATCTTTTCTAATCCTGTGGCCACTGTTGAGTTTTCCAAGTTTGCTGGCATATTGGGTGTAGCACTTTTACTGCATTGTCTTTTAAGATTTTGAAAAGCTCAGCTGGAATACTGTCACCTCCACTTGCTTTGTTGTTGCTCAGACTTCCTAAGGCTCATTTGACTTCACATTCAAGGACTATGGCTCGAGGTCAGTGACCACCCCATCTGGTTATCAGGGAAGTTAAGCTCTTTCTTGTTCTTCTGTATAATCTTGCCATCTCTTCTTAATCTCTTCTCCCTCTGTTAGGTCCCTGCCATTTTGGTCCTTTATCATGCCCATCTTTGCATGAAATGTTTCCTTCATATCTCCAATTTTCTTGAAGAGACCTCTGCTCCTCCCTATTCTATTGTTTTCTTCTATTTCTTTGCACTATTCATTTAAGAAGGCATTCTTATCTCTTCTAGCTATTCTCTGGAATTCTGCATTCAGTTGGGTGTATCTTTCTCTTTCTCCCTTGCCTTTCGCTTCCCTTCTTTCCTCAGCTATTTGTAAAGCTTCCTCAGACAGCCATTTTGCTTTCTTGCATTTCTTGGGATGGTTTTAGTTGCTACCTCTTGTACAATGTTGTGAATATCCGTCCATAGTTCTTCAGGCACTCTGCCCATCAGATCTAATTCCTTAAAACTATTTGTCACCTCTACTGTATATTCACCAGGGATATACTTTAGGTCATACCGGAGTTGCCTAGTGCTTTTCCCTACTTTCTTCAATTTAAGCCTAAATTTTGCAACAAGAAGCTCATGATCTGAGCCACAGTCAGCTCCTGGTCTTGTTTTTACTGACTGTATAGAGCTTCTCCATCTTTGGCTGCAGAGCACATAGTCAGTCTGATTTTTGTGTTGGCCATCTGATGATATCCATGTATAGAGTCATCTCTTGGGCTGTTGGAAAACAGTGTTTGCTATGACCATCGTATCCTCTTGACAAAATTCTGCCACCCTGTGCCCTGCTTCATTTTGTACTCCAAGGCCAAACTTGCTTGCTATTCCTGTTATCTTTTGGCTTCCTACTTTAGCATTTCAATCCCCATGATGATAAGGACATCAGTTTTTGGTGTTAATTCTAGAAGGAGTTCGTAGGCCTTCATAAAACTGGTCAACTTCAGCCTCTTCAACACCGGTGGTTGGGGCATAGACTTGGACTACTGTGATGTTGCGGAAGAGGATGAGGTGCCTAGATGGAGTCACTAAGGCAGTCGGCATGAGCATTGGTGGACTCCAGGGGATGGTGGAGGACAGGAAGACCTGGAGGAATGTTGTTCATGGGGTCGCAATGAGTTGGATATGACTTTGCGACTAACAACAACAACAACACTGTGATGTTGAATGGTTTGCCTTGGATTCAAACTGAGATCATTCTGTCATTTTGGAGATTGTATCCCAGTACTGCTTTTCCTACTCTTTTATTGACTATGAAGGCTACTCCATTTCTTCTGAG